>NC_091863.1:103728312-104031342 GCF_037783145.1 Equus przewalskii | reverse complement strand
CACTGTCAACATCCCACACCAGAGTGGTACATTTGTTAGAACTGAACCTACATTGACACATCATTATCATCCAGAATCCATCGTTTGTGTTAGGGTTTACTCTTGGTGTTGTATGGGTTTGGATAAATGTCTCATGACTTGTATCCATCATTATAGTATCATCTAGAAGAGTTTCACTGCTTTAAAAATCCTCTGTGGTCTGCTTATTCATCCCACCCTCTCTTCAACCCCTGGCAACCACTGATCTTTTTACTGTCTCCATAGTTTTGTCTTTTCCAGAATATCATATAGTTGGAATAGTATGTAGCCTTTTCAGCTTGGCTTCTTCCACTTAGTAATATGCATTTAAGTTTGCTTCATGTCTTTTCCTTGGTTGATAGCGCATTTCTTTTTGGTGCTGAGTAATATTTCTTTGTCTGGATGTACCACAGTCTATTTATCCAATCACGTACTGAAAGACATGTTGGTTGCTTCTGAGTTTTGACCATTATGAATAAAGCTGCCGTAAACATTCGTGTGCAGGTTTTTGTGTGGACATAGATTTTCAACTCCTTTCGGTAAATACCAAGGAGCACAATTGCTGGATCACATGGTAAGTGTATGTTTAGTTTTGTAAGAAACTGCCAACCTGTCTTCCAAAGTGGCCATGGTACTTTTCATTCCCATGAGCAATGAATGAGAGTTCCTGTTGTTCCACATTCCTCTCAGCATTTGTTGTTGTCAGTGTTCTGGATTTTTGCCGTTCTAATAGGTGTGTAGTGGTATGGTGTTGTTTTAATTTGCATTTTACTGATGACGTGTGATGTCAAGCATCTTTTTATTTGCTTATTTGCCATCTATATCTTCTTTGGGGAGGTGTCTATTCAGGTCTTTTGCCCATTTTTTAATCAGGTTGGTTGTTTTCTTCTAGTTGAGTTCTAATGCTTTTTTGCAATTCTGGATGACAGTCCATTATCAGATATGTCTTCTGCAAATATTTTCTCCCAGTCTGTGGCGTCTCCTCTCATTCTTTGACCCACGTTGTGTTTTTTTGCAGTGTCTCCTTAGTCTCTTCTAATCTGTGATAGTTCTCAGTCTTTCATGACCTTGACACTTTCGAAGAGTACTGGTCAGTTATTTTGTAGCTCGTCTCTCACTTGGAGTTTGTCTGACATTTTCCTGTGATTTGATTGAGATTATGCATTTTTGGCAAGCATGCCATGGAAGGGATGTTATGTCCCTCCAAGTACATCGTACCAGGCAAGGTGTGATATCCCTGTGTTGTATTACTGGGGATGTTAACCTTGATCATTTAGTTGAGGTGGTGTTTGCTGCACTTCTCCACTATAGAGTTATCATTTTCCCTTTGTAATTGATAAATACCTAGGAGGAGATACTCCTCAAACTTTTACCTACTGATTTTAGCATCTGTTTGTGGAATTGCTTGCAACAGTAATTAATATGGTGTTTGCCAGATAGTAATTTTGTATTTCTTTCATTCCATCTACATTTATCAATTGGGATTTTTCTGTAAGGAAGAGCTGTCCCTTCTTCCCATTTCTTTATATACTCAGTTGTTCATTTATATCAGCATGGACCCGTGGATATTTATCTTTTTTGAGTTATGATATTTTTCTATCATTATTTATTTTGTTGCTCAAATTGTTCCATAAAGCTGTTATATTTGTTAACTGACAGAAATGAATTTTGTTAAAACAATAAAAGCTTATTCTTGGGTATTCATTTTACTGAAAAATGAGAGCTGAGCCATTTTAATTTGCATTGCAACTAGTATGCTGATAATGCTTTGTTGCTATCATTTCTGGTAGTATTTAGTGTCTTGACTTAAAGCTATCTGGTTCTTTTATCTATAACCTTAATTCAGATTACTCATATTTTATTCTGATGAGATGGAGGTGATGGCTTGCGTGCACAGGGTGGAAATTGCCTTCCTAATATGCTGTTTAGATCTCATTATGTGATATGAATTTTATTAATTTTACAATTATTCCCACAGGCTTATTGGTATTAAAAGTGCTTTATAAAGTGGAAAAATATTAAACAGTTAAGAGTCTAAATATCAGTGGAGCTTCTTATCTACATTCTTAGAAGAAAATTAGACTCAGTAAAATGCTTGTCTATTTCTAATATAACTGGTTTTCCTGTGCTTCTAATTCCAGCAAAATAATGATTCACAGATATAAAGAAATTTTAATAGTAATAATTATGATTTATATTTTTATAATTGAATGTCTGGCCAAATCAGGATATTTTCTGAATATTTGGAGTTGAGATTACATTTTATTTATATTTTATTTCTTTCTTTTCATATTTTCTAGATAGGTTCTTAAAATAGGTTCATATTATCCTTTGAAGACAATTGAAAACCTGCAAGAATGTTGTTTATACGTAAATCATGGGAATTACACAATGAGGTAGATTTTCATATATGATTTGTTGAACCAGTTGCATTATTTTACAAGCATACTTGGTAGATTAAGTCATAATGACTGACATTGATCCTCAATAAATTAACCTGAAAAAGTTTGTATTAATGTACTCCTGTCTAAAACAAACTAATTCATCATGATTTATTCCACGTTTGAAAGCTCAGGATTGGCCTTTAATGCTTATTTCAAGTTTGAATACCTAGACCTTCAAACAAGTATAGGTTAAATGGCCCAATATGTTAGTTTTAGAAAGTTAATTTAAATCATTATTGATTTATTTTCACTCCGATTGAGATAAATAAAATATTGGTTATTTATAAAATGCCTTTTCCATTACTGTCATCTCATATTAATCCATCTGAGGGGAAAAAACCAAAACAAAACTCATTTCACTGCTCTGGGTATTTCTCATTTTACATAAACTCACATTTTACTGTCTGTATCTTGTAGACTCTTAGAGTTAAAAGAGAACTTAAAAGTCATTTAGTCTAATGTTTTTTATAATTAAGAAATCCCATCTATAGCATTTAGGACATATCCAGCCTCTGTTTAAATGCAGTCATGTTGGAAATCTTATTCCTCTCAGGATTGTTCATTTCAGTGTTTTTTATTCTCTGGTTCCCAGAAAACTTATTTAACTTATAAGCTCCTTGATGGAAGAGATTATTTTAATCATCTTTATATCCTTGACACTGACTTGCAAATAATACAATAGGTACTTAAGACATATTTGTTAAATTATATTGAGTAGCAATCTACTTTGCTTTGACTTCCCACATTGGTTTTAATCTTATGGATCAACAAAGAACTGTGTTCTTTTCTATTTGATAGACTTTTACATATGTGGATGCCACCATTATGTTTGTCTTTAGTCTTTACTTCTCTAGACACTGAAAGTCTGTAGATCTCTAACCATCCTAATCTTCTTAGTTTATCATCCACTCTTAAAATATGATACAAATGTTGGAACTCAACCCTTAGATAAGATCAGATAGAGTAGGATCATTAATTGTAGATTAATGGCTTCTTTTAGACCATTAATGGCCTCTGTCGTGTAAAAGCACTAGGCTAGGCACTGTGAAATCAAGAAAAATATCTGAACTAGAAAAACCATTTCTACCAACTCCGGAACTTTGTATTGCCAGTTTGGTCTGTTGACTTTTAAATTGTGTTTTCTAGCTGATGTTGGGGTAAAGTTTTGTAAGGCTACCGAATTATTGTTCACCCCACTTTGAATTTTAATAATAACTTACATTTAACTCTTGGCAGTTTATCTAATGCTTTCATGTATATAGTCACATTTAATCCTCAAGGTAGGTATTATTATTCACATTTTACACGTGGAAAATAATTTCTCCAAATTTGTACAACTGGTAAAGTGGCAGCACCTGGTTTCAAATTCAGATCTTTCTTAATAAGTCATGGCAATGCAATGTATGGCATAGGGCATGTAGTCAATGATATTGTAATAACGTATGGTGACACATGGTAATGAGACTTAGCATGATCGTTTAAAAATGTATAAAAATATCAAATCACTATGTTGTACACTTGCAACTAATATAATATTGTATATCAGTTATATTTCAGTAAAAAATAAAAAAAAACCCCAAAGTCCAAATTCAAGTCTTTCTGATTCCACTGACTTTTCCCACAGATAGCTCACCAAGAGATCTCATTAAAAAATTTCTCTTGGGGCCAGGTCTGATGGCCTAGTAGTTAAAGTTTGATGTGCTCCACTTTGGCGGCCCAGGTTCAGTTCCCATTGTGGAACCACACCACTCCTCTGTTAGCCACTATGGTGTGGTGGTGGCTCACATAAAAAAAAATAGGAAGCTTGGCAATAGATGTTAGCTCAGGGTGAATCTTCCTCAGAAAATAAATGAATAATATTTCTCTTGATTTGAAGGGAACATATGCTTGTCATGTTGATATACATAATTTACCCCTTTCAGCTATTTTCTAATTCATACGCATAACCACAGTTACCAGAATTTTGTTAGTCTTCCTTCTATATTAGATACTGTTTGTTTATTTTTGGTGAGGAAGGTTGGCCCTGAGCTAACATCTGTGCCAATCTTCCTCTATTTTGTATGTGGGACGTCACCACAGCATGGCTTGATGAGAGGTGTGTAGGTCCATGCCCAGGATCGAAACCCATGAACCTTGGGCCGCTGAAGCAGAGCATGTGAACTTAACCACTATGCCACTGGGCCAGCCCCCGTTTATTTATTTTGATATGAAATACTAACCAGTTTGTGCAAATTCTTCTCAATTACTAAGGAAGAACTAAGTTTTAAACCTACTTTCAGAGAAAAAAAAAAAAAGGAAACCATCCTTGCACCTAAATTGGTATATAATACAAGGTTTTGGAACTTTGGATGTATAATTGTGATTTGTAAAGCAAATTTTGATTCTTTCTGATGGCTTTGGTTTTCTCACGCTTCTGTGACCTTGATGTGCTAGATTTTCATGAAACAGTTTGGAGTAATTAAACTCCTTGTTCTTGTGTGTTGTGTGTAGCTTGGTATGGTGGAATGGATTGAACCTCCTAAAAGAGAACGCAAAGCAAACTATGCAGTGGATGCCTACTTTAGAGAGGCTTTACGTGTCAGCGAGCCAAAGGTTCCAAAGGTAAAACAGTATGAGGCCAGGTTTTATGTCTTATAGCAGAATTCTCTTGTAACCCGGTCTGTGATTCAGATTTACTTGCGTTAGTACCCAATCATAGTCCTTAAAATATAATAATGATACAGAAAAGTCCTTAATATGGCCCAGCAATATACATGGATTTCATTGTATTTATTTTTCTTTATATAAAAGAAATAGTAAAAGATAATTATGTTCGCTTCGTGTACTGAAAACAAATATATATATAATGTATTTTTCTCCCACAGGCTCCACGACCTCCAAAACAGCCAAATGTTCAGGATTTTCAGTTTTTCCCACCACGTTTATTTGAGCTCCTGGAAAAGGAAATTCTTTATTATCGGAAGACAATAGGCTATAAGGTATAAAAATTTTCAATTTTTTAAGATTAGTACAATATAATCTTTTAAGCTAATATCTATTAAGCTAGACTAGGAGGTGTTCCATTTTAATGGGCGAGAACATAAGAGTAAACCAAAACAGTGGTGTTTTTAAAATCAAAGAGGAGGTTTAACTAGAAGTCAAACATCAAATTACTGAATCATCAGTAGGATCATCACTAAATGGGATTGATGGAGAATTAGCCAATATTTCAAAATAGTAATAATAACATTATTTTAATAGTGCTAGTGTTCGAGTGGTCAAAGAATAAGTAGAAAGAACAATAGGTATGTGTTGAATTGGAAGTGAATGCATGATAAATGATAGGAAGTTTTTGGTCATTTTCCTTAGTATGGCTAAGAAATAGTATTTTTGTATTTATTGCTCATAGGTTGATGAAAGAGCCCTATTGGCGGTTAGTAGATTCTAGTCACATAGGTGTTAAAGATAATGGTAAACATGATAATGAATGATGTCATTTTACTTTTTGAATTATGTCATTTTAAAATGATCTTTTGGAATTCACAGTTCTTATTTATATAGGTAGATAGGAACCCATTTTTAGTTAGCGAAATTTAATGTTTGTCACACTAAAGGTATCACATTGAGAGATTAGACATGCCAGGTTATTTTTGTATGTTGAAATTGACTTCCTAGTGAATGAAAAGGGATGACCAAATGTATGATCGATAGTATGAACAAAATTATAAAAATATTAACGCTATTGTAGTTGTATGAAGCTTTCTGTTTTCTGAATTGGAAGCTGTGTTTTAAAATTTATTTTGTGAACCTTTATTAGGAATGGAACTATGACCAATTATTTTGATTAGTAGCTGTAATAAGCCTAGAAAAGCTCCATGTGTGTAAGATGTTCAGTTAGCCCATTTATATTTTGGAACTAGAGTGGATCTCTAGAATGTTTCTATTATTTGTCCAGAGTGGGAGCGTTGCCATTTGAAACAGAGCAAAAAAGCTTTGCTTGCTATTTGTGTATCAAAGTTTAAATATATATAAATAGGAATAAGAAACTTAAGGTGAATATAAGTGGTTAGTTATAATCTGGTTAGGGAAATGTGATTAAATTTGAATGTATTTAAATCAACAGGACTGGATAAAATCGTTCTTAGGAAGTTGTAGAAGAGTAAAGTAACCATGGTTGAACATTATCATTATCTTTGAAAACCAGTTTCAAAGAAGGTGAAAATGGCGCTATGCCAGAAGAAACAGGCAAGTTATAGGTTAAAAATGTAAAATAAAAATAGTAAAATTAATAAAGTAGTTAACATTTCATGAAGTAAACATATATATTATCCCATTAAGGATTATAATAATTTTAGGTTTAGATCATTATATTCACCAGATATCTATGTAGAGTATTTTATAATTTAAGAAATGCTTTACCACATACTTCATTTGATTCCTAACAACTCTGTGAGATGTCTTATTATCACCTCCATATGGTAAGTAAGGAAACTGAAGTTCAGAGCAGGTAAATGACTTGTTCAGGATCACATAGCTAAGAGAGTTGCCAGGGGTGCTGGTCTCAACTCCAGGTTCTCAGTGTTCATATGCTATGCTTTTTCTGCTCAGACGTTCTGGGCTATTTCTGCATGTGACATAACCCCTCTTCTTTCAGCAGCCCTAAATAAGGACTTTGTTTACAGTGGTGTGACATGTTGTTTGGGAGGTGAGCCAAGGGTAGTCAAGTAGCAGCAATAAAAAAATCATCTCTGCTGATATAACTGTTTATGCTCCTTCTTTGGAGATTCTGAAATTCTGTTCCCTGCAATAATACAGCGCTCACCACAGCTCTGGTTTTAATGTAAACAGTGCCTTTAATTATAGGCAGTTTGTGGTTAGGGGTGAGGTCTTACAATGACTGGTTGGGTGATGGCCAACTGGAAGGAGATAGAGGAGAGAGGAAACCTTAGAAGAGGGAGGAGTGAAGGGACAGCTGCGAAGGGTGATAGGAAGGAGGAAAGTGTAAGAAGAGAGGAAAGGGATGAATGTGGAGAGGGAAGATGGTGTGGAATCCATGCTATGGCACCTTACTATTTTCTCTTTCTCACCTTCCAGAAAGAAATGACAGGAGAGGGAGAATGAGTGAAAAGAGGGCTTTTTTTCATTTAATACATGTTTATTGAGTACTCCTCTGTGTCAAGTCCTATGCCAAGCACTGGGGATAAAGTGGTGAATAAGACAGACGAGGTCCCTGAGCACACGGAACTTAAGTATTCTAATGGAGGAGGTAGACATTAAGCTGATACCACAGGGTGATGACATAATTTGTTATTTGTTTTCAGTGCTTACAAAGGGGTACTAGAGGGGAGGGAGCATAACATGGGCATCTAATGTGGACTGGGAGATCAGAGAGCTGGTCCCTAAGGAAGTGTCATTTAAGCTGAGATCAGAGAGATGCACAGAAATTAGCCAAGTGAAGTATGAGAGAAGAGCACGGGCAGGGGAATGACAGGTAAAAAGGTGTGGTGGGAAGGAGGATTGCCCCTTTAGAAACTGAAAGAAAGCCAGTATTGCTAATGGTGGAGGGGAGGAGAGCGACTTGAGATGAAGCTGGTGAGCGGGTAAAGTTGGTTCATGTGGAGCACTGAACATTTATTATAGGTCATATTAATTAGTTTGAACTTTAGCTTTAGAGCAAAGGAAAACCATTGAGATGTTTTTAAGGCAGAGGGGTGGGTGGGTGTGAAATAATAATAGCAAATACTTATTTAGTACTTACTTATATTGCTTACTGTTCTAAGTTCTTTAAAAAGATTAGCTCATTATCCTCGTAACAGCTCTGGAACTACATTCCACTTATACAGATAGGGAAACTGAGGTATAGAGAGGTTGAGTAATTTGCTCTGAGTAATTTGCTCAAGGTCAAACAACTTATGTGGTAGAGTATGATCAGATTTACGTTTTTAAAAGATCACTCTGGCTGCAACACAGAGAATGGTGAGGTTATCCAGGGAAACCAGGCAGGAGGCTGTTGAAGTGTCAAGATGAGAGAAGATGGTGATAGCTTGGAGTGTGGTGATGGTGGAAGGAGACTCAGTCCCCTACCACTATGCTCCTAGCCTTGTGCTCTCTTCAGCCCCATCCTGGATTGCCTCTGTATTGTCTAAAGACTTGCCTTGATCCTCCGTGTGCCTATTTATCTGAGGATTTACAAGATAAATAAGAATACGTTCTGGATGTTGATTCTTTCTGAACCTTGTCTCTCTCATTTTTTACCAGGAGCTACAGACCCGAGCCAAGATGAGTACTTTAACTGGGTGCATTTCGTTTTTGAATTCAGAGTATAGACAGATGAGCATAGCGTGTTAATCATCTGCCAAAGCTTTCTTTCAAGGATGATGTGATATTGATGACTGTTAGAAGTATCTTCTCAAGGATGTCTGGCATTGATTTTTTCTCCCTATGCCTCCAGAAAACTCACCAGAGCCACAAAGGGAACAGAGCAATAGTTTATTCTCAGGTGAACAGAACTGCTGTAGTGGAGTGAGCCTGGTATTCTCTATGCAGTTAGGAGTCTCAAAAAGGAGCTCCTTCTCTTCTTTCTGCTTAAATGATTGTTAGCCCAGGGGAGAGAGGCCTTGTGTGTGGCTGGGGGCACTGTGGTGCACAGTATCCTTTTGTCCGTTTGGAGTCCCCATAGTCTTATTCTGTAGTGATTTGGAGTGGGGCTTATGAGCGGCTCAGTAGTTTTGAAGCAGTTGGTAAAGGCATTTTCCTGAGGGCCTTCTTATTTGCATTTTTATTTTCTATTTTGTTTTCCTCCCATACTCAGCACAAGGTCACAGCAATATTACTGATAATAAGATCTGTAGTTAAAGAATTTTGTTGTATTTGAGGCTGAAATATTTGTTTCTTTTGTCCTAACCACTTGATAGATAGCAGTGCAGTATGTGCCAGTTCTCCCCGCTGTCTAAGCGTTGACCTTGTCGCAAGTTAGACGTATTCAGAAGCTTCGTTGCTCTTGCAACTTAAGGGAGTTACTTAATGTATTTAATCACTTGTTCACTAAAATCTTTACATTGGAAGAGGATAACTTAACTGAAATTTCAATTGCAGAATGAAAAAAATCCAAAGCATTTAGGAATTCCATTGAATCGAAGGCTTGGAGTGAAGGAGTTTTGCCATGTTTGAAGCTGAAGAAAGCTGTAGAACATTCTAACATTTATCCTCAATAAAACAGTTCTTTAGGGACGGATATAAACATTTGACAAATGGAGACATTTCCGTAATCTTTGTGAGTTTTGATAACGTACTGTCGTGGGCCACCTGGTTTGCAGTGGTAGACCAAAAATGCGCTGAGCTGATTTCAGGTTACTCCTTTCATTTTGTGTGGTCACATTTCATTCGGGATTCCGTGCTTCTATGAAATGCTTGCTAAAACTCCTTCGAAGAACCAAGACAACAAAAAGATTTTTGCTTTCTCATGGAACACAGCTCTTAGTCACAAATTACTTAGTCTGACTAGAAATCCAAATAATAATTGTGATGTTTCCTTTCGAAAGATAACTTTTTGTATATTGTAACTATATTAAGTGTTGCTGGGGGCCATCAGTAAGACAGACGTATGAGTACTTGAGATAACTTTTAGGTGTCGACTTAGTACTATTGGTCTATAATTTATCTACTTAAGTTTTACACAGGCATACCTCAGGGATATTGCGGGCTTGATTCCAGACCACCACAATAAAGCAAGTCACATGACTTTTTTGGTTACCCAGTGCATATACAAGTTATGTTTACACTGTACAGTAGTCTGTTAAATGTGCAAGAGCATTATGCGTAAAGAATGTACGTACCTTATTAAAAAATAATTTACTGCTGAAAAGTGCTAACCATCATCTGAACCTTCAGTGAGTCTCACTCTTTTTGCTGGTGGAGGGTCTCGCCTCGATGTTGATGACTGCTGACTGATCAGGGTGGTGGTTGGGGAAGGTTGAAGTGGCTGTGGCAGTTTCTTAAAATAAGACGACAATGAAGTTTGCCGCATCCATTGACTTTTCCTTTCATGAACGATTTCTCTGTAGCACGTGCTGCTGTTTGATAGCATTTTACCCACGGTAGAACTTCTTTCAAACTTGGAGTCAATCCTGCTTCATCATCCCTGCATTATCAACTAAATTTATGTAATATTCTAAATTGTTTGTTGTCACTCCAGTAGTCTTCACAGCATCTTCACCAGGAGTAGATTCCATCTCAAGAAACCAGTTTCTTTCTTTATCCATAAGAAGCAAATCCTCATCTGTTAACGTTTGATCATGAACTTGCAGCAATTCAGCCACATCTTCAGGCTCCACTTCTAATTCTAGTTCTCTTGTCATTTCTACCACATCAGCAGTTACTTCCTCCACCGTAGTCTTGAACCCCTCAAAGTCATCCATGAGGGTTAAAATCAACTTCTTCCAAACTCCTGTTAATGTTGATATTTTGACCTCTTCCCACGAATCATGAATTTTCTTAATGGCATCTAAAATGGTGAATCCTTTCCAGAAAGTTTTCAGTTTGCTTTGCCCAGATCCATCAGAGGATCCACTATGGCAGGTATAGCTTTCTGAAATGCATTTCTTGAATAAGACGACTTGCGAGTTGAAATGATTCCTTGATCCATGTCATGTTAGCAGGCATGAAAACAGCATTCATCTCATTGTATGTCTCCATAAGAGCTCTTGGGTGACTAGGTGCGTTGTCAATGAGCAGTAATATCTTGAAAGGAGTCTTTTTTCCTGAGTAGTAGGTCTCAACAGTGGGTTTAAAATATTCAGTAAACCATGTTGTAAACAGATGATCTGTCGTCCAGGCTTTGTGGTTCCATTTATAGAGCACAGGCAGAGTAGATTTAGCATAATTCTTAAAAGTCTCTAGGATGTTCAGAATGGTAAATGAGCAGTGGCTTCACCTTAAAGTCCCCAGCTGCATCAGCCCCTAATAAGAGAGTCAGCCTGTCTTTTGAAGCTTTGAAGGCAGGCATTGACTTCTCCTCTCTAGCTGTGAAAGTCCTAGATGACTTCTTTCTCCAGTATAAGGCTGTTTTGTCTACATTGAAAATCTGTGGTTTAGCGAAGCCACCTTCATTAATGATCTTAGCTAGATCTTGTGGATAGCTCGCTGCAGCTTCTACATCAGCGCTTGCTGCTTCCCCTTGCACATTCATGTTGTGGAGACGGGTTCTTTCCTTAAACCTCATGAACCAACCTCTGCCAGCTTCAGACTTTTATTCTGCAGCTTCCTCACCTCTCTCAGCCTTCACAGAATTGAAGAGAGTTAGGGCCTTGCTCTGGATTAGGCTTTGGCGTAAGGGGATGTCGTGGTTGCTTTGATCTTCTATCCAGACCACTGACACTTTCTCCATATCAGCAATAAGGCTGTTTCGCTCTCTTATCATTCATGCATTCACTAGGGTAGCACTTTTAATTTCCTTCAGACTTTTCCTTTGCATTCACAACTTGGCTAACAGTTTGGTGCAAGGGACCTGGCTTTTCGCCTGTCTTGGCTTTTGACATGTCTTTCTCACTAAGCTTAGTCATTTCTAGCTTTTGATTTAAAATGAGAGACCTGCGACTTTTTCTTTCACTTGAACAGTTAGAGGCCATCCTAGGGTTATTAATTGTCCTAATTTTAATATTGTTGTGTCTCAGGGAATAGGGAGGCCCAAGGAGAGGGAGAGAGACAGGGAAATGGCTGGTCGGTGGAGCAGTCAGAACACAAAACATTTATCGATTAAGTTTGCCATTTTAGGTGGGCAAGGTTTGTGGCGCCCCAAAACAATTTCAGAAGTACGTATATATTTGAGTAATTTCTAGAATTAAAATAGTAAATGTGTCATTGATGAAGTCATTCTAAAGTTTTGCTGTATTAAAAATATGACCAGTGGATGTAGAAGTAGTCTGCATTGAATCCTGAAATCTAATGGTGTGACATAATATTCTGATTTTGCTCTTGTTAAAGTTCAAGGGGGAAATTTTTAGTATTGGGGATATCTGCATGGGAAAAAGAGTGTATTTTGTGTGGGTTTATTATCCGTTTTCTGTCATAAGATTAGATGTTTATGAAACATTTCATTTTGTTAAACTATGGTTGGACATGAAAATATTGAAGATATTTGATAGAGAGATATCTTAAGGTTAAAGAAGTTTTTCTCAATTAAAATTTTACGCCAAAGTAATTTCACATGCAAGCAGTTTAAGAAGTCTATTAAACTTTCAAAGCTATGTCTGTAATTTTTTTCAAATGTTTTATTATGAAAAATTTTCAAACATACAAAAATGTTTAAATAATTGTACAGTACACAACACGTATATTTTCCAATTTACATCTTGTTTGCCTTATCACCTATCTGTCCATTTCTCCAGCTTTCTGCCAAATGGATAACCATCTTATTTTTTTATGCATTTCACTCTTGCAGGCATAAGTATATTTCACCCAGGAACACTTCAGCATACATGTCGTTAGCCAGAGTTCAATATTTATTTGATTCTTTTTTAAGGTAAAATTTATATACAGTTAAATGTGTAAATCTTAAGTGTATGATTTGACGTATTTTGACAAATGCATCTGCCTACATAACTGGAACCCCCTATAAAAATATAGAACATTACTGTCCCCCCAGAAAGTGCTTCTTCTCAGTCAGTCCCCGTACCACTCCCTAGAGACAACCACTGTTCTGATATTATTTTCCTCCATAGATTAGTTTTTTTCTCTTGTTCTAGAATTTCACATAAATAAATGGAATCATACATTGTGTGTAAGGCTTCTTTCACTTAGCATACCGTTTTTGAGATTCATCCATGTTGTGCCATTATCAGTGGTTCTTTCCTTTTTGATTGGTGACTGCTATTCCATTGTAGGGATATACCACACTTTGCTTGTCCATTCTCTTGTTGATTGACTTCTGTCTGGTTTTTGGCTATTATGGGTAAAGCTGCTATGAACATTCTTGTAAAAGTCTTTGTAGAGATATATTTCATTTCTTTGGGTAAATACTTAGGAATGGAATTGCAGATGTGCCTATAATTTAAAAATTGAATTTAGCTATTGACAAAAGTTATTTTTAATCATGCTTATCACTGGACTACTATTTATCACTATTTCATTTTTAATTTATGCCTTCTTTTCCATTTCCATCTGCCACCATTCTAGACCAGGTGGTCATACCTCATTTGTAGATTATGACAGTTTAGCTAGTTCTCTCGCTTCTAGTCACTTGCCCACTTCAGTCCATTCATCGCAAAGCTTAAAGGTGAAAACATTATGTTTTGACACTTTACTCCTGTGCTCAAAAATCTCCGGTGGCTTGCTGTTGCCTACTGTTTAGTTTCAAAAGGCCCTCTAATCTATCTTCACCTGGCCTTGTTTCTTATCCTTTCTTAACATAAACCCTGTCTGCTCCTTCCTGTCCATTTCTGCCTTCATGTTTTTGCTCATATTGCTCCAGACTGGAATATTCTTTCCCTCCTCTCCATCACCCTAAGCCTTAGAGTTCTTAAGGTACAGCTCAAAATTCTACAACTAGGTTGTGAGCATGTTTTGGGCAAGGACCATGTCCACTACTTCTTTTATATTCCAATGAATACATATCATAGTGCTACAAACATAATAGACATTTAGTCAATACTTACTAATGTGATTGTTTGGTACTGATGATTACACATGACTCTGTATTTTCAGTATTTTTTAAATCCCCAGTTAGTAGGTTTTATATTTAAACAACTGTTGGATATAAATAGTTTTTAAAAAGATTTATTTTTAAGTTACAGCAATATAGTTTCAAACTCTATGAAATATGTATGAAAATTAGAAAAATGTACTCTAGCATGTATTGTAATTACATTGTAGTAAAACCATGACTGTCTGATACCCCTAGGGAATGAGTCATTTATGATAGGCGTATATTCCAAACAATGGAAGGCTTACTGTCAACTCTTTTCTTTTCATGTTTAATGGAGTGCTATAAAATGGCCTCTTCGTGTTATGGACCTACCCTCTTAAATCAGTGTGTTGCGTTATCGCTGTAGATGCACATAGAAGCGGTGTGAGGCTTTGGGCGGAGTGACTTTGTCACTCCATACGATGAATGCTGCTCCATACTGCTGAACCGTACTGGCTTCTGTGTTCACTGTGACACACAGGCCTCTGGGGCTACAGTTTTGATATATAGGTTGCTGACTGACTGCTCGCTTCCTTGGAGAGCTAAGCTTCTGTCCTCAGTCTTTTGAACTTTGTCCCGCAGTATAATTAAATCTAGAATGTAGTATGGCATTTAGCAATGGGTTTTAACCCTAAAATATCATGTAGCACATTTAAGAATGATTTTTTTGGGTAATATCATAGTAGTAGGAATGTGAGAGGATCATGTGTCATTCTGGTGTGACTCTATATTGTTTGCTGTTGAAACAACTCTAAAGATTGATAGGTGTATATACACCCTTATTTAATTTTTCTGAACAGTTTACTCATAACTCATCTCTTGATTTATAGGTCCCCAGGAATCCTGATATCCCAAATCCAGCTGTGGCTCAAAGAGAGGAGCAAAAAAAGATTGATGGAGCTGAACCTCTTACACCAGAAGAGACTGAAGAAAAGGAAAAACTTCTCACACAAGTAAAATATTTTAAGTGGCTGAAATATTTCTAGTCAACAAATAGAAACAAGAAAATATAGATCACTTTTTAAAAAATGTTATCGATGTCATCATAGTTTATAACATTGTGAAATTTCAGTTGTACATTATTATTTGTCAGTCGCCATATAAATGTGCCCCTTTACTCCTTATGCCTACTCCTCAATCCCCTTTCCCCTCTGGTAACCACTAATCTGTTCCCTTTGTCCATGTGTTAGTTTATCTTCCACATGAGTGAAATAATACAGTGTTTGTCTTTCTCTGTCTGGTTTATTTCACTTAACATAAAACCCTCAATGTCCATCCATGTTGTTGCAAATGGGACAATTGTGTCCTTTTTTATGGCTGAGTAGTATTCCATTTTATATATACACCACATCTTCTTTATCCAATCATCAGTCAATGGGTACTTGGGTTGCTTCCACTTCTTGGCTATTGTGAATAATGCTGCAATGAACATAGGGGTGCATAAGTCTCTCTGTATTGTTGATTTCAAGTTCTTTGGATAAATACCCAGTAGTGGGATAGCTGGGTCATATGGTATTTCTATTGTTAATTTTTTGAGAAATCTCCATACTGTTTTCCATAGTGGCTGCACCAGTTTGCGTTCCCACGAGCAGCGTATGAGGGTTCCCTTTGTGCCACATCCTCTCCAACGTTTAGTTTTTGTCTTTGTGATTACAGCCGTTCTAATGGATGTAAGGTGTAGATCACTTACTTTTTATTTTATGGGCCCAGTAAGCTAATTATTGGACACATCAGCAAAACTCAGGGCTGTTTTGTGTACGTTTAGATCAAATATCCCCATTTTTTATCCATTTCACAGAATACACCCTTTTGAAAATACAGTCATGTACTACATAACAACGTTTTGATCAACAACAGGCCACATATACGACCGTGGTCCCATAAGATTAGTACCAGATAGCGTAGGTGTGTTATAGGCTATACCATCTAGGTTTGTTAAACCACACTCTATGATGTTTGCACAATGACACAATCACCTAACACCACATTTCTCGGAACCTAGCCCCATCGTTAAGTGAAGCATGACTGTACTAGAAAATACATAAATGCAAAATATGTGTCAATTATTAGAAAGAAGACATGTATTTTATCAATTATAATAAGGTCAGTTAATCCACATATGAACCCTGATAGAAATTACTAGCATCTTCTTATTGAGTGATGTGAACTATTCTCTGAAATTATACTCTACTAATCTTTTATTTATGAAATAATTTCATAATTCTCAAAATGCCGTTTATCCTTTTTTTGGGAAGAATTTTAATAAAACGAGAACTTTCTGAAACTTTTAAAGGTGAGCATTGTATAATTAAAAGCTAATAGTTATTAAATAGGGAGCATTTCCATTTGCACAAAATAAGAATGCTTTCTGGTCATTGTTGCTTTAGTATGAGTGGCGTATTCTAAAATAATCTGTAGAAGATAAAAAAAGTTATAGCATAAAAGAGCCTAGCAAAATAATAAACAAAAATGTGTACTGGTACCACTTTAGTAGAGAGAGTTGCCAGCAAGATTTATTTATTCAACAAATTCTTCTGAACACTATGCAAGGCACAGTGTTGGAAAGTTTCCACATTAATTATTGAAAGATAGTTTTTATATTTATATCTTGTTATATATAGGTCTTTTCTTTGTCATAACATGTAATTTTATTGAATTAATTTCTACAAATTACATTCATAAGTTTTTGAGCCAAATACCTGGAAGTCATAAAGTTTAGTTTGAAAATATAATTGTAGTTGGCTGAATATTCATGTTTTATTTTCAAAATTTATTTACCAAACACAACAATAAAGTTATGGTCTTAGAATGCTACTTGGCTTGCAGTCTATTGTGAATGTACAATATATTGTACAGTATCAACTGAGAAATTGCATTAGTTTGTAATTAGAACTCAAATCAATTTTTTTGCCCCTCCTTGTAGTTGAATTCATCTTTAATTGTCTTTCTCTACTACCCTAAATAATTACTCTTTTAAAAAATCATGGCAGTGCGAAGGAACAAATGTGGGATCATCTGAAACATTTATCAGCTAAAGGCTGGGGATAGTTTTGCACTGTTGAGGGTGTCACGTTCATGTGAGTTGGGACATAAGGAGTGGAAAACAAATTCTTGGTCCTGTGAATTCACAGACATGCTAGTAATACCAAAGAGACTTAAGACACTGGTTGGTTAAACTTTTCTATCTTTGAGTAAAGAAATTGAGTGAGCCCAGTAACGTTCTGTTTATAGAAATTCTGTTTATGAATACAATTTTGAACAGAAATTATTTGTTCACAGTGGTTTGGAATGATATAAAGAGCTACAAATTCTTTTCTGCATTCTCCTTTTTTTCTCCACGTTTTTTTGATTTAGTACATCCACATACCTCTCTTAATTTACATGGAAACAGATCTGCGAAAAAAACCATTCAAGTACTGGAATATCAGGGCTTCAGCATTTATATTAGCATTTTTATTTTAATGCATTAATATTTTAATGTAGTAGGCATCTATAAAATATGGAATTAAAAACAATTATCTTGGAACTGTGAATCAGTTTTTAGTACTTGGAGAGAAGTACTTTCTCTTCATGGTAGAAAAGCAGTTATTTTTATAATAATGCTCACTCAACTTTTGATTCTAACATAAAAAACCTGGGATTTTATAAGGAGGAACTCTTTAAATCTTTTAAACTGTTTTTAATGTATCATTGTCTAGAAGTAAATAAAACAATAAATGGTTTTGTTAATTTAACCTCTATTGATGACGCTTGATTTTTTGTTCTCAGGGATTCACAAACTGGACTAAGCGAGACTTTAACCAGTTCATTAAAGCTAATGAGAAGTATGGAAGAGATGACATTGATAATATAGCTCGAGAGGTGGAGGGCAAATCCCCCGAGGAGGTCATGGAGTATTCAGGTTTGTATATGACTTCTAACATGGTGTTTAATGTAGCCTTATTCATTTCGTTAGTGTCAATTCAACTGTACCATTGTTCAGAGATCTTTTAAACTTTTATGAATAAAGTGTAGATGAAAGTATAAAATATAATTGTATTTCTATGAAAAGACTATAAAATTTATCAAAACAAACTGACTGCTAGTGTCCCTAGTAGGTAACTAATAGAGCCAAGTAGAGGCCTGCTGAAAGAAGGGTGGATATTGGATGAGCACTGACAAAATAAGTTTCCCACTTTCCCACCTCTGGAATTTGGTCCTCTTCTGGGCAAGTCAAATCTGAGACTTCAGGTTCAGCAGAGTCAATTAGTGTCTTTCTGGGTTGTCCTTAAAGTAGAAAATTCCCATCAGGCCCTTTTAGATCCTCAGACACCCTCAGGGTTCCAGTGAACCCCCCGCAGGTCATGTGGATTCCGTTAACTTGAAGCAAGCTGGACTAGATCTAAAAAGACTGCGTGAAGAAATCCGTTGATTGGTCCTAGAATCGTCTCCCTCTCTTCCTCAGTTGTGTCTTTGCTCTTGACCAGAACTAGGTTAGCTACTGAAGCATACGGAGTTAATACTAATTCTCATGTCACAGCGCATCCAACCTCAGGCTTCTGGAAAGAAATCTTATTAAAAATAGATAATCATGTCTGGTAAGTTTTCTATATGTAGGAATAGGAAGTTTCGAACTTCCGAATAGGTTGAACTCTCAAATTTAGTCTGAATGTCAACTCTTTGGAATCCAGAGCATTTTTCCCTATAGAAACAATGTTACAAAATAGGTTTAGATTTCTGTGTTAGCCCCTCAAAGTCTGTTTAGCTTAACACTGAAATTCTGTGTTATTGCAGTGAAAAATAGTAGAGACGAAACATGACAATACTAATAAATATACCAAAGATTAATACAGGCTAGGAACAGCTTTTAATTTATCTCTAGTGATCGTGTTTGAAGAAATCCAGGTTTAATTAGAGAATAGATACTTTTTTTCTTTTGGAAATCCAAAAGGGTCTCCTGGTGATTATCAGGGACTTTAGAGGTTGATTATATTCAGTTTTTATTTCGTGTAATATAATATCAAGTTTATGAACTTCCTTTTCCGTGATACCAGCATAGCATTACTTTTACACTTAAGCTTTACCACATAAGTTTAGGGCTTGTGGGGGCTTAGAGAGGGGAAAAATAGATGAGAGAGAGGAATTTTAGCAGCAAGAATTGAATGAAAAGAGTGTAAAAGCATATGTGTAGAGAGATTTTTCTGAAGTAGAATTTTTTTCGAAATAGCATCAGTGTATATGAAGTTGCAAGAAAACAAGTGATTCAAAAAGATATGTCAGATGTTCCTTCAAATTTGACACCAGGCCTGGTAACATGACTAGCTCAGGACAGCTTAATTGGGGCCATGTCAGACGGTGGGGAGATTGGAATGGGTTTATGTAGTTGGTTGCAATAAGAAAAGAAATGTGTGAGGTTGGCTGTTTGTGAATATCTTGTACAAAGCAGGGATTTAAATATGTGTTGAATGAATAAAGGACAGAATGAATAAATGAACACAGATGCTTATAAAAATTGCAGTGCTAACATTCCTTTTTTGATAGACTCTATAAATGAAAAATTTGAGAATGCAGAGTATGTCATTAAAAGGCTTTTCACTGAAGTCATGAGATGTGACATATTAATGCAGTCAGATTATTTAGCTCATTTATAAAATTTGGTGACTTTGTGTTTTTTTCTTTTTGAGAAAAGGCTGTTCCAAGTAAGTTTCAAAAACAAGTTATGGGGGACGGGCCAGGTGGTGCAGCGGTTAAGTTCTCGTGCTCCCCTTCAGCGGCCCGGGGTTCGCCGGTTCGGATCCCGGGTGCGGACATGGCACTGCTTGGCAAGCCATGCTGTGGCAGATGTCCCACATATAAAGTAGAGGAAGATGGGCACGGATGTTAGCTCAGGGCCAGTCTTCCTTAGCAAAAAGAGGAGGATTGGCAGCAGTTAGCTCAGGGCTAATCTTCCTCAAAAAAAGAAAAAGAAAGAAAGAAAAAGCAAGCTATGGGTCGTTGGAAATATTGTAAGATTAGTGAGTGGTTCCAAAAGCGAAGTAACAGTTTCAGTAGAAATTGCTGCTTCATAGGAAATTTGAAGGACCTGTTAATAATGGTTTCGTTCTTGTTTTTGCTTGCTAGGAAGCTCTGTTTTCTAGGTTTATATGGCCACTCTCTCTGTCGTATTTCACTTTATGTATTGGTCTCTTCATGTCATGTTTGAATAAAAGCATAGCTTTAAAACAGTGTCTGTAGTATCTTGAAATCCTAGTCATTTTGGATAGATAATTAAAAACTTCATAATATTTCGTGAAAGGAAAATCGCTAAATCTGAATCTTAGTTGTAAACAATGGAAGTTCACTGTATCCTTTCCTGTTAATTCTTTATTTTACAGTTCCTTGGATTCATTTGGTTAAGATGATAGTATTGTAAAGTAATAACTCTGTTTTTCAGCTGTGTTTTGGGAACGTTGCAATGAATTACAGGACATTGAGAAAATTATGGCTCAAATTGAACGTGGAGAAGCAAGAATTCAACGAAGGATCAGTATCAAGAAAGCCCTAGATGCCAAAGTACTATATTTCATAATTGTCAGATTATGATTAGATTGTTTAATTGATATGGTGATTAGCTTTGACTTATTGTTTTGCACATTTAATTAAAAGTGGTGTTTTGTTTAAATCCACAGATTGCAAGATACAAGGCTCCATTTCATCAGTTACGTATTCAGTATGGAACCAGCAAAGGAAAGAACTATACTGAGGAAGAGGATAGATTCTTGATTTGTATGTTACACAAAATGGGCTTTGATAGAGAAAACGTGTATGAAGAGTTAAGACAGTGTGTACGGAATGCTCCCCAGTTTAGATTTGACTGGTTTATCAAGTCTAGAACTGCCATGGTATGTATTCCTTTCTGACTTATTTCCTCCAACTTTTTATTTTGAAAAATTCCAAATATATATCCTTGACTTAGATTGTCTAATTGTTAATATTTTGCCACCTTGGCTTTCTTCCCCCACCCATATATGTGTATATAAACTTATACATACATACATACGTAGAATCTATAAATAGATATAGCATCTATATTTTATATTCAGAAATACAGAAACATATCTACGTTCAGAAATACATATCTGTATTTTATATTCATAAATATAATATCTTTATTTCTGAACCATTTGAAAGTAAGTTGCAGGCGTCATGAGTGTTCACCTCTAAATACTTCAGCATTCATCTCCTGAGAACGAAGACATTTTCCTGCATAACCGCAATACTCTTATCTTACCTGGAAGTGTTCACATTGATCCAGTAATGTCATCTAGTGTACGGTCCATGTACAGAATTTTCCGGTTGTCCCAAAAGGGTCTCTCAGAGCCGTTTCTTTAAATTGATGATGCCGTCAAGGTTCACATATTGCATTTGGTTGTTGCGTCTCTTTAGTCTACAACTTTTTGTTTTTCGTGACAATGACTTTTTTAAGGTGCCCGGGCTCGTTGTCTTGTAAAATGTCCCACATGTATCTCATTCTTTGCTCATTGTTAGATTTAGGTTAAGCATGTTTGGCAAGAATGTGACATAAATGACGTATACTTATTATTATCACATCAGGAGGCACATTATGTCAGGTTGTCATACCCTGGGTGATGCTAAGTTTGATCACTTGGTTAATATGGTGACCACCAGAGCTCTCCTCTTTAAAGGTACATTTTCCTCTTTGTAATTAGGCTGGTGATACTTGAGACTGTGTGAATAACAAGGATTTATTTTTAATGAGAAGGAATTATTGCCTAAGTTGAGTATAAGAATATTATGAGACGGGAATAATTAAGTAGAACAGATATTTTATTTTACCTTCATGCAATTTACTCTGTTACTTTCTAACATGAATTGTGTTCCTGTTAAATTCTAGTGCTGCTTAGCAGTGTTCGTGATGATATTGAAATAAATGCAACACATTTTTAATGTTGGCATCATCAGTCCTTTGTCAGCTGAGGTAATTAAGACAAAAATAGATTTATACAGCCTAAAAATTAAAAGTAAACAGAAACTAACAATCCAAACAATGGACATTTTTCTTAAGTAGTTGCTATCTATCATAAATGATTTTCTTGGCCAAAAGTTCATAGGGGTGTGAAGCAATGCTTAATATTTTGTTTGACTCATTTTATGTTTTCAGTTCAAGTTGAATAAAAAGAAAAGAAGATGCTAATTTTGGTGGATGCTTTTATAAGATCAGATATTTCTTTAACACAAATTTAGAGTGTTCTTGGATTGTTGTTAGAATGTGCCTGTCAAGTTTCTGGAATACATAATGCTGGGAGAGCTAGCAAATACTTTGGATCAAGCCAGCATCCAAAAGAAACTAGAGTAGTTAGAATGGTAGATGGGTTGACTCTCACAACGTGACATTTAATAGGGATAAATTTAAAGCCCTATCCTTGTACAAAAGAGTATGAAATGTGTATATATGAATAAGATACAGTAGGAAGAATTGAGAAAAGAATAAAAAAGATAAGAATGAATCTGTAGCATGAAGGACCGAGGGTGGAAGTAGGAAAGAGTTGCTTCACAAGCTTCTTTGGATCATTGAAATAGATTATTGAAGAACAATGTAAAATACCTCTTCTATTAGCCGTGAAAATGAGATTTTATTTTGACTATCTCAAGACTTTGGCAGTGAGCTTGTTGGCCTTTTAAGGTACCTTCTAGGTCATGGCATCTATGACCATGTTTAGCAGAGAACTCCTTTCAGAAGCCATGCATTTAAAATTTTTGTCCGTTTGGGGTGTTATGTGTGTAATGACCTACTTTGGAGCAGCATCACTAGCTTGTAAAAGACAAGTGCCTACCTGCATTTGTCGGTGAATCATGTTTTAGATCATACCTGCCCTTTTATGTGATGTAGCATTTGCTGAATTTTGAGTATTATTTCAGTGATATTTTACTATTTTTAAAAGGTTGAGAGGTTAATGCTGTTTTCAGTTTCTGGAATCATTAAAGTAAAACAGTAGCATGAAACAGATTCAAAAGTGCAAAGAAAATCTTATATTATTTGTAATATGAACATGACTGTAGAACTACATGACCTTATTTCATTTTCTAAGAGAAAAACCCAGTATATTAACAACCACTAGATGTCTCTTAACTCCCTTGTAAAGAATCTTTTTATCCTCCATCTTCTTTCTACAAGACATTTACTTTTTTCTTTCCTAAGAGATTTAAATCTCTAATGTATATTTTCCAAAGAGCAGATGTTAACCATGTAGGTAATTGCAAAATGAAACCTGTATTTTGTCTGTTAAAAATGAAGACACCTCTGTCCTTAATTACTTTCTGGAAGGTGGAATTTATGATTTCTAAAGAATCCTTAAAAACATAGAATAGTTTATTTCATATTTAAATATTTTAATCCAAATTTTTTTGCTTTTAAAATTTTCTATCATATTGTTTTTATTTCCCTTCTAGTTAATGGATAATTTTTGCCTGGTTTTTTTTTTTTGGATTTGGAGTGTAGGAAGTATATTTTAAAATACGCACATATTTGGACCATCGTTTTGGAATATTTCATGATAATATCAATCAGGGAATTAAAGAAATGGATTATTAATGATCTTAGATGATCTCTTTCCCCCCTCATTTTAAATAATTGTTCTTGTATAGTGAGTGAATCACGTTCACAATCTAGGAAGAGAAACTTCCCCCTTGAAAGAGCAGTTGTGATTTCTGAAATTAAAATAATTTGATTCGTTGAAAAATACCATCTTAAAAATACAGAGGATGTAATTTGATTCATTATGTGTGTCAGTGTGTACAAATTAAAATCTTTAATGATTAAACTTTAAACTTAGTTTACTAAAGAAGCTATCTTCAAAAATGTAATCTTGCTTAAAGATGACCCTTTTCTTTCCCAGAGATACCAATAAATACTGTGAAGTACTTAGAAAAACGGGAGAAACCTTAGTAGTCATATTTTATTCAGAGAACTCAAAGTACTGAATTCATGGCTTCTGACTTAACTAACAGTCTTAAAGTGCTTAAAGGCGTGAACTCCACTTCTAAATATGCCTCACTTTGAAAGCCTCCAGCTAAAGGTTGAAGATTTCTTTGAGGCTCTTCTCCATTTAAAAATGCTGGCTATACAAAAGAAAAAATGAGTTTTAGTCCCATTACTCTGTGCTAAAAAGATTGTGATTTCTTTCTCTGAGAGCTTGTGTGGTCTTTAAGTAAGTAATCAGTCTCTATTGAACTACATAAACAAGTAGGAAGGATATAATCAATTTAGATTTTTAAGCTCAGAGCGTATGAATCGCCCTACCATTTTTCTTCTAAGAAAAATATATTAAAATGGGGTCTTAGTCTGAGGACATTTGAAAAATATCAGAATTAAAAGGACTTTTACCAAATGACTATAAGAGGAAATGATAATACTCTGAATTTATATAGTACCTTTTGTGTAAGGCTTGCCAGTCACTTTACCAACATTAGCTCATTAATTTTCTTGCCATTCCTTTTAGGGAATGGATGTCAGGATACTATCTCCATTCCTTTAGTGACAGACTAACGTGACTGGGAGATGTAAGAAGAATCTGCGAGGTCCAAAAGTAAATCGTTGGACCCGCTTAAGTCCTTTTAAGTACTTAAAGGAGAAAAAACCAGAATTTAACTCTCTGAGATAAAGAACATTTCTTGATGTAAACACTTATTGCATCCTTTGCGGGGTTGCTTTGACTCTTAATTTTAATAAAAAATAATTCATGCCTTTTAACCTCTGAGGAGCTCTTTTCTTTCCTCTCTTAGCCAGCTCAAGAGGCTGTGTGCACATTGCCTGTGGCCATGTACCTTGAGTTGAATCAAAGTATTAGTAATTAGTTATTAGAGTTATGCTGCCTTTTGTAGTAATTTAAATGAATTTTTCTGATAGCATCTCAGAAAGAGAATTACACGCTGTTGTGTACAGTGTAATAAAAATTTCATGTTATTACTGTTTGTTTTCAAATCACGACTTTGTCATTGTGCTCCTTATTTAAAATTAAGAAAATGACATTCCTCATTAGAATTGTAGAGGAAAAAATACTTTTTAGAAAATATCACTATAGCTTTTTATTAGCTTGCTTCCCTTCTAATAGGTTTATCAGTGATAGTAAATGTTAATTAGGTTATTAATTCAGCACAAGATATTTTATAAATGATCCGTCCAGTCAGAGGAGGATTTTCTTTATAGATACTTTAGAAAAATGAAAGTCAAATTAAAAACTTTCTGACTTATTCTCTAGTCACAATACCACTTTTGTTTGTTCCTCATGCAGCATAGTCTAGGAAATTACATAAAGAAGGCCACTCACAATTCTGATTTTGTGTTAGTACTTAATTGTATGATAACAGCTAATATTGATGTTCTAGAGCATTACATTCTTAATGGAATGTGAGAAATATGAATTAGTGTATTTTTAGTAAAATTGGTAAACTATAAAATGTATTGATGGGCTCTTCTTGACTATAGAATTGTTAAAATATTAAAAACCCAATACATTTATGCTCATAGGGATATATTATTAACTCACACACTTGAAAGACAAAAATGTCCCTTTTCAGCCTTAATTTTGTATAGTTCCTATATAGAGATTACGTGCAGAGGGAGTAGTGCTTAGCTTTGCCTTGAAGGTTAGGTAAGAGGAATGGCTTCACAGAAGAGGTCCTTCTTGGAACTGAGTCTTGAAAAACTAGAAGGAGCTGGCTATGGGACTACATTCCAGGTTGTGGAAACAGCAAATGCAAAGGTATAAACAAGCGCAACAAGTTCAGAAACTGTGAGTAGGTTGGTATGGGAGAGTGGAGTCGGGAACTACTGGAAGATGAGGAAGTAGATGACAACCAAATTACCAAGGGCTCTGTCTGCTGTGTTGACGTCTTTGGTCATTAGTCTCTAGACTAAGTAGAGAGTCATTGAAAGATTTTAACAGATCAGTGACATGATCAGATTTATGTTTTAGAGATACTATTCTGTGGAAATGGGCCATTGTCTACCTCAGCTACCAACTATAGACGGATAATTCCCAAATTTCTCTCTCTTTTCTCTGTTCCTCATCCTTTTTTTCCCATCCATCTTGGCTAATGTATCACCATCTACCCCAGAGTCATTTTTCACTACTGCTCTTTTAACCTTCAAGTGTGATTGGTTATATCTAAAGGGACCAGCATAGCCTCTTGCACAAAGTAGGCATTCAGTGAACAAAGGAGCGTGGAACTTTCGTACTTCAGTTTGCTTCTGTCTTGTAGACTCTTACAGATGGGTCAGATTTGGATAGAATGTGAAGAAATGCTTGAGTTTTCTTTTCTTTTTATCAGCCATTTTCTAGTGATAGACTTTATTTGGCTGTCATCCCTGCAGCTTTTATTTATTATTAAGTTTGAATAGCCAGTTGTAAATATCATTTGTTGTTTTTTGTTTGTTTGTTTATTTTTTTGAGGAAGATTAGCCCTGAGCTAACTGCTGCCAATCCACCTCTTTTTGCTGAGGAAGACTGGCCCTGAGCTAGCATCCGTGCCCATCTTCCTCTACTTTATATGTGGGATATCTACCACAGCATGGCTTGCCAAGCAGTGCCATGTCCGCACCTGGGATCCGACCCAGCGAACCCTGGGCTGCTGAAGTGGAATGTACACACTTACTGCCGCTGCGTCACCGGGCCGACCCCTCATGTGTTTTATTATTAACTATAGTGTTTCATTTAAGACTGAACTGTTCTAACAATCTGAAATACAACTACACTAACAAGAGTCCATTTTAGGTATTTATACTGGTATGTTATCTTGTGAGGAGGTGATATAATATTTTACAAATAACAATGTTTAAGCAGCAGCAGTTAAGTAAAAGCATCATAACATTTGATACTTGTTTAAGAAATGTAGGCTATATTTATTTTAGAATATTAACTCATTTAACTGCCCGTGTGCTTGGGTCCCGAGATTCTAGTGTAGAATGCCATTGCTTTTTGTTAGCATGATAGAGGTTCCAAAGTGACAAAGAACCTGGGAAATGTATATAAAATGTAGAGTCGAAAGTATTGACCCTGTCGGTAAAGTAATAGGGAGTTTATAGAAGAGCAAAGGAGAAAAAACACCCTTTTTGCTTTACTAAGAACTGTGGAAGGAAATTCTGACTTTACAGAACTGCCTGCAAATTTAGAAACACAAATGTGGAGCGTGGTTTATTTTTTTGCCCTTGCTCATTCACCTGCTTTTGACTTTGAACCATAACAGGCACAGACCTTCTGTCATTCAGACTTAGGTAGGCTTAGTGTCTAGGATTTTAGTACGTAGGAAATGTAATGTGGAGCCTCTTTAATCTCTTTCGATAAATCACTTCAAGTCTACCGATGCTTTCTGTGCCTTTTGAATTGATGCTTTGAAGCTGAGTATTGGGGCAAAGGATATTTGAACTTGGTGCCCAGCATGATTGATATTCACCACACACTAAGGGACAGCGCCACTCACTGCAAACATTCCATCATTTATTAAATAAAGGTCGAGATACATATCTTAGTATTCAACAGTTGAAACTTGTGTGGCTTTGCATTGAATAGAATCATAAACCATTAAAAAGCTACAGAAAACCAAGGCAGCGCAATTTGTTTAAAGTAAATCTATAGTTTAAAACAGGGGTTGGCAAACTGTGGCCCACCACCTGTTTTTGTACTGCCTGCAAGCTGGGGAATG
This sequence comes from Equus przewalskii, assembly GCF_037783145.1. NCBI lineage: Eukaryota > Metazoa > Chordata > Mammalia > Perissodactyla > Equidae > Equus > Equus przewalskii. The sequence continues at coordinate 104,003,541 of NC_091863.1, read as the reverse complement.
AGTTTTACATCTTCAAATGGTTGAAAGAAAATCTAAAGAAGACCATTTTGTGACATGTGAAAATTATGCACAATTCAAATTTTACTATCTGTAAGTAAGGTCTTATTGTAACACGGCCGTACTCATTCACTTATGTGTTGTCTTTGGCTGCTTTCAAAATGCCGCAACAGCATTGCTGAGCCATTGTGACAGAGACCATGTGGTCTACAAAGCCAAAAATATTTACTATCTGGCTCTTTCTTGAAAAGATGTGCTGACCCCTGGTTTAAAAGAATTTGTAAGAAAGGTGGAAAGAAATAATATAACCAAGGGTAGATATGTGTTAAACTGTCCTTTAAGAAAAGCGTTAAATGAAGGATGGGTAAAGGGAGAGGATATTTAGCCTAAAAGAGGGGTGTTTCGAGGGGGTCTGTTGGTGATTGTGATGGAGGCATTATAGCTGCCTTGTAATATTTGAAGTATTGTCATACAGAAGAGGGAATCAGCTTGTTCTCTATGACTACAAAAGTTAGACTTAGAACCAATTGTTGGAAACTTTAAGGTAGCAAACTGTAGCTTTGCATAAGGGAACATTTTTAACTTGTCCAAAGGTAGACTAGACAGCCTTGGGAGGTAGTGAGTACCCCATCATTGGAAGAATTCCGACAGGCTGGGCAACTAATTAGCAAGGACCTAGTAGAAGGGATTCAAGCATCAACTTGAATGATCTTTAAAGGTTCTTTCTAATCTCGAGAGTCTATAATTTTATGAACTCCCACTATTGAAAATCTGTATTTCCAAGTACAAAACACACCTTTGATTACATCGCTCTTCCTGCTCAAAAATCATCAATGAGATCCTTTTGTTAACTGAATTAAGTAAAATTCCTTATTTCTTCATTTCTAGTTTCTTTGTACTTTGATCCAAACTTGGCCTTGTCCATCACTCTTATTACTCTGCACAGCATTTCCCTAGTTGGTTTCTACCAAATGTTGTTCCAGGATATATAAATAGATGATATGCAGGGCACGGGTTCTGTGTTCAAATAGATTTGGGAAGTGCTGATACTAAATCCTACTCTTGACCCTTGCAATCTACATTAGAATGCTAAAAGCTCCGAGGAAGTTTTGCGATGAAGAAATTTGTATAACCTTTTTCAAATCCAGCTTTTCCCACATACTTGTGACCACAGGATACTTTTTCTTTCTTTTGCCACAGCTGTTAACACTGCAGAATGGTTTTCCATTTGTCATTTTCCTATTCTCTTCTGTTGTCTTTATTGTTTTTGCATCTCCTCTCTTCTTGTGTTTTATTTTTCTCCTTCCAATTTCATTCCTAAATCCAGTGTGGAGGAATGGTGAGAGAAAGAGATAATCAGACTAGAGAATTGTGGAAATAGTTTGAGACCACACGAACTACTCCCTGTAACCCCAGGGAAATAGGAAGATAAAGAGGTATCAGAACCTAGGAGAATAGGTATGTGAAAGGAGAAATTATAGTGGATGGAAGTGCTTTTGACATCATGAAACTTCTCATAGTCATTTCATAGTCACTTGGTTATTCAAAAAGTGAATCACTGTTTTATGGGTAATCTAGCCTTTTTCCTTGCAATTTCTGCTTTTAGCTAGTGTTCTGTTTATGATACCATCTGTTTAGTTAGGCAATCTTTAAGCAGGTGAATAAAAAATGGATTGGTTTCTCTAGAGAAAATGACATTACCTATGCTAGAATGTAACATTCGTACTCGCCCATTCCTTGGTGCCTTTCTCTAGGGAGATTATTTTTCTGTGTCTGGAGTAGTTGGTGACAGGTTAAAAGGAATGAAGGTAAGAATTTGTTATCCAGTCTATTTATAATTATTTTGAGATAGTCTTAACTCTCTGCATGTGAGACTGTCTCAAAAGTATTAGTTTTTTTTTCCTGAATCACCCATATGAAACATGAATATGTATCTAAAGGTATCTCCAGTCACAGGCAACTATTGCTTATTGAGAATAATAATAGCCGGAGGATATAGCTTACTGATTCAAGGATCAGCTTCACATAAAGACTCTATCTAAGTCTCCCTAGAAACCAACGATCAAATCTCATCAGGGTCAACTTAGTGCTTTCTATAATAGATAAATTGAATAACATGGTGTTTAATTTGTATGTGTGTTGTTGAATGAAGTTATGAAGAGTATTTGGCCTGCATATTAAAGATAACCACTATTGTTTTGGTAAGTAAGGAAAATTCCAGTGTTATTTTCCCTAAATTATTTAACCTTGGGTAATCTGAGGATGCATGAGAAACTTGAATGTACCAGTGTTCTGTAAGGTTATTTTTAACAGTTAAACAATAATTTGTTGATGAAGAATTTTTTTTCTGGCTAGATTGTCTTTGGTTTTCTGCCCTCATTTGGGCTTGAATTTTAAAGAGTAGCAAATGCTTGGATAGTTGATAATATTTCTGTATGTAGCATTTCCTATGTTGTATGCCATTTGTCTGGCTTTTATTTGCAAAGATAAAACTGTATTAAAAAAATTTGCCATTTCTTAAAAATGTTACAGATTTCCCAAGGCCTAAATGTTCATTGCAGAAAATTTGGAAAATGCACACTAGTATAAAGAAGAAAATAAAAGTTACCATTGGTCCTACTCTCAGAGATAGCTGCTATTAACCACTAGTAACGTTGTAGTTAATATTCTCTCAGCTATTTCTGTGTATATATGTATATAATAAGATGTGTCTGTGTATTCCATTTCCAAATTACCAAAAATTTAGTTCCCAGTATTTCCCTGCTAAAAATAACAGTGTTAAACATTGTTTTGTAAATCTTTATATACATCTATTTCCTTACATTAAGTTTCTAGGAGTGAAATTGTTAGTTCAAAGGGTGTGAAATTTTTAAGATGCTTCATTGATATTCCCAAATTCCTTTCTAGAAAAGTAGTGTATTATTCTGCTTGGGCTGCCATAACAGAATACTGCAGATAGGGTGGCTTAAACAGAAATTTCTCTCAGTTTTGGAGACTGGAAGTCCAAGATCAAGGTGCCAGGAGAGTTGGTTTCTGGTGAGGACTTTCTCCTTGGTTTGTAGACAGCACCTTCTTGCTGAGCCCTCACGTGGCCCTTTCTCTGTGCACGTGTAGAGAGAGAGCGAGCGATCTCTGCGTGTCTCTTCCTCTTCTTAATAAGAACACCAATCCTGTCAGATTAGGGCCCCACTCTTCTGGCCTCATTTAACCTTAATTACCTCCTTAAAGACCCTGTCTCTTAACACATTTACATTGTGGGGGTTTTAAGGCTTCAACATACGAATTTGAAGGGGACACAATTCATTCTGTTCCAGGTAGTAACATTGGCATCCCGTCGTCAGTGAATAAGAGTTTCCATTTCACCATCTTATCTCCAACACTGGCTACACACGCCACACATGCACACTTGCACGCATGTATTATTGCTAGTTTGATAAGGATGGCGTTGTTTTACTTTGCACTTCTTTGATCATTAGTTTGAGTGAAATTTTCTTTAATATTTGGACATTTTAATTTTTATGAGTTTTCTATTCTTGTACTTTGACCGTTTTTTGTTGCCAATAAACCTACATTTTCATTTGCTTGTTTAGCTGTTTTGTATCCTGTCAGACATTTTTGCTTATACAGAAAAGGAATCATATTTTAAAATATTATTTATCTTTTGATATGAAACTATTATTTATCTTTAAAATACAACAAAGTATACAGAGTTAATATATCTGAGTGTCCATATTAATGAATCATATGTTTAATGTTCACCATACATTCATAAAATCTGTTTATAGTTTGGATGCATTGATTTGCTGGCAGTGAAATATAGGTAATGGCAAGGTTAATGCAAAATCTTTTCAGCTGTTGTTTGCTCTGAATTAACAAATACAGCAGTGTTTCATGAGATGTGCTCCTCAGAACTCTGATCCCACAAGATGTCCTAGGAGAAGAGAGTTCTGTTGGTTGAGTAGCTTTGAGAACTGCCTGCATCCTGCATCTCCTACCTAGTGGTTAACAGTGCTCATCAGGAACTTAAAGGCTCTGAGAAGCTCTGTAGTAAAGAAATCTGTTTGACTGTTGTAAACCGAGTACTTCCAAAACTTACTTTGGCGATAGAACATCCCCTTATTTTTTTGTTTGTTTATGTGATGTTTTGGTTAACTTTTTATCTTGAAATATTTATGGATTCACAGGAAGTTGTAAAGAAATGTACAGGGAAGTCTCATGTACCCTTCACCAGGTTAACATCTTGCATAACTGTAGTACAATGCCACAACCAGGAAATTGACATTAGTACACTCCACGGAGCTTATTCAGATTTCACAGGTTATACATGCACTTTGTGTGTATGTCTGTGTGTGTCTGTGTCTGTGCGTCTGTGTATGTGTGGAGTTCAGTGCAGTTTTATCACATGTAGTTTGTGTAACCAGGACCACCACAAGCCTCCCTTGTGCTAGCTCTTTATAGCCACACTCACTCTCCCCGCTTTCCCTAGCCCCTGGCAGCTGTTGAAATAGTCTCCATTTCTAAACTTTGGTCATTTCAATAAGGTTATATAAGCGGAATAATATGGTATGTAACCTTTTGAGGTTGGCTTTTTTGCACTTAGCCTAATTCCCTTGAGGTTCATCCAGGTTGTTGTGTGTACCTCTGCTTTGTATTGCTGAGTAGTATTTCATGATATGCGTATACCACAGTTTGTTTACCCGTTCACCCCTTGAGTGACATTTACCCCTTCCCCATATTTTTGGTGGAATCTATTAATACCCTGTATAAATATTGTTCTGAAGAATACCAACTTTAGAAATTCTGTACCACAGAAATGATACAATTAAAGAATTGTCCGTTTTTAAAGATTATGCCTGGGTTTCAGGAATTAAGTCTTTTATTATTTGGTTTAGGAATTCCAGAGACGCTGTAATACTCTGATTTCATTGATTGAGAAAGAAAATATGGAAATTGAGGAAAGAGAGAGAGCAGAAAAGAAGAAACGGGCAACTAAAACTCCAATGGTAAAATTTTCAGCATTTTCCTAACTTTTAGGTAGATCCCATTTTTTTACATAATTGAAATGCCTATATTATGTTTAATGCCATAGTGATACCTACTATAAAAAGTGGTTTTATGAAATGCTAATTTGTTTTTGACAGAAAAAGAATTACACTACAACCACACTTTTCCTATCTGTAGAACATATGTTTAGGAACTCCCTAATAACAGGGCTCAGTATTTTAAAAAATCCCTCATGGCTTTAAGCAGAAGTCTAATGCAAGTAAAATCCTTTGAATTGAGACTAGAGTTGTCGTGGGGAGTAGGAGAGGGGCGGGGTGGGGTGGGCTGGGGCTGAGGTTGAACCTGGGAGTTCTGATTTGATCAAATAAGTTTCAGATCTTTGTGGAACTGTGAGTGCAAATAAGAACTTCGGGCAGACAGCAAAGCTTTACTTGGTTTACTTGGTAATAAGTTAACTGTTGAATAATAAGATGACTTGATTCTAATCCAGTCAGGTTGCCTTGTATAGCTACAATTTAAAATACTCTTCAATAGATCATATTATTTGAGTGTGATGAAGTAAACTACCGTATTTCATCAAGTCTAAGATGCCTTCCATTATAAGACAGCATTATTTTATGAACCACTAAGAAAAAATGCTGTCAAGTAACTATAATTTGTCATCAATTGTAAGGTGCATCCTGATTTCAGAGATGCTCAAGTGGGAAAGAAATGTGCATCATAGAATATATGAAATATGGTATTTTAACATTTATCATAACGTTTTAAAAAATAATACACTCATAAATAACATTTTGCCCAGAAAACTTTAAATATTAAGTAGTTCTTTAAAATAAGAATACATTTATAGTACCATGTGTAAGTAGACACTTGATGACTATTTTTGATGGGTATTTTATGTCTTTTCTTATAAAGAAACATCTTTGAAGGTTATTTTACATTGGGTTATATAGTTTGTTGGGCTATATAGAACATTAACTGTGAGTATAACATTTAAGTGAATATTCATGTTAAAATTTTTTTTTAATGCATTTACATCCTAGATTTAACATTGTTGGGCCATTTAAAAATGTGCATATTGGAGCAGAACATTAAATCTGTTTCCATTTTAGTCACAGAAAAGAAAAGCAGAGTCAGCTACTGAGAGCTCTGGAAAGAAGGATGTCAAGAAGGTGAAATCCTAAAGCCTAGAAATAAAGTTTTAAATGGGAAACTGCTATTTTCTTGTTCCCATCTTCAAATGCTAATTGCCAGTTCCAGTGTATTCATGGTACTCTAAGAAAAATCTCTTTGGTTTTGATTTCTTGCATATTTTATATATTTTACAATGCTTTCTACCTGAAATGTGTAGCTTTATATTTTATGCATTCTAGTATTTTTGTGTACTGTATTTTGTGCATTTCATGTCTTCATCAAAATTCTCTCAGTCCTTGTTCTTTTGAAGCTTGTGCTGAGGTTTTAGCTTTTCTATGTTTTATATGCCGCTGCTTTGAAAGAGAACCTAGATTCTATAGCTGTATTATTGTTGTTTCATACTTTAAATTTATATGGCTGTGGAAAAATGAATTAAAATGATTTGAGGAGAAAGACTTTTTCACTTCTTTGTTGCTTTCTTTTCTATTGAGTATGGGCTTGTACGTGTTACTGCATACTGTGATTAGCATAATAATTGTTTCTTTGAGGTCATCTAAATATTTTTTCCCTAAAGGAATAAAGGGTGAGAACAGAAAAATATTAAAAAAACTAATATTTGATACTGTGCTTGCTGTCAGTATGCATTACATTTAAATTATTCTCTAAATATTCAAGTGGGAAAATATAATAAAGAAAATGTCTATAAGAAATTTAATTATTTCCTGTTTTTTGTGCAGTAGAAAATAGTTGTGTTTACTGAATTATATTGCTCACTACTGTGTATCTGGTTGAACGTTAAAGCTTTGCTTGCTGACTTGTGCATGATCTTCTGTCTCAGAGCCTGTTCAGAGGAGTCTGGGTATAACAAATAGATTTATTAACAACTGAATTAAGAGTATGAAATAAGCACCGTGCATGCAGAAGAAGGGTGCTGTCTTCTGTAGAAATACAATTATGCTTAGATAACAATCAATCTGGGTTTTACACACCAAGACTTAATTTCTTGCTCGCACTACAGATCCCATGCAGGTCCGAGGGATGTGAGAATGGGAGACGATCTGCTCCACGTAGTCACTCAGGGCTCCAGGCTGACTGAGGCTCCAGTGTTTTGTAGCTGCACCATCTGGGACATGTGGCCTTTTCAGCTACAACTGTGGGAGAAAGAGAGGCTGAAGAATCTCATGTAGGCTTATTATTGCCTCAGCCCCGAAGTGACGTGTTTCTTCCACTTAGATTTCATTGTCCAAAACTAGCCACGTGGTCCTGTGTACATGCAAGAGGGCTGGCAAGTGTAGGGGAACAAATGGAATGTTTTGCATTACTGCCTCTGCCACAGGGGCTGTCAGTTCAGGAAAGGACCTGGCCTGTCGCATGAAACTGTTAGTGTGCAATTAATCAGAGCCAAGGTCAGGTTATAAGGGAACAGGAAAAATGGATCAGAATCTAGTGTGAAACACACAGCAAATAAATAAGCAATGCTGGGAATGCAGAACGGTGGTGTTTGTTATCAGAACAAGGTTTGGACTACTAAAGAGTTGCTCCCTCCCCCTACCAAGATCTTTCACATTTCCTATCACTGGCAACCCTTGGGTAGCCCTTGGTTCAAGTAAGCATCTCTCATATCTTCTCATAAGGGTTTTACAGCATAGGAATTGATCTTCTAGAATGACAACTCACTGTCTGCTGGACTCTTCCAAGTCTTCGTTCATTGTCCAGATTTCATATTTCTTACTGCCGTGCCCCGGATTGGATTCCTTTGACTGTTTTCACTATTAGGACTTAGACTCTTATATTCTCTTGGAGGTTGGGGTGAAATTGAGGTGCTGTTAAGAGATGAGATTAGGATGATGTTAGATTAAGGGACCCAGATAGACCCAAATATATAATTGCCCTTTCTGTAAGGTCCACAAGGGAGCTGAAAGTAAGTGAAGTAATACTTCATTAGCTGGTGCTTTGGCTCCAAACTTTAATCCAGAGCTCCGAAGCCTAAAATAAGATATTGGAATTTCCTACTCCAATGAGATTAACAGGTACAGTCAGCTGAGCTGGAGACAATGATTCCTGAGAGGGTCTTATTGATACCCCAAGTTCTGTGCACTGAAAAACAGCCTGGTGAGGATCCTGGACTCTGATCAATCAATTCAGCATTTCTTTTCTTAGAGGGAATGAAGTTGGAGGGTGGGAGCAGGTACAATTAGGGTCTTTGAACTTCTTTCATGGAAATTTAACAATCTCTAGTGATTGTTCTTTCTCTGTTAACCCAAAGGAGTTAATAGCTAAGCAGTATATGACTATCTACTATAGGGGAGAAAATCTGCAGGTAAGTTCTTTAGCCTTTTCATGGGGCCATTTCCCTGATCCGTATCATGGGTCTTATGAGCCTTTCTTGGACCAAAGAGATGTGAAATTCGGTTCCCCAAGATATTCAATGAATGCCTCTGATGTCAGCCTCAGAAACTTGTGAAACAGTTTTATTTAGGATGTTAACTTAAAGACCACACTATATATTTAGTGAAAAATTCACCACCTGTTCTGTTCTTCATCTTAGATTATGTATAGCATCATTGGTGAGCATAGCCTACCAAGGAGGCCCATAAATGAACATTAGACGATAGCACGGTCCAAATAATACAGTGTCGGGGACATAAAATGCCCAAGTCTCCATATGAAAGCTCTCTTACTGTCAATTTTACACAGAGAAATTAAAGTGTCATAGAAAATTTGAAAGTCCCAACAAAGAAATTCAATTTTAAGTGAGAGGCCTAGACTGATGGGGTAGTAGCCCTAGACCTGGCTGCTGCGTTGGGGAGGATAGTCATGCAGGATAGTCAGTTTACCATGTCAGCTGCTTCGAGGCCAGAGGAAGCACCAGAGAGTGCTGTATCCATGCATGCAATCTTATAAATGCACAGTGATCCAGCCCCCCAGCAAAAGTGGTCCAGTCAATTGTACTGGAATCTGACCCAACCTGATTCCGTGTTTGGAGAATGTGCAAGGTGGGAAGTGAATAAAAGAACAGGAATCCTGAGTGGTTTCCTTCACTCGAGGCCTCTATAGAAGACAAGAGGTAAACAGGTTTTTCAGAAACCCTCGGGCTCCCACAGAGGCCCTCATAAAGCATTTGTCTTGATCCATTGGACACTCAGGCCCTGATTTCCTTAGAATCAAAAGAAGGTGATGAACTCGGTAATCTCTCATTTTCATCATAGCCGTTTGTATCTCAGTCTTTATTGCACAGTTCCTTCTTATTCCCTGGCTGCCTGGCCTGCAAGTGGCTATGCTATATGGAAAACTACTTGTCAGATTACACAATTCTCCCATGAAATATGTCCCCAAATTTGGTTCATTGTCTGAGATTTCCCAGGTAAGAGAACTTAGTGAGCTAGAATTTTTGCAGCTATCTTGGTTGCTGGATATTTAGTTTGAAAAGCCTCTACCCAACTAAAGAAACTACTGTCACCAGAATAAAATGATATTTCCCAGTTACTGGCAAAGGTCCCCTCTGTGGTCTGTCGTTCCTCCTCTATGGTGCAATAACCAATGCAGCTATTCCAGATTTCTGGGACAGTTTCAAGGCCCACGATAATGCCAGTGTCCACATTGTTCTCTCTCCAGGTGTTCTTATCAACTCCTAAAATCCTCAAGTTGCCATCAAAGTTCAAATTTCTATCAGTGTTCTACCCCATGTTTCATTTATTTAGTCTGCTTAAACTAACCTTCCCAATGGATAAGGGGTAAGATTTTCCTGTGGTTCAAATACATGTAGCTCATGCCATCTGTCATGTCCCCTCTTCCTCAGCCTTATCATTTCTGTGTTCTCCAGCTGATTTCTGTCAGTATTTCTTTGTCTGAGGGCTTTATCACAGGCCTTGGAAGGCTTTTCTGCCCTTTCCATGATAAGCTGGCAGAGCTAGAGGGTTAACACCTCTGAGAATAGCTCTCAACCAAAAAGTGATTGGATTTGGTGTGTAAGTAGCCCAGCTCTCTCACCCCTTGAACAAGGTCACTCTAAGGTATGTGATCTGTGTGGTTCCCCAGAGTTTACCAGTGGGATTAAGCTCCAGTCACCTACAGTAGTAGCTGTTGATAACACACTCTTTGTTGACTGCTTTCCTTTCCCTGTATCACCTCCTCATGCCCCTGTGGGTGTTTACTGGGGTCAACTCCTAAATAAACTACTTGCATTAGAATCTTTGTCTGCTTGTAAGGAAACCCAAACTAAGACACTCTGTGTGCATAGATCTTAGCCCTTAGTTACTCCATAAAAAGATGTGGGGTGTTTCAGGAGAGTAATGACTGGATAGTGCGTCGTGCATCTTTTCTTAGAAGATCTGTCCCTCTGTGGACAGTTGGTGGGTGATGTGACTGGATCAGGATACTCTGCACTGGTACAAAGTACTGGGTGCCAATTTCTCTCCATTAACAAACGAAACCTTCTAATATCATCAATAGCTATGGTATAAAAGGTTCTCAAGTTTTTGGTAAGGCCAGAGCTGGTGCCCAGGTTATTGTCTTTCTCAGTGTTCTCCATGCTAGTTGGTGCCCCTTCCCTGTAGCAGTGGTTCATTTAGATAATTGGACCGAGTGTTAGCCTTTCTCACTGTATCGTGGTCTATAACCATTACAGAAACCTGCTTAAAGCAGGCCCTTTTCATCTGTTGGCCTAGTGAGCTGATTGTCCCTTTCCTGATACACTGCTTTTCCGCTAGAGAAACTTTTCATCTAGGCCACTGAAGTCAGTTTCAAGCTATATCTTTTCATTGACTTTCAACTTTGCCTTCCATATTGCCTCCAAGATGTGATTGGTTAGTTTCTGATCTCTTCCTGTGATAATAGATATTAGAATATGTAGGACTACCAAATTATGTGGTTTATTTTTCAGGGTCTCTGTATATCTATGGGAGGTTGATTGTACTACTTATCTTCAACTACCTCCCATCACGAATAGTTTTGAACTAATATATCTCCTTCAGTAGTAGAGACCAAAGCCTATTTGCTATATCTAGGACAGAAAAAAACTTTGCATAAGATCGTATCTTTGCTAGAATATTTGGTATGTGACCACCATCATCAATTGGGATTGACACCTTATTCATTTCTCTCCTAGAATCAACTGTAAGTCTCCAAATGCTATTTAGTTTTCGTGCTGGCCATATGAGAGCATTGCCAAAATATAATTTACCCGTTTTCTACTAAGATTGCCATGATATTCCATCTGTTTCCCAGTGTGTGTTAGCTATATTATTTACAGTTGGGTAGATGGCTCCCTTACTTTTGTGAGAGCTGATTGCTATTGGGTCTGGGTATATCTTTGTGGGTATGTCCTTTTTTCATTTCAAATATGTCTATCCTGGTTTCTAAGATCTCGAGCTTTCTTCTTTTCCTAATTCTTTCCTAGTTTGCCTCCCATCACTCCTAAAACTCAAATTATCTCCCAAACAAGAGGTTTTTTTTTAAAGATTCGCCCTGAGCTAACATCTGTTGCCAAACATTTTTTTGTTCTTATCCCCAAAGCCCCCCAGTACCTAGTTGTATATTATAGGTGTAGGTCCTTCTAGTTCTGCTATATGGGACGCCACCTCAGCATGGCTTCATGAGCAGTCCTAGGTCTGTGCCCAGGATCCAAACTGGTGAAACCCTGGGCTGCCAAAGCAGAGCGTGCAAACTTAACCACTCGGCCATAGCGCCGGCCCCCAAACAAGAGTTTTCAGTTCATTTAAAATGTCCTCTAGTCGTTCTACCTGCAAACCAAGGGCCTTCCACTATTTCCAGGCCAACTGGATTCTCAAAGCCAAGGCATTCGAGGTACAGGCATTATTTAATGCCTTTTTGACTTTTGGACCTCTTTTTTCTTTCATTAAATTTTCCTCTTCACCTCAGCCCAGAGGCTACTTTCCCCATGCAGTAAAGGCCTCAATTCCTTTTTATTAGTGAATTCTACCTCTCTGTAGTGATTGCATCCACACTCTAAAGTCTCTGAAATCCATAACCATGATTAGACGCTTGGCCAATCAGATACCTGATCAGAGAAGCCATTGCAAGGAACGTATTATCTCCTGATCAGGCTTTGCAAATCACTAAGGGTTATTTTTTGTTGTTCTATCCATTTATCTTCTTTCCACAAATTTGTCGATTAGTATTTATATAATGTTCAAATCAGAGTCAACTTGAGAACATATGGTGGAGAAGGGACTCAGAAAACCTTAGAGAAGTCACATGACACCCCAGAATTTTATCTCACCATCATTCTCTCTTTATCCCTGGTTGCAGGTTAAAACAAGATCAAGAGGACAGAATCTGAGCCGGCCATCTAGTTGGCCATATGGATATTTGGATCTAACAATCCAATAGGCCAAAAATGTCACACTGCTTATTTTAGGGAGACCTAGGTCGTGTTGTAGACTTTGCTGCTCCCACAATTTGAAGTCACGGATAAGGCTACCCTAGCTCCTAAAATGAATATTTGCAGCAATAGCAACACCTGCCTGTTAGAACATGGGAGATTATATTCTGGGCCTACAGAAGCGGTGCTTCAAGTTTGAGGACTGGACCTCAATGTCTTTTGTGTGACTCTTCTCTCCAAATGTCAGTTCCCGGGGCATATATTTGCTCTGTCTGCTGAGCCCATGTCTGTGTTAGGGGCAGAGGTGAGATCCGGGTACTATTAAGGGATGGAATTATAGTTGTAATAGGCTAGGAAACTCAGGAATACTTAATCCTTCCTTGACCCTACCACCCTTGTGTGTTCCACAAGGGTTGCATGTGCATAAAAAAGTAGCAAAAGAAAGCAAAGTAACATTTTACTAACTGGAACGTTGCCACCAAACCCCAGTTCTGCCCTCTACTGAGCTAGGCTTGACCACAGGAGGTTTAGGGTAGAGGCAGCCGGGAACTCAGAACCAGAGGAGGATGAATGGCTTAGCATTTCCCTTAAGCCAAAATCAAATCTCAGAATTTACCATTCCAATGAGAAAAAAACTCAGAGCTACCAGCTCCAGAGGGAATGAATCCAGAAAGGGTTTCTACCCATATGGGATTGTTTATATTCCTAAGGCTCCACCCACTAGAAACTGGTTCAACAAGTGTTCAGGAATTTTACCCATCAGTTCAGCACTCCTCCACTACTTGTGTAGGAGGATAGGGAGAGGACCAGAGAGGAGATTTGAACCCCTTCCCCTGGAGGCCAATACGGACACTCTTTTTAGACTGCTTACTCAGCTTGTGTAGCCAAGTCAGTTCCTCCAGCCTATGTGGTTGATTACATGTTGTATATGGCTGGCACACTGACTAATACAAAAGGTTTCACAAGAGTTACCATTAGAGAATGCAACTTGGATAACCTCTCATGACAATCATTACCTATGTGGGATTTCTTATGATCTACCATATTTTGTGATTATTGATGAGACTGTGAGTGAACTTGAGTCTTTGAGAACAATGGTGTACCAAGCAACAGTGTCACAGTATTTTGAGTCTTCTCTTCTGGGAGTTGGCAACTGTTGCTGGTCATAATAGTAAGGAGAAAAGGTTATACTTTCATATGCTATTATAAATGCACATCTACTGCTAAAATTTGAATATGGATGGACTATGCTTTTAAAAGACGCTTTTACTCTGTAGTTTTAAAAAAAGCAGTGTAAACTATGTGTGAATAATTTGCATGCTATAATTTTCCTCATGTGGAGATCTTCCACAATTCTAGGTAGGTGCTGGAGCATGGCAAGCTGCCCAAGCTGCCTAGCCTCATGGAACCGTAACTAGTGATTGTATGTCCCTGGATGCAGAGGTTTGGACTTAATATGCTGAAGGAAAGCATTCTGAATTGTATTTAGAATTGTCAGCTTCAGGCTCTGAAGACATCTAAGCTTGGTTTGGCTTTATTTTAGTTGGGCTCTGTATAAGTATGTTTTTGCTACGTAACAAAACACTCTAAAATTTAGTGGCTTAAAACAACTATTTAACTCACAATTCTGTGGGTTGGGCACAGGTGAGTGGTTCTTTTGGTCTTGGCTGAGTTCACTCACATGTCTATGGTCGACTGCTGATCAGCTAGATGACTCTAGTTGTAGGGGTTGACTGATTGTTGGCTTGGGCAGTGGGGATAACTTGGCCACAGGTCTCTCATCATCCAGTGGGTTAACTTGGGCAGTTTGGCAGGGCTCCCAAAGAATGAGCAGAAACTTACAAGGCCTCTTGAGGCCCAGGCTTAGATTTCACACAACTTCAACTAGATTCTGTTAGTCAAAGCAAAGCACAAGGCCAGCCCAGATTCAAGGGGTAGGGAAATTGACTCCACTTCTTGCTGGGAGATGCTGCACAATTACACTGCAGAAGGCCTGGGTACAAGATGTGGGTGGAGGGGAATCTACTCCAGGCTGTTTCTGTTGCGGTGTCCTGATTTACAGTTACTGTGTGAATAATAGTCCCCTAGTAGTATCCCAAATTCTAACATTTGAGTTCCCATGTACGTAACCCAGTGGAAAATCTGGAGTCCATCACTTAGAGCCTTCCTTCCTGAACGATATTTTGTACCTGCCTTCTTGACTCTCCCGTTTTGAATGAGTAGTCTTTTTGATCCAGCAGTTTGGATCCCCCGTCTATTTTGGCTACAAGAACATTTGGACTCCCTGTTTCTGAGTACAAGCATGTATATCACAATTATGCTAACAGAGACGTAGACTGCTAATTGCCTCCAAATATACATCTTTTACTTCTTGCTTAGTAATAAGACGATCTATTTTTCAGCTGTTCACATTGACTATTGGCTAAAAGACTAAATTACTCAGCTTCCTTCGTAACTAGGTATGGCCATGTACTAAGATTTGGCCAGTGAGATGTACAAAGAAGTGACATTGCAACTTCTGGAAAGTGTCCTTAAAAGGAGAGGTTTTCTTCATCCTTTCCTCTTTCCTGTTGGTTGGAATGTGAACTTGATGGCTGGAGTTTGAGTAACCATCTTGAATTATGTGGCTGCACATCAAGGATGGTGCTGCGGCTGGATAGAAGGCGCCTGGGTCCCTGATGATCATGGAACTGCCTTACCAACTCTGGAGTACCTCCACTTCTATATTCTTTATCTTGAGAGAAAATAGTTTTCCATCTGTTTAAAGCACCATCTTTAATTTTGTTGTGATTGATATATGCAGCTGTATCCTAACTAATACCCCAATATTGATGATTTTTTGTTGAGTAACTTTTTAATGAAACAAATTCTCTTAAGTCAACTAAAGTCCTTGATCAATTTTTTAAACTGTACAGATAGCCCATTTCCATTTTTTCTGTTTGTAGTTTTATTCTACTGAAAATATTTTCATTGGGATTGATTAGTTTCATTTTAACTTTACAGTAAGGATTTGCTTTATCAATAAATTATTTTTCAATGTAAAATTTACTTCACATTGTAAATTTTTATTTGTCGGCATTATTTTCATCAAGGTCTACTTCCCTGGGTCAAATTTTACAGATCTAAATTCTTCAAGAACGTGTGATTTTTCTGTAAAATTATAGTCAATAACAAACTTTATCTTGTGCAGTTTCACCACTTATTTTTTTCTGTGTGGTTATTTCCACCAAGTCTGCATTTTCTCAGGTCAGTTTTCACAATTTCCAGTGTTGCAAATGACATGTAGTTTTTCAGTTTTTTGTTTCTAATAAATTTTACCATGTGCTGTTTTAGGCATTGACCATTTTATTTTGTATTGATTAGTTCTATCGGTTATCTTTATTATGACTTGGAAATTCATATTAATTTCTTGAGGAAATTGTGAGCAGCACCCCTCAGATGTTCCAGAGTTTTCTTATTCTTCAGGATAAATCTATGCTATTGCACGTCCCATACTTATGAATAGAATCTTTCCCTTTGTGATTTGTTCCTGGCAATTTCCTTTAGTGCAAATCCTCCCAAGTCAAAGTTGCAATCACCATTACTGTAAATGGGAAAAAATGTTATGCATCCCTGAGCCCCTAAATTGACTCCCATTTGTTCAAACACTACCAAATTTCCATTAAAATGAACTCAAGTGGTTTAATAACTCACCTTACTTATCATAATGCAAACTAACTAGAAAGTTTCTCCTAATATAAGTTTGGCTGTTTACCTGTTCTCCTTAAACTCTTTGTAGTTATTGTACACTCAACGTATAAAACTCTATTATCCCCCTAAAATCATAAATATGATACAGAAAGTTTATTTCCTTCAACCTTTAATGTAAAACACACACACACAAACATAACAATAAAGACAATTAAAATAATGTATTTTATAGGCATGTCAATGCTCTGCAGCTAAAGCCCACCAAGAACACACCTGTAGTTGAACAAGTTGGGTTTATTACTTGCTGTAGGGAGAGGGAATGCACACCATGGGGCGCCATAGGGTCCCTCAGTGGGAGGATAGTAGATAGAACCTGTTATAGGATTTGGGCTTTGGATAGGTGATTGAAGGAGGGTCTAAGGAAGTGAGGGTTCATTCTAGATTGGATGCTATCAGAAATCAGGGATGATTCTGTGACTAGATATCTCAAATCTTATCTATAGGAAGGGCTGGCTAGAGAGAGTTGATAAAGCTGTAATTGGGAAAGAAGTAGCAGTTACGCATTTCAGCTGACAGGGCGTGGTGTTTGGTAGTTTGTTGGGGGGGCACAGTGACCTCGACCTTGTGCTTAAGACAAAATTACAAAGTGGCCTTGTTTTGTCTCACTCTCATATTTTCAGAGTAACCTTGTTTGAAGTTGATATTACGTGACATTGTGAATGTCCAATAGGAGAATAAGATGGCCTAGCTGTGAGCATCAGGCCAGCTTTCAGATTTCAGGGACTGCCTTTTCATTTTTTTCCCCTTAGGCACCATGCTACAGGTTATCATTGCTATAAACTGGTAAAGCAGGAGTACTCTGAGATGAGGACCTAAGGCGCCATGTGCCAACTCTATAACTGGGAAGACTGGCACACAATGTCTTTCCTCTCACAGGCTCAGCTGCTTTCAAGGTGTCAAATCCCTATTTATACATTCAAAGAAATTTCTTTTAAGTTGAAATAGAGGTATTAAACTCCTAGTAAAGTTGAATTCTTGTAACCCAAATGGTCCATACTCTGGGTGCAGGAGAGAGCAAAATGCGGAACAAAAATGTCCTTTGGGTCAAATGGCATGGTCAAAATAGGCAGTGAGAACAAAATGTCCTATGTCGTCTGGAAATGACCCAAGGTCCAACATGTTTACCAAGGTCTAGGGTTGGTCCTGCTACTCCTCTTTTGGCACTGGGCCAGAACTCAGACAAGCCCCGTCGAGGCTGGAGACCTCCACCTTTGCTACTCTAAGCTGTTTGCTTGAGAACAGGCTTTCATGCCACTTTTGCTGCCACCGAAGTTGGCAAAGTTTGTGATACCTTGATTGCCATTGCTGCCATTGTTAGTGCTGGACTGTGCATTGTCACCCGTTATGACTGAATTGATGTGTATGGCAGAACACTTCTGCTCCCATCACTTCGCTGGCCCCTAAGTGAGTTCCCCACCCAGGCCACCACCGAGCAAAGGTAATCCAGGAAAAACTGGTCTGGGATTCAAACACTTTAGCTCTTTAGAAACATTAACTTTTCTTCAGGGCATCAGAAAGGCTGGGATGGGATTGGTTGCGGGGTTTGCCACCCCACAGAGCCAGTCCTGTTCCTCTACAACTACATGAGTTGGGGCAAGGTGCCGCTGGTGCCATCTCTTTCTACTCTCATAGTGATTTGATCTCAGAAGCTTTGTTGCTCTTTCTGGGCCTTGGCCAGGGTCACCTCTGTCCATCCTGACAAATGTCATTAACTTTATTCATTTAAAAAGTATTTACTATTTATTCATTTGTATGTTCATTATTCATTCATTCTTCCTTTAGTTGGATTTCAGGTTAAACTCCTGGGAGCAGGAGTTGTGGCTCTGACCCTTTCTCTGACAGAATGCCCTTCCAGCTTTGCATCTCTAGGGACTGTGTTTCTCTATCTCCATTGGTCTGTGTGTATTTTTCTCTCTTTCCTTGTCTTTGTCTCTGTCATTGACTCTGTGTCTCTCTCGTTGACTCTGTGTCTCTCATTTTGTTAATCTCCCTCACCTGCTCTTACACTCAAACTAATTTAAGTAGTCCCCTCCTCAGGCATTCTGATAACTCACTTCCATTACCTAAATACAAAAAGGTGGGTATTGCAAGGACACCGGCCAGGGAATCCTGGCAGTTAAACTTTCCATCTCTCTCCAGGACTACATGACGTCTCTCTCAATGTGCCAGTCATTGTCATTCTCTCTCAGTATCTCTGCTTTTCTCTCTATGTGTCTGTAGCCTCTATAGTGTATGGCCTCCTGAGGTTATTTCTTGCAACTCCGTACTGTGCAATGCATTCTGGTTTGGCTGTATCTTTGCCTTGCCATAATCCTTCATAGATCCTTCTCTTCCTCAGGGCATTTTTGGTAAGCTTCAGGTGTCATTTCTCACTGCTGCAGTCTTCAGATTTTTGAGTGGGAGAATCAACGGGTACAGATCATCTTCTGCATCTGGTCACATTGTAGGTAAGTGGTTTGACTGACAGCTGCACCTCGGTCAGGGGTACGCTCTATGGCTAGAGGCCAAGGTCATGTGATATAAAACTTAGAAGCATGAGCAGCAGAGGTTGCAGGCAGGCAGTGGACTAACAGGCAGTAAATTGACATTTTCCTATCGTCTGTTTCTTGCCCCTTGATATGCTAACCTTTCTCCTATATGCAGTACCAAGTTGTCTCTGCCTAAAACAATCTACCTATTATGCCTCAACCACAAAAACCTGCTTCCCTAATTCCAGGAGGAAGACAATGCAGTTTTATCTAGAAGTAATGTGAAAAGATCACATTAAAAGCTGCTTGTCGGACTCAGTGTCTGTAACTTTTGGGTGGCATCTTCAACTTAATTCCTGGGCCTGCCTATGGTTGCTGGTTCAGAGTATATGTTGCATCCTGCAGCTGCATGAGGATGGTGAATTATATACTGGAGCTGGTAGGCCACATGTATTGCAGATAAGGGAGTTCCTTGGTCAGCAAATCTGACCAACTGGAGAATCTGCCTCTGGTGGGATTACCCCTGAGATGCTCTAAGGGCAGCAACAGTCCATTTCCAGGTAATTCTGGCACTCTGGGCAAAGCCAGCTTGAGGGGTTGGTTCTCAAACTTGAGCTTGGATCGGAATCACCTGGAGGGCTTATTAAAACACAGACTGCTGAGCTCCGCCCCCAGAGTTTCTGCTTCAGTGGGAATTTGCACTGTGACAAGTTCCCAGGCGGTGTTGATGCTGCTGGTCCAGGAATTACACTCTACAAACTGCTGTTCTAGGTTGCTTGAATCAGGCCTTTGGTGGGGTTTTGTCGGTGGTTTCAATCCAGGAGAATTTCTCTAGGTCGTCTGTCAGTTGTGTTCCTGAGATCCCTTGATTTGTAAACCCAAAACGGAGGTCTCCCTGTCTTCTGTCACTCCTAGCACCTGGATTGCCACCTTTCCTCATGTGCTGATTGTGATGTCCATACTCACTTCTGTGGTTAACTGCTGCCACTTTTCTCCAACCCTAGCTTTCCCATTCTCATTTCCTGCCAGGAAACAACTAATTCCTACTTGCATCGGTCTTTTTGTGTTTCCTAACTCAGATTCCTAAGACTGGGAATCTGACTGGCTTGCCAGTTTATCTTTGTGTCAGGTCAGAAAGAGTTGCTGGTCGGCCTATGTATTTTCAGTGCTTGGATTGTGAGTCCGTACTGAGTCTTGGCTGTGGCCAATGAAGGGCTGAGTAATTTAGTGTATAACATGACTGCCTGGGCAGCAGGGGGCTACGGGTAGGGTAATTGGACAAAGCTTGGGCCTGGCAGGCAAGATGGACATTTTGAGTACAGTGTATTGACTAGCAGAATTGATTTTCAGATGGTACTCACTGTATTGGTTATTTTAAATAATATGCTAATATTTAATTTAATGCTACAATATAATATAAATTAAAATATGCTACAGGTAATTATTTAATAACCAGGTGTACTGGTTATTAAAATACTGAATGCCTGGTAATGATTGGTAAATAGTTCCTTCCCTGAGCTCCTCCAGTGCCTCCCCCACCCCAGCTGACCTTATCCGTTCCTGAAAACCCCGAGATCTTCTTGCCGCCCAGCAACTAAAGGGTTCATTTGTGGTCCAGCAGAGGGCCTAGGCTTCTGCTCCAGGGCTAGGGTTGGCTTCCATTTTGATTGGCTGATGTCTGTGCCATACTGGTTGTTAAATATTTTGAATACCACTCCTGTGACTTGCATAGAAAAAAGATCCGAAACCCATATTAAAAAAGGCATATATATATAATATTTTCTATGTGTACTTGCATCAGTGTAGTTGGAAATAATGTATTTCATGGTTTGGTCGATTTCTTCTAAAGCAATTTGAACATGTCTTTCTGTAAATTTTGCATTTTTGAAAGCCACCATTTATTTTTGTAAAAAAAGAAGAAATCGTGTATTTAAAAAGGCATTTTTTTTGTTATAGTCTTTCCTTAGGTTTACTCTTTTATTTCCAAAAAAAAATTTTGGGTCAAAAATCAGAATGAGTTGATTGCCTGTAGGTTAGTATTATATTCCAGTAAAACTGATCTAAGGAAGAAAAAAATCTCCTTTCCTCTACAAAGAATTGGTTTCATAGCAGAAACAAATTTATTAGAAGCTCCTACAGGGCTGTAATGGAAAACAACCTCAAAGCAAACCAAACATTGTTGAATGTTGTCATTCCCAGTGGGGATTTGGCATGATGTATAGTGCCTGGCCAGAGTGCTGTGCAATGACTGACCCAAGGATTGAATGAATAACAGGATCCAAAAATAATATATGTTCTTAGAACATACATGTGAGATCTTAAGCTAGAATTCTTCAACTGATAGTAAAATGTGCAGGATGCAAAGTATTGCCCTGAACTTTCACAGAACAAAATTACATTTGGTATATTCTTCAGCAGTTGAAGAGTATTTGCTGAAAGGAACTGCGTGATGTAGTTCAAATTGAAAGAATATAGACTTTAAAAAATGCAAGGGGAACCAAGAGCATTGTTTAAGAATTGTCTCCTTTTGCTAACGCTTTCAATGTATAAAGTAATAAAAGTGTCCCACTCAGATTTATTAGGATATGAAGTGTGACTCTAAAGCAACGTGACTATTTGTTGTGTGTGACTTGTGGAATGAGGGTCATTACTTTAGAGTCATAAACAATGGTTATTCCTCTTTGGGGAAGGGAAGCAGTCTAGTGAATAGACATTGGAATAGACATCAGGAAACTTAGACCCCACTTCCCACACTCCTGCTGGGCTTTAGAGACCAAGGAGAGGCATCATGGTATGGGGGAAAGAGCACCGGTTTGGGGAATCAATCTCATCCAGGGTCTACTCCTAGCTTCTCCACTTGCTAGCTATGTGAACTTGGCACATTATCTAACCTCTGTGAGCATTCATTTGCCCATCTGTAATGTGGGGATGATGTACTCAGGGCAAACCTTCAGCTGATACTTACCAGCGTGGGTGGGGCAGTTGTTTACAGCTGCACTCTGTTCTGATTGGGATTGGGTCAGTGTCCACTCTGAATGGCGGGTGCCCATGCTGTACTGGTTGTTAAATATTTTGATTGTCGCTCCTGATAAGATTTAATGGGTAGGGTTATTGGGAACATAAAATGCGATAATATATGTGAAGTGCTTTACATACAGTTGCTACGCATGAAATATTAGTTTTATTTTCTTCCTTTTTTTTCTGTACGACTTTTAAAAAATATTTTTCAACCTAAATAAGGGGAGAAAAAAAATGCCTGACACTTGTTTTCACTGTGATGTTAGGAGATTAAGGGAACTGTTTATATCTTATATTTATTCAGGATCCATTAAACAGACATGAGGTTCCTACTCTAGGCCAGGTCCTTGATGAATTCACAGTCTAGGAGGAGCAATAGACAAGCAAACTCTGATTTCAATCCAAACAATTGTAAGAGTCCATGTGAACTTATAAGATGTCTTTGTGCAAATATATAAGAGACTTCCTCTAGGCAGGTACAGCCTGGCTTGGCAGCTGAGCTCAGGATAGATTTCGGCTCCCACTTACTCCCTCAGCTGGGTGCCTCTGTGCAGTGCACAACCTGCACAATTACACATAATGGCCCTGAGAACTGTTATAACAGAGGTATACACCAAGTGCTACAGGCCTGTACGGGCATACCTCGGGATATTGTAGGTTTGGTTCGAGACCACCACAATAAAGCGAATATCACAATAAAGCGAGTCACACGAATTTTTCAGTTTCCCAGTGCATATAAAAGTTATGTTTAGCATCTTGTCTTAAAAAATGTACATACCTTAATTTAAAAATGTTTTATTCCTAAAAATTGCTAGCCATCCATCTGAGTCTTTAGCAAGTCATAATCTTTTTCCTGATGGAGAGTCTTGCCCTCCACCCAATAACTGCAAAGCGCAATAAAGCAAAGTGCAATGAAACAAGGTGTGCCTGTAATGGTAGGAGGGACTGAGTTTTCCCAGGTGAATGACGTTTGTCCAAATTATAGACGAGGGAGAAAGCATTACGGTGTGTGCAAAGACACAGAGATATGAAAGAGCTGGAAGATTAGAGGAATAGTGGATGTTCCTACCAGATGATCTATTTGGATTCCTTGTTTTGAGAAAAGGGACGTCAATATGAGTTATATTTACAACCTAAGTAGACACTTTGCCGTCATTACAATTAAATCTTAAAAACTACTTTATATGTAAGTTGATGTTTCTTCATTGTTTTTGGATTAGATAGCATGCTTTATGTTTTAAAATTTTCATTTGTATTAAAAAAATTGCTTTTGGTTGGTGAGAACACACTATCCTCTAAGGTTAATGATTTGGGGTCATCTAATGCTTTTCCAATAGGGCTTGAGTCTAGACAAAGAGCAGTGGTCAAAGGAGGCTAGAAGATGCAGTGAGAGATTATTTTTACAAAAGAATGTGGGGTCTTTTATCACTGAATTATGGATCTGTGTTTGCTTCATAAAATATTAAATCATAGACTTTTAGAGCTTGGAGATCTTTGGAGACCTTCGACTCTAATCCTCTCATTTCAAAATGACTTTATTGTTCTTCTAAAAATGATACATGCTCATTATAAAAAATTCAAGCAACTCAAAGTAAAACGTTGAAAGCTAAAACCACCCCAATTCCCACCACCCTGATGGAACCACCATTAACATGACGCTAACAGCATTCTAGATATCTCATTGCACACATAGAGACAGATAGGTAATAAGCATACAGAACCAATTTATGATAAAATTTGAATCATATTATACATAGTTTTAATTACATTATTCAATTTACTTGTACTAGAATTTAATGGGATAAAGAGAAAATGAGGTCAAACTGAAGAAACTATACACTTTGGAAAAATATTCAACATAAGGCATATCAGTTTCTAATAGATCTCTCTAAGGGTAAGGATAAAAATTGATGGAAAAAACATCAATAGGTTGGTGTTATTGTGTTTTTTCTTTCTTGTTTCACTTTTAATAATATTGATTGACTCCCTGCTATGAAAGATGAGGAAATCACACTTATGTTTTTTCCTCTCCTTTTCCAATTTTTGTTTCATATAATAATATATCACATTGTCAAGGTTGATAACATTGACTCCGTGTTCTAAGAATCAGTTAGAAATTGTGTTTGACTGCCAGTGAATAGAGACCTGACTGTAGTGACAAACACGTAAGGATTTAGTTTCTCACCTAAAAAAAGACTGGAGGTGGGAGTCAGGACATGGTCGGGGCTCCATGAACTTATTAGGAACCCAGCTTCCCCTGTCTTCCTGCTTTGCCATGTTTAGTGTGTGACTTTAATTTTCAAGGTCATAAGGTGGCTGCTGGAGTTCTTGTCATCATGTCTATATTCCAGGCAAGAAGCAGGTAGAAGGTGGGGGGGGGGGGGTGGGGAGAAGGTAAAAAAGATACTTCCGGAAGCCCGAACTGGCACATATGTATTTCACTGCCTGCTCCCCTCACCTCGCCACATCTGTAGGGGAGGCTGAGGAATGTAGTTTTTCCATTCACCACATTGCTTAAGATGGGAAGTACCTATAACCTCAATTTCCATAGTTGGTTGCTTTTAGTTTTATGTTTACAGGGATTTAATGCTTGGAACACCAGTCTGTTTTGCCAAAGAATCTCCATTTATAAGATGTTTATTTTGTTTATCTCTTGCCTGGATGTATTTCATCCTTAAGTAGTTCTTTCCAGAAGAGTCTGTGGGCATGTATTGCCTAAGTTATTGTTTGCTTAGTTGCATTCCTAATTCCCAGACATCTCCTGCCTTTATCATCTATTTGGTTGGTCCAGTTTCTTAAGCATGGTATCAGAGGAGTCTCTTGATTCCTGTTGTTTTCTATGGATACCTCACTCCTGGAGCTTTCCATCACTTTGCTCCGATCTGGCCTGATTGCCCCCCAGTTCTAATGAACGGCAATCACGCTAGGAATTCTCTTCACTGCAGTCCTTGGGGGGAGCCACTGGTTCTTGGATCTCAATGTCTTTTTTTGTTTGTTAACTTTTTCTTGCTGGAATAGATCCTCGAGTAACTTCCTAAGAAATAATGTGTGAGAGAGAAACCCTTTGAGTTTTAAGTGTCTGAAAGTGTTTTGATTCTAGTCTCACACTTGATTGATAAGTTTGTAGATGCAGAATTCTCATTTGAAAGTACTTTTCTTTCAGAATTTGAAGGCGTAGCTCAATTGCCTTCTGGCATCATTGTTGCTGGTGAAAAATGTGATGCCACTCTGATTCTTGTACCTTTGTAGATGATCAGTTTTGTTGTCTTTGGAAGCTTTTAGAACCTTCTTTTGATTTTTTGTTACACTAATGTGGCTTCTTGTGGAATGTGTTTGATTCATTGCACTGGACACTGAGGGGGTCCCTTTGATATAGAAACCCTGGTCTTCATGAAGTTCTATAAAATTTTCTTGTGTTATTTCCTGGTAATTTCTTTCCCTCTCCCTCCTCAATTCTCTTTTCTGAAACTTCTGCTAATCATATTTAGAATTTCTGGGTTGATCCTTTGTGTCTCTTATCTTTTTGCTCGGATTTCCCACCTCTTTGTCTCTGTATTCTATTTTCTGGAAAATTTCCTCAGCTTTATGCTCAACTTTGTTACTTAATTTTATTTTGGAAATCACATTTTAAATTTACACAAGCTCTTTCTTTTTCTCTGATTGGTTCTTTGTCATGGCATTTTGTCCTTGTTTTAGGGATGCAATATCTTGAATCTCTCTGAGGATGCTGTTTTAAAATTATTTTTCTTTTTCAAAATTGCTTTGGCTATTCAGTCTTTTGTGGTTCCATATGAATTTTAGAACTTTTTTAAATTTATGTAAAAATGCCATTGAGATTGTGATAGGAATTGCATTGGATTTGTAGATCTCTTTGGGTAGTTTGGGCATTTGAACAATATTGTTTTCCAATCCATGAACACAGGATGTCTTTCCATTTATTTGTGTCTTCTTTAACTTTTTTCATCAATATTTTGTAATTTTCACTGTAGAAGTCTTTCACCTCCTTGGTTCAATTTATTCCTAGGTGTTTTATTCTTTTTTTATGCTATTGTAAGTGGGATTCAAAAGAATGAAACCGGGCATCTTACATCTTACACCATACATAAAAATCAGCTCAAAATAGCTTAAAGATTTAAATGTAAGGCCTGAAACTATAAAACTCCTAGAAGAAAACATAGGGGAAAAGCTTCATGACATTGGTCTAGGCAATGATTTCTTGGATATGACATCAAAAACACAACCAACAAAAGCAAAAATAGACAAGTGGGACTACATCAAACTAAAAACCTTCTGCACAGCAAAGGAAACAATCAAAAGAGTGAAAAGGCAACATACAGAATGGGAGAAAATATTTGCAAACCATATATCTGATAAGGGGTTAAAATCCAAAATACATAAGGAACTCCTGCAACTCAATAGCAAAAAAATAACCTGATTAAAAAATGGGCAAAGGACTTGAATAGACGTTTCTCCAAAGAACACATACAAATGGCCACCAGGGAGATGAAAAGATGCTCAACATTACTAGTCACCAGGGAAATGCAAATCAAAACCATAATGAGATATCTCCTCACACTTGCTAGGATGGCTATTATAAAAAAAAAACCCAACAAGACAAGAAGTGCTCGCTAGGATATGGAGACATTTGAACCCTTGTACACTGTTAATGGGAATGTAAGTTGGTGCAGACACTATGGAAAACAGTATGGAGGTTCCTAAAAAACACCAGAAGTACCATATGATACAGAAATCCTACTTCTGGGTGTATATCCAAAAGAATTGAAATCAGGATCTTGAAGAGAGATGTGCACTCTTGTGTTCACTGCAGCATTATTCACAACAGCCGTGACATTGAAGCAACCTAAATGTCCACTGATGGATGAATGGATAAAGAAGATGTGATATATACATAGAATGAAATATTATTCAGCTTTAAAAGGGGAGGAAACCCTGCCGTATCCTACAACATGGCTGAACCTGGAGGACATTATGCTAAGTGAAATAAGCCAGTTACAGCAGGGCAAATAGTGCATGATTCAACTTATGTGAGGTATCTAAAATAGTCAAACTCAAAGAAGCAGAGAGTTTAAAGGTGGTTGCCAAGGGTTAGGGGGAGGGGGAAATGAGGAGTTGTTGTTCAGCGGGTATAAAGTTTCACTTATACAAGATGAGTAAGTTCTGGAGATCTGTTGTACAACATAGTGCCTGTGTTTAACAATACTGCATTGTGCACTTCAAAATTTGTTAAGAGGGTAGAGCTCATGTTAGTGCTCTTACCACGATAAAAAAATTATTGTGTTCTTATTGTTGTTTAAGTTCTCTTTATTCCCTGAACGATTGCTGTTTCTCTTGGGGCCATTTTTCTGTTTATTATTGATCTCTTTTCCGTTGCAAAATTTCTTCAAATGCCTGATGATCCCTGGGTATCTGTTCATCTATAAGAATAATGAAATAAAATATAAACAACTGCTGTGGATCTCTGTGCTTAGATAAAGCTGATCAATGGGTATGCTTCACTTTAGGGTGATGTGGTAGGGAACTCCCAAGGATCGGAAAGCAGAGGCCTTTGCTTTAGCTGTTTAATTTTTCCAGAGAAGAAGGCTCCTTTCCCTGGTGGCAAATATTTCTGTGCATGTGGAATTGGAAGTTGGGAAGACTCAACTGTTCCACATACAGATTTTTAATTAATCCCTATGTTGTCAGTTCCTCACCTCACTCCTACTTTTTGTTGTGTCTGGTACTTCTGAACAGTGAGCATTTGTCTGATCCCAGAGAGCATACTGACTCCTTTCTTGGCTGTATCCCTCTATGCATCCTCTAGGCTATTGCTTCTTCTGCTGCGTTTTGTCAGTTACCACTTCTACATCTGCTTTCTGTCTTCAGAGATTGAGTGAGCTCTCTGATGGTCTCTTTACTGCTGTTTTCATTTTGGGGTTTATACTTTTCTTTTTATTCCATTGCTGCCAGAGAATGTCAGCCATCTCTGATCTGCTACCTGGCTATTGAGTCAGCCAACGCTCCTGGGTCCTCTATGGAGTTAAAGTAACAGGAGGATTATCCATGATTTGGTGAATGTGGAACCTTCCTTAAAAGACAGTCAGAAAAACTCAGGCAACGACATCTGAATTCTCTAGAACCCTTGGTATTAAAATTACCTGAAATCATTGGATGAACTGAAAACATAAGGTTTTGCTCTGACAACGTGGACAAGGATTGAGGACAACACTCTCCTTCCACCAGATCCTTGTGGTTAGTTTTATGACATGGCTCCGGGTAGATTAGACTCTTGATAGGAAGAGCTAGAGTAGGAATCTGGGCTTTGCCACCAGATCCTCACTAGCTGTAAATTACTCAAGTTCTCAGAGCCTTGTTTTTCTTCATCTGAAAAGTCATGCTAAATAACATTATTTACTTCAAAGAGTTATTGTGAAGATTGATCAGCTTGGTGCTTAGTAAGTTCTCAATAGTTGTTCACTCATCAAATTCCAAAGCCTATACTTTTAATCACTATGTTAAATTATTAATGGGAAAAAATGGATTGTTATGTATGTTAGGCCTATAGGTAGTTATTGCCGGGGTACATTTTTTTTCTAGAGAGAACATCATATAAGTATTTTTAAAATTCTGTATCTTCTGCTATTATTTGGAAGTAAAAATGGTGTGCTCTGGGAAATTGTGTTAGATGATGCAAAAAGTGATCCAGTGAGATGAAAACGTTGATTTGGCTTCACAAAATGAGAGTGGATAATCAACATGCCTAATGTAAAATTTAGATAAGCACATATCTAAATTAATAAATCAAATAATATGAAGTAGTTATTGTTATCATTGTTATTATTTCAGCCGTGCTATCTTTCAATCCCATAGTCTTTGTTTCCTTTCCAAAAAGCAATTGACTGGAGTCATCAGATCTATACGTAGAAACCAACTACTATACCCCATCATTTAAAAAAAAGCTTTTGATGCATATCCAAACATTTTATTTTTATATTAATGGAGTCACACAATATAGAATTTTTCTATATTTATTACAGATAGTTTTTTTACACAGCTTTATTGAGGTAAGATTCAAATACCATAAAATTCACCATTTTAAGTGTAGAATACAATGATTTACAGAGACGTGTAACCATCACCACAATTCAATTTTTGAAGACTTCCATCACCCCTTAAAGATCTCTCTTGTCCATTGTAGTCACTCCCCATTCCCACCCTCAGTCACAGGCAACCACTAATCAGCCCTCTTTTCCTATAAATTTGCCTTTACACATCATTTGTTTTTTCCTTGAGGAAGATTCGCCCTGAGCTAACACCTGTGACAGTCTTCCTCTATTTTTTAGTATATGGGCTTCCAGCACAGCATGGCCACGAACAGAGCGGTATAGGTCCATGCCTGGGAACTGAACCTGGGCCGCTGAAGCAGAGCGTGCTGAACTTAACCACGAGGCCACCGGGGCCGGCCCCACAGATTATTTTTAAAAAGAAACAAAATGTCATTTCATACCGTTGAAGACTCATTCTGCTTCCACCCACTATGTCATTACCCGCCCTCCTTTCATCTTCAGAGGTAATCCTTATCTAGAGGTTGGTGCTTATCCCTCCCATCCACATTTTTATGCTTTTTCAACATTATATTTTTGAGATTTATGGATGTTTAGACATGCAGATCTAGCCCATTCATTTTCACTGTAATATTCCAATGCATACATTTGTGCTACTTAATTTAACACTTTGGTGGATATTTGTATTGTTTTCAAGCTTTTACATTACAAACTGTATTGTTTTCACCTTATAAACTATAATGAGCATTTGTGGCAGAGACAATGCTATGTATGCTGTGTATTTACCAAATTCTGTCTCATATTCCTCCTTCCTGAACAAGAGAAAACTATACCTTCCAGTCCCCTTGCAAGGCCATATGATTAGTTCTGGCCAATAAAATGTGAGCAGAAGTGATGCGGTTATCTTCTGGCTGAGGCAGTGTAAAATATCTGTGATTCTATAGTCAATCTCTCTCTCTGTCCCTCTCTCTCCGTCCCTCCCCCTTTCATCACGGGCATGGAGGTTGGCTGTAGAGATAATGGAGCCACATAATCATAGCAGCCTTAATTCCTGTGTCACCTCATAGAGGAATGCTGTCTTGGAGAATTGCCTAATCTACAGTTAACTTTTTATGAGTGAGTCTTTTTATGTAAGTGGTGAAGACCAAGTCTGGGCATACGCCTCTGCCTCATTCCCCTCTCTGAATGCCACACCTCCCTGCTGCCCATGGCCCACACTGGTCTCCGCATACTTGGAGGCTCTACTTTTGGCAACTGCCAGCACGGAGCAGTGGAATCTCAGTCCATTGGAATCTTAGTCTGGAAGTCAGTGACTTAGCGAGTTGCCTTCCCTCTGGCCACCTGCCCAAGTTAAGACAGCCAAGTTCTCTGGGAGAAGAGAAGGGTGTGCTGGGGTCTGGGTGTTGCTGGAGCCAAAAATGAAACTGACTGTGGTGGCAGCCACTCTTCCCTCCTCCAAGCCCGCCAGGCCTTTCTCCTTTAGGTAGAGTGACCAACCATCCTGGTTTTCTGGAGATGGAGGGGATTCTCAGGACGTGAGACTTTTAGGGCTATGACACAAGCAGTCTCAGGCAAATCGGGATGGTTGGTGAATGGCACCTTATCCTTTGGTCAGTAGCTCTTCATCTAGAGAATGTCTCTAACAGAGAGTACCAAGCTTGCTCACAGCCTGGGATGGCCCACCCCAGGCAAATGGGGTGGGGTGGGGAAGGAGTTGTTCTCTTGTTTCTTAAGTACCGACATAATATCCTCAATTGTATCCATTGGCATGAAAAGCCTGAACTGTTTACTATCTGACTCTTTACAGAAAAAGTTTAGTGCTCTCTGGTCTATTTGATTATTTTTGTGCTAATATCACATTGTTTGAAAATTAGTATAGTTTTATAATAAATTGATATCTAGTAGGATGAATACCCCCTCATTCTTCTTCAAAATTTTCTTGGCTATTCTTAGCCTGTTACTCTTCCATATCAATTTTAGAATTGGCTTGTCAAGTTCTATGAAAAAAATACTGTTGGGATTTTGTTTGGAATACAAGAATAATTTTCTTCGTTATGATTCTACACATACTTGGTTAGTTTTATTCCTAAGTGTATTATATATATATATATTTTTGTAATGGTGAATGATATTTTAAACAATTTATTTTACATTTTCTAGTTGATTAAATTTTCTGTATCGATTGACATCCAGTAACATTGCCGCAATCTCTTAATAGTGCCAACAGTTTGTCTGCAGATTCTCTAGCTTTTCCTATATAAGCTATCATTTTGCAAATAATGGCAGTTTTTGTTCTTTCTTTAGAATATCCCCTCTCATTTCTTTATATTGTTTTATTGTTCTGACAAGTCCCTCCAGACTTGGAGGAGAAACAGTGATGAGGATCTTTGATTTGTTTCCTGAGTCTAAAGAGTATGAGTCTAATGTTTCACCATTACGTATGATATTTGTTGCAGGTTTTTGGTAGCTACCTTTTATCAAGTTAAGGAAGCTCCTTTTTGTTCTAAGTTGGCTAAGAGGTTTTTTTTAATCATATGAATGAATGTTGAATTTTATCAGATGACTTTTCTGCACCTAGTGAGATTTGATGAATTTTTTCTTTTGGACACTTAATTTTGTGAATTACGTGGATTTTCTAATGTTGCATTGCGGGGATAAATACCACTTGGTCATATGTATTAAAAATTATAATGCATTGCTAGGTTTGCTAATACTTAATTTAGGATTTTTCATCAATGATCATAAGTCAGATTGTTCTGTTTCTGTCCTCCTTTTGTGCTGTTCTTTTCTAGTTTTGGTATCAAGGTGTACTAGACTCACAAAATAAGTTGGAGAGATTAACTTCTTTCTCTTTTTTTCTGGATTATTTTATATAAAATCTGGATTATACATTTTTGAAAATTTGATTAAACTGGCCTCCAAAACTATATGGGCCTTTGACAGCTAAATTTAACTCATTATGATTTATTGTGATTACCGATATATTTCGACTTCTTTCCTTTTTTGTTTTGATTTTTAACAACATATTTATTGAGATATAATTCATGTACTTTAAAATTCTTATTTTTTTTCCCAAGGAAAATTCACCCTGAGCTAACATCTGTTGCCAATCTTCCTCTTTTTGTATGTGAGCTGCTACCACAGCATGGCCACTGACAGACAGGCGGTGTAGGTCTGTGTCCAGGAACTGGACCCAGGCCACCAAAGTGGAACATGCTGAACTTAACTACTTGCCACTGGGGCTGGCCCAAAATTCTTATTTTTAACAACATGTAAATTTCAGTGGCTTTTGGTATGTTCACAGAGTTGTACAATCATTACCACCATTTAACTTTAGAACACTCTCATCATCCTAAAAAGAAACCCTGTACATATTAGCAATTACTTACAATCTGCTCTTCCCCCAACCCCTGACAACCATTTATCTACTTTCTGTCCCTATGAATTTGCCTATTCTGGATATTTCATATAAATGGAATCATAAAATATGTTGCCTATTGTGTTTGGCTTCTTTGACTTTGCATGTTTTAAAGGTCCATTCATGTTGTAGCAATCCATGTTGTAGCATGTATCAGTACTTCATTACTTTTCATGGCTGCCTAATATTCCATTGTAGAGATATACCACATTTTGTTAATCCATTCATCAGTTGATGGACACTTGGGTTGTTTCAACTTTTTGGCTATTGTGAATAATGCTGCTATGAACATTCATTTACAAGGTTTTTTGTGGACATGTTTTCAATTCTCTTGAATATATACCTAGGAGTGGAATTGCTAGGTCATATGGTAACTTTATGTTTCATTTTATTGAGAAATGTTTAATGATGATTCTTTTTATTGATCAAGTTTTCTTTATTTTTCTTTCCATCCTCTACTCATTTGGAAATCATACATTTTATTTCTGATCTTCTAGTTGTTTCTTTAAAAATTTAAGTGAATTTGTAATTCTTTAAGGGTTTATAGATAAATGTGACTTAAGAAAGAAAAATAGGTAAAATTTCCAGCCATCATCTCCTCACATATTGCTTCTTCCCCATTCTCTTTCTTCATTTATTCTATAATTCATTTTCTATTTTTTGTGAATGGAATCTTTAAAATAATACTACCTCTTTATATTCTGCTTATTCTATCCTCAGATATTTTAATCACTCATATTTTCCATCTATTTTTGTCTATGTTGGTAATTTTCTTAGCTACTTCTACTATTTACGAAATCTCTCTTCAGCTGTGTCTAGTCTACAGTTTTACTTCTCTATTTACTTTTTAATTTTAAAGACTGTATGTTTTATTTCTAAAAGTTCTTTTTGTTTCTTCTTCAAATTCATCTGTTTTCTTCAAAAATTCTACTCTTCTATCTTTTTAATTGTTTTAGACATACCTATTTTATAATCTCCTTCAACCTTTTATTTTGTGTAGTTCTTGGGATGCTAATCCTGCTGTTTTTTGTGAAGGCTGACTCTCCCTACAGTGGTTAATTTCCTCATGTGGTTTCTATGTTCTTATTATAAACTCAGGGTTCTCTTTTCTATGGGTGTTCCATGCATCCTATGATGTGGAAGTGTCTCTAAACAATTTGTTTTGATTCTGCAGAAGCCTTAGGAGTTTTACTGGTTCTGGACCAAGTTTTATGTTAATTTATTGTCCTAGGCCATGTGAGTAATGTATATGGGGGCACCCCCCACCCCGAAATATCCCACAGAGTTACGATATGACTTCTCATGGAAGACTGTGTTTTCAATCCATAGCCCCCAGGAGCCCATAAGTGTCCTTGATGTTCCCCTGAGATGATGGGTGAAATTGTTCTAGTCTTCTTTACACAGAATGGGTAGATTTCGAGGATGCTAATTTTAAACAGGAGTCTCAATTCCAGTTTTCTCTCTTTTATGGGCCCAACTCCACATTTCCTGTCCCCTTAGGATCATTAATGTTCCACCTGTGTTCAACTAATAGAGTCCTTACCTCACGTAAACACAATGCAACATACATTAGGTTAAGGTATCTCTGTTACAAATGATTATTTACTTTAAAGAAGGATCCACTCCAGATTACTTCTAAATAGCCACACATGTATCCTACTGAAATGTGGTTTAATTTGTAAAAATTCGATCTATGTAAAACTTTGCATAGTACTCAACAAATACTTACTGAATGAATGAGTGAATGAATGTAAAACTAACTACTGTAGCATGGAATTGAAAATGCTGTTTTATAAAAACCTGTAGGATAAGAAGTTTTGATACAAATTAGCAATCGGAAGTTGGAAAATCTTAAGTGCAACAGGCAAGCTATTAAATAGAAACCATAATGAGTTGCCAAAAAGCCAATGTTTGGCACTTAGAGGAGTTCATTATTTTGAAGCTAAGTATAAAACTGCTTACTGAATATTCAGCCTATGAAAAATCATTCTGATGGTTTGTGGTGATCTGGGAAGTTAATTTAAACTTCACATAGGGCTGTCTATTAAAGAAAAGACATCTTTATGGCATGTGCACAATTCAGCAACTGATGCGTACTCCATTTCCTGAGCTACAATGGAGTTTGCCAGTGTCGAGAGGGTCAAGTGACTTTTCTTGCAAAGAGAAAGGACTGCAGGAGAGATAAAAAGAAGTTAAAAAAAAAGCAAAAGGAAACATAAAGGAAAGAGTATTATGTTCCAAATCTTTAAAACATAGGAAAGGGAGGGAGAAGCCATTTTGAACACTTGCTGTGTTGTGCAACTCTATGCTGTACATTGTTAACAACAAAAGGGAGATCAGCTTGAGATTTCTTTAATGTATCCCAAAACCAGTGGTTTACAAACTACATAGAGCATCTCTGAATACCAGGCAGAACAAGAACTATAGCAATGATCCTTTTCTTTCTTTGGTTAAATGAGGTTTAGTTGTTGGCATCACATAGGTTTCATATTAACCCAATGCTGGAAAGGAAGTTCTGCATTTACAAGGTATAAGAGAAAGGACAAAGGGAGTTTAACTCAAAACTGGATTGTGTCTCAGAAACTATGTCCCATTTCATAATCCCCACAAACCTTGGGGAGTGATTTCATGTTAAGAAATGGGGGTAATTTTAGTTCCAGTGAGATTTCAAGATGAGCAAAAGAGCTTCAAAATGGAAGGAGTTAATTTGATTTTAAAATATTTCACTACTTTTTATTGGTGTCATTTGAATTTGGGGCCCATGCTAACATTTTCAAAATTGTAAAATAAATGAATTCTGTGAAGGGGAATGTCATCCTTGAGGGGACCTTAGTGATTATGCAACCCAATCCCTGCATTTGGTAAACGGGAAAACTCAGGCTCAGAGAGAGCTAGCGACTTGTCTAATGTCATACGGTGAGTCAGGAGAGAATTGCGACTAAAATTTAGGTCCCTTAACTCCTAGTCTAGTGTTATTTCTGTTATCTCATACAAGTTGAAACTCTTTGGGTTGTTTTATTTATTTTTTTAACAGCTGTATTATTTTGTTCGAGCTATCATAACAAAGTTCCACAAACTAGATAGTACAGAAATTTATTATCTCATACTTTTTGAGGCTAGAAGTCTGAAAACCAAGGTGTCTGCAGGGCCATGCTCCCTCTGAGACTCAGTAGAATCATCCCTTGCCTCTTCCTAGCCCCTGGTGGCAGCATCCAGCCTTGGCGTTCCTTGGCTGGCAGCTCATCACTCCAATCTCTGCATTTGTCACACATGGCATTTTCCCTGTGTATCCTTGTCCATATTTCCCACTTCTTATAAGGATGCCAGTCATGTTGAATTAGGGACCAACCTAATGACTTCATCTTCACTTGATTAAATCTGCAAAGACCCTATTTATAAATAAGGTCATATTCACAGGTACTGGGAGTTAGGATTTTAACATATCTTTTTGGGAGACACGATTCAATTCGTAATACCAGCTTTATTAAGGTATAATTCACATACCATACAGTTCACCCATTTAAAGTGTACAAGCTAGGATTGTTAGTATATTCATAGGGCTGTGCAACCATCACCACAATCTAATTTTAGAATTTCCATTCCCCTGAAGGAAGCTCCACACACATTAGCAGCCACTCCCTATTTCCCTTTTCTCTGCCCCAGCTCTTAAGCAATCCATAATCTACTTTTTGTCTCTATAACTATGCGTGCTCTGGACATTCCATACAAATGCAATCATACAATATGTGGTCTGATGTGACTGTTCTTTCACTTAGAAAAATGTTTTCAAGGTTGCTACATGTTTTTATGCTACATGTTATAGCATTTATCCATTCTTCATTGTTTTTTTATGGCTGAATAATATCCCCTTGTATGATTATACTATATTTTGTCTATCCATTCATCAGTTGGTAGGCATTTGAGTTTCCGCTTTGGGCTATATGGATAATGCTACTATGAACATTTGTCTGCTAACTTTTGTGTGGACATATGTTTTGGTTTCTCGTGGATATATAACTAGGAGTGGAATTGCTGGGTCATATGGTAGCTATATTTAACCATTTGATGAATTGCCAGGTGGTTTTCAATACTTGCTGCACCATTTTACATTCCCATTATGAGGGTTCCAGTTTCTCCACATCCTCCCCAACACTTGTTATTGTTCATCTTTTTTTATTACAGCCATCCTAGTGGATATGAAATTGTATCTCATCGTGGTTTTAATTTGCATTTCTGTAATGACTAATGATGTTAAGCATCTTTTCATGTGCTTCTTGGCCATCTATATATCTTCTTTGGAGAAATGTCTCTTCAGATCCTTTGACTGTATTTTAAATTGAGTTATTTATCTTTTTACTGTTCAGTTGTAAGAGTTATTTTTATAGTCTAGATACAAATATCTTATCAGATATATGATTCGCAAATATTTTCTCCCATTCTTTTGGTTCTCTTTTCAGTTTTTTTCATGGTGTCCTTTGCAGCACAAAAGTTTTAAATTTTGATGAAATCTGAATTATCTAATTTTTGTTGTTGTTGTTCATGCTTTTGGTATCATACCTATGAATCATTTGCAAAATCTGAGGTCATGAAGATTTACTGCTATGTTTCCTTCTAAGGGTTTTTTAGTTTTAGCTCTTACATTTAGGTCTTTGATTCATTTTGAGTTAATTTTTGTGTAGCATATGAGATAAGAGTCCAGTTTCATTCTTTTGCATATGGCTATCCAGCTGTTCCAGCACCGTATATTGAAAATAATATTTTTTCCAGTTGGGAGGTCTTGGCACCCTTGTTGAAAATCAGTTGATCCTAGACACATGGTTTTATTTCTGGACTAATGATTCTATTCCTCTGATCCATATGTCTATCCTGTGTCACTATCATACTGTCCTGATTACTATTGCTTTTTAGTAAGTTTTGAAATTGGGAAGTGTGAGTCCTCCTTCTTTGTTCTTTTTCAAGGCTTTTCTGTCTGTTCTGGGAAACTTGCAATTCCACATTAATGTTAGAATCAGCTTGTCAATTTCTACAAAGAAGTCAGCTGGGATTCTGATAGGGATTATCTTGAGTCTGTAGATTAATTTGGGAAATATTGCCATCTTAACAATATGAAATCTTCTAATCCATAAACAAGGGATGTTTTTCCATTTATTTAGATCTTTAATATTCTTCAACAGACCTTTGTAATCTTCAGAGTATAAATTTTTCATTTCTTTTAAAATTCATTCCTAAGTATTTTATTCTTTTTGATGCTATTGTAAAGACAATTGTTTTCTTGATTTCACTTTTTGATTGTTCGTTGCAAGTATATAGAAATACAATTGTTTTTTTAAATGTTGCTCTTGTGTCCTGCAACATTGCTGAACTTGTTTATTAGTCATAATAGATTTTTAGTGGATTCCTTAGTGTTTTCTATTTACAAGATCATGTCGTCTGCAAATAGAGATAGTCTTACTTCTTCCTTTCCAATCTGGGTGCCTTTTATTTATTTTTTCTTGCCTGAGTGCCTGGGCTAGAACCACCAGTACAATGTTGAATAGAATTGATGAAAACAAGTGTCCTTGTCTTATTCCTGACCTAAAAGGAAAGCTCTCAGTCTTTCACCATTAAGTATGATGTTAGCTGTGGGTTTTGATGCTCTCCTTCAACTAGTCTCAACTGTTCTGTCTTTTTCCCCACTGCTGAACTTTGCACGCCTGTTGCTCAACTCTCCAGTCGTAGCCTTGCCCACAAAGACCCACTAGTCTAAATAGCCTGATCTTTTAAAATACTTTTCTTTACATGCCCTGTTTATTTTTGCCTCTCCACCCATTACTCATATAGTTACAGAGAATTCTCCATTTCCTCCAACAATCTAGCTCATACACTTCCTCAGGATAAAGCTCCATTCCCAGATTGTTGCACCATCTCCTCCACAATAGACACAAATAAGCACACATACATGTGTGGACACACACACATCATGTGATTCCCTGACTCCGCATCTCCTGGGTGCTTGAAGCTAATTCAACCTTTTTTCAGCTCATACCACTTTGTAAATGTTCTTTTGTTATTTCAGATATCTTTGTCTTGGCTCCACCAACTACACTGTAGGTTTCTACAGAGCAAGGACCAGGAACTCTGTATTTTATTTTATTTTATTTTTTTTTTAAGATTTTATTTTTTCCTTTTTCTCCCCAAAGCCCCCCGGGACATAGTTGTGTATTCTTCGTTGTGGGTTCTTCTAGTTGTGGCATGTGGGACGCTGCCTCAGCGTGGTCTGATGAACAGTGCCATGTCCGCGCCCAGGATTCGAACCCACGAAACACTGGGCCACCTGCAGCGGAGCGCGCGAACTTAACCACTCGGCCATGGGGCCAGCCCCTAGGAACTCTGTATTTTAATATCATCCACAACAGGGCTCAACGCAAAGGCTTATAGGAACAGAAGGTGCTTCATAAAAGCTGACTGACTTCAGTTGAATTTTGTCCTCCCGGAAGGACCCCTTCTTTTTTTTGTGGGCCACTATGAAAATCAGAGACTGCCTGGATGCCACTCATATCTCTATAGTGCCTCATTTCCATTTCCAAGCCATTTCTCTTATCCTCTTTCGTTTATTGGCTGAGTTTCAGAGGGAGATAATTGGCTCCATCAATTTTTATAGCTTAATGAAAGTCTTAACCATGTTTACGTACTTTTCTTCCAGGGTAAATGCATCACAAGCCAAGGCAGAGTCATTCCCACAACCCTTGTTTAGAAAATGTATGATTTTTATATTGTCCCTATTAAAGCAACACAGTCCACTAGCTATGACCTCAAACTTGACCTTCTTTAAAAATGAGCCTCTCTCAGTGTGAAATGTTCATTTTCAAGGCCAAGCCCATGCTGGGGTTTGAGATTTTGTAACAAAGATTCCAGATTCCTGAGCACAGTGCCTGCTGTTGTTTTCTTTCCTGTGGCATTTGCCTGTTTTTTGTGCTTTACTGCAACTAAAATATTGACATCTCCCTGCCCCACCCCATTAACTACGGCAAATGCCATAGAATGAAAATCCTTTGCAATAAACATACCACAAATAACAGAATGTAGGGTTTGATCTTGTTGCCTTAACAGCTAAAATGGAAGGGTGCATACCAGTTTCAGGAGAAAAATGGTTTTTGTTAGGCACTTGCTGAGCATGTAGCCTGTGTCAGGCATGGGGGGTGGCATAGGCGAGCAAATACGTAGTTGCTGCTCTAGAGGAGTTTGCAGTCTCATTGGGGTGATAAGACTAACATACTGCAAATAGAGAACTATTAAGTTAGAGGTAGTGTGTGATAATTGCTAAAACAAGGACAGAGGAGCCTACCATCAGTGTGACTTGAAGTCAAGGAAGGCCTTTGAGAGGAGGTGAGCTTTTAAGTTTGACTTGGAAGGATTTTGATGGACAGAGGAGTGAAAGGGATGCAAAGAAACTTACATGAGTTTGACAATATAAGGAGACCGACTAATAGGGTTGAAGGTCCATACTA
The DNA here is from genome assembly GCF_037783145.1 of Equus przewalskii. Lineage (NCBI taxonomy): Eukaryota > Metazoa > Chordata > Mammalia > Perissodactyla > Equidae > Equus > Equus przewalskii. Next base: position 103,963,861 of record NC_091863.1, on the reverse strand, counting down.
GGAACCGTTTGGAGATAATATTCGCAAAATAGGATAAGTTTAGATTGAGGTGTATCTTGAGTGGATAGAATCACAAAATATTAGAGCCCAAAGGGCATTGCCAATTTTCCAGCTGGAGCTGGAATTCCTGGTCTAGTTCCTATCATTTTCATTAGAATTTTTTAAAATCCATGGACTTTTTTCTTCAAATGAAATTTTACGGAAAGAAGCTCAATTTGTAAAGCAGACAAGAGTGAAAGTACTTTGGTTGAATTTGGGGGAGATCAAGATGAGCCCAATTCCTACATTTTAAGAATGAGACAAGTAAGATACAGGAACAGAAAATTATCTCCATGTCATTAAATCCAGTGGACACTTAGTTCCCATTTTACCTGGCTTCTCAGCAACATACATTGTTGACTACCCCCTCTTGCTCAATACACTCCTTTCCCATGTCTTCTATGATACAACTCTTCTGATTTTCCTCTTACTTCCTGGCCTCTCCCTCTCAGTCTCATTTGGGTACTTACTTTCCTACACCTAGAATTTAGATGTGGGATTTCTCAGGACTTGAGCCTCAGCCCTTTTTTCTTGTTGCCCTGTATTCTCTGCCCAGGCAATCTTATCTGATGGCTTCAAGTATAATCTAAATGATGGTGACCCTCAAGTTATATTTCCAGCCCAAGCCTCTCCTCTATTACTGATTAGGCATCTCCATCTGGATGTAGCACATGTGCTGCAAACTCAAAATTGCCCAAACTAAACTCATCTCCTTCCCCTCACTACAGCCCTTCAAGTTCTCACCTTCTCCTGTGTTCTTTATCTCAGTGAATGGCATCACCAACCACCCAGTTTCCTATGTCCTAGATCAAGGACTCGTCCTTGACACTTTTTTTTTTCTCCTTTTCCACATTCAATCACCAAGTCGTGTTCATCTTATCTTCTAAATATCTCTTGAATCTCTCCACTCTTCTCCATTTCCATCACTGCACCATAGATTACCACTCCCCTTCAGGCCACCATCATTCCTCTGTTGGACTCCTGCAGTAACCTCATTGTTCTCCCTGCTTCTACTCTTTCTCCCACCTCCAGTCAGTTCTTTACATTGCAGCTGGAGTGCGCTTTTTAAAGCATAAATCTGGTCATGTCACTTCACTGTTCAAAAGCCTTCAGTGGCTTCCCATCGCCTAAGGAAAATGTCTAAATTTATTAACACATTTTAAAAAACCTTTTATGAACTGGCATCTGTTCACTTGCCCAACCTCATTTCTTTTTTTTATCAGACCTCTCTCTCTTTTATACTGATACTCCAACCATAATGAACTTGGTTCAGTTCCTTCTATGCACTCTACTGACAGCCTCACAGCGTTAGCCTGTCATATGGGTTTTTACTGACTGGAACTCCAATCTGCCTACATACTGCCAGACTAAGTCATCCTTCTGCTCTCAGCTGAAATTTCATCACCCCTGGGAAATCTTCCTAACTCCACTCCCACTCCCAATTCCATGAGAAATGTCCCTCCATTGTATCTCACAGTTCCTTAAGAAGTTAATTTTTTGCAGAATATATCACACATTATTGTAATTGCCGCTTTAATTGTATATCTCTCAAATAGCTCATAAGCTCAGTGAGGGCAGGGTCCATCTTGCCTGTCACTATATCCCTAGTGTGTAGCATGGGGCCTAAAATATAGTAGATTCTTAAAAAAATACCTGCTGAATGAATACATGAGTGAATGAGTTATGTCATACATCAAAGCTTATACTACCTTTCAGAAAACTTTACAAAATATAGTGACAATGCTAACCTTTGCCATAATTCTCCCATTTTTACTTTTTTATTTGATGTCTTCATAAAGGGATACACTTTTGGATCTTGGAAAATCTTTGCAAATGCCAAAGGCATGATTGATTATGATGATTAGATATTTGGTCAAGATGATTATGGCTGAAAATCTTGCCAATTATCCTGTGGGGAAGGCCTTCCTTTTGACTTGTAATTATGGTTACCTAACTTCTGCAAAGATTCACTGGGGAAATTAAAAAAGAAAAGATAATTAAAAATAAGAGATGACACATTTTAATCTTATGTAGCCAACTAAGGCACAGCTCTCTCCCTTTTCAGCTATTTGTCATTTATGAACCTCAAGGTATTTTGCTGAGAATGGGCTATTTTCTTCATGTTATGGGCACACTGGCAGGAGACTGGAACACAGGAAGACACGGAGGAGAAGTGAGAGACATTAAAGGCCAGTTCAGCAAGTGAATATTCCAACCTCCTGAACTTCTAAATTCCTTCAATTGCATTTTTGATGAAAAGGAAGAGCCAGTTTCAAGCCCGGGAGAAAGAATCTTGCCTTTTCAACCACCAGGCAGGTCAGCAGGGTTACAGGGCAGCTTTCTGGTCAGGCCTCTGTAGCCTCAGTCTCAGCTCTTAGACAATAGTGCTGGCTGAAAGAAGATCTTGGATTCCTGAGCTGGTGGTCTATAGTGAGGAAATCATACTGTGGCTGACAGAGAAGTGGGCCCTGCCTCTAGCTCTTCTGGGAAAGGTGGGTTGAATATCCCAACTCATTCCAGTTGCTGTGTCTTCAAAGCCCCTAGCTAATTCCCAGGGTAGCCTGCTTCACTTTAAAAGACAAAATCAGCCTCCAGTTAAACAACATGACAACTGAACACTGGGTAGTGCTTTACGATGCCAGGGTGGACAGCTTAGAGATAGGAGAGCCTGCCTCCCTCTGGTGGTTCCTCTCAAGTGCCTATCTGCTCCTAAAGCATTTCTTTAGAAGAACAAATAGTAGTACCAAAAAAGGGGGAAATTATGCATAATGTGGCACCCGGGGAGTCATCAGATAGACCTGGAAAATGTATCCTCGGAAACACTAGGAAAATGGCAGTAACCAGGCTTGGCTGTTATAGACATTATGAGTCTTCCAGGAATCCAGGACCCTTATAATTCCCCCTACTGTCCATAGCCCCCAGCTTATGACCTCTGCCTAGCCGACTCTCCCCAGAAGTGCCCTATATTCTGAGTAATCTGTTACCCGGAGAAATAGAAAACTAATACACTCCAACAACCCTCCATTGCCCTTGAAAACTTCCTTATCATATTTTCTTGAGTAGGTGACTATAGTAGTTTCCTAGGACTGTTGTAACAAAGTACCACAAAGTGGGTGGCTTGGAACAGCAGAAATTTATTTTCTCAGTTCTGGAGGCCGGAAGTCCGAAAACAACGTATTGGGAGGACCATGCTCCCTCTGAAGGTGCTAGTGAAGGATCTTCTTCCAGGCTTCTCTCTTAACTTCTGGTAGTTCCTTGGCTTGTGGCAGCAAAACTCCATCCTTCACTTGGCGTTCTCCCTGCGTGCATGTGTGTCTCTCCATATATAAGGACACCAGTCAAAATGGACTGGGGGCTCACCTTACTCTCATATGACCTCATCTTAACTAATTACATCTGCAACAATGCTATTTCCAAAAAAGGTCACATTTTGAGGTACTAGGGGTTAGGACTTCAATATATGAAGTTTTGAGGGTTACAATTCAACCCATAACAGGTTCTCACTAGCTCAGTAAGATAAGTAATGACTTAAAACGACTGCAAATATATTTCAAAAGAAGACTTCCATACTTTCATTGAAAGTACTGACTGTGAGGAAAGGCCTGGAGACCATCGTTCTAGAGACTTGGAGAACTGGAGACCACCCAGTCTGGAGAGCTTCAGAGAGGCTAAGTGTCCTTGGAGACAAAGGCTTAGTATCTTTAGGCAGGGAAGAGGGAATTTCAGTAAAAAAAAAGACTTCACATGAGGAGTTATTGTTTAATGGGTACAGAGTTTCAGTTTGGGATGGTGTAGAAGTTCTGGAGATGGATGGTGGTGATGGCTGCACAGTAATGGAATGTACGTAATGCCACTGAGCTGTGCACCTAAAAATGATTCCAATGGTTAATTTTATGTATATTTTACCACAATAGTTTTAAAAAAGAGAAACAAATAAAAAAGGACACTCCACGTGACTTTCCCTGAAGTGGATCAGACTTGTGGGTGGGAGGGGAGAGTGAGGCCCACAATCCGGAATGGGAGCAGAAGGCAGAACCCCAGAGGGCCCCCAGTCACCATCTACTCAGAGGGGAATCGGGAATTGCAGACCAGAGCTGGTGGCTGCGAGATCCCTGTAAGGTTCTGTGGCCTCTGTAATTCCTCAATCTTGTTTTATTAATAAGTAGTAATGATGATAATGAGCAATTGTTGAACACTTACTATATGCCAGGCACTGTGCTAAGTACTTTCCATTGTCTAATGCATTTAAGTTTTATAAGACCTATAAGAAAAGTAATATTATTATTATTCACCAGTTACAGAATAAATTGAAGCTCAGAGATGTTAAATAATTGGCCGAAGGGCAAACAGCTGGGAAGTGGTGGATTTTGAGTCAATATTGGTAATTTATATAGGAAATTGTCCATTTCATTTAGGTCTTCAATTTAGCTACAAATCAAGACTCTTTTTGGTATTTAAACTGTAAGGCAATTTCTTAAGAAATTATAAATTATACGAGTAATACATGAATACCTTCTTCTCACAAAAATGAAAATATTATTGATTATTTCTTTGTTACTAATAATTTCCACCTCCATTTTCCAGAAGTAACCACTAATATCAGTTTGGTTTTATACTTCCAGAACTTTTTCTGTTCATTTACATTTAAATATTGCTTTCTTGAATCTTTGATAGAATGTCAGTAAAACTATTGGGACTGTTTTTTAGAAGGGATTAAAAAATTTTGGCTACTGTTCTTCAATGGCTTTTGGTCTATTCAAGATTTTCTGTTTATTCTTGGGCCAATTTTAGTAATTTGTATTTTCCTTGAACGTGTCCATTTTTTTAAGGCCTCAAATTGATTGGTATTAGGTTCTATAGTATTCTCTTGTAATTTTTAAAGTCTCCACTTTATCTTCAATTAGGCCCCTTTTGTGTTCTTTTTTTTTTTTTTACAACTGTTGCCAATCTTTTTTTTTTTTCCTGCTTTGTCTCTCCCAACCCCCCCTGTACACAGTTGTATATCTTAGTTGCAGATCCTTCTAGTTGTGGGATGTTGGACGCCGCCTCAACGTGGCCTGACGAGAGGTGCCATGTCCGCGCCCAGGATCCGAACCCTGGGCCGCCGCAGCAGAGCGCGCGAACTTAACCACTCGGCCCCACCTTTTGTGTTCTTGATATTGCTTATTTTGGCTTCTCTTTTTTTAAATGATCATATCTGGCAAATTTTTGTTTATAGATTTTTAAATAATATTTTTAAATAAGTATTTTAAATATATTATCCATATTTTTTATATTTTTAATTATTTCAGAGTAGTCACTTTTGGTTTTTTATTATCTGGTTTTTTGAGTTTTATATTTTATCAATGTATGTTTTTATCTATATAAATGTTTCATTTTACCTTCATTTGATTTATTTTATTGTTTTCTTTCTACCATCCTGAGTTGAAAGCTTAGTTCATTTATTACAATCTTTATTTCTAATACATGCACTTAAGACTAAATTTATTTTTGAGTACTATCTGGCCATATCCCTAGGCGTTATTTTTTGTAATTTTTATTGAAGTATAACGTACGTATAACGAAGTGTACAAATCAAAAGTTTTCATCTCAATGAACTTTTACGAACTGAACACACCTGTGTAACCAACATCCTGGTGAAGAAACAGAACATGACCAGCCTCTCAGAAGCCTCCTCTTGTGCCCCTTCCCGTCATCACCAGCACCCGCTTCAAGAGTAACCACTATCCTAATTTACAATGACATGTAGATTAGTGTTGCATGTTTTTGAACTTCGTGTGAATGGAATGATACTGCACATATTCTTTTGAGTCTTGATTTTTTCACTTAACGTTATATCTGTAAGAAACATCCATATTGTTGTGGGTAGTGGTTCCTTATCCTTGGCTGCATAGTATTTCATTGTGTGTGAATATATACTACAATTAATTTATCCATTTTATTACAGATAGATATGTGGACTGTTTCCGGTTTTTAGCAGTAACAAAGCTGCTTTGAACCTTCTTGTACACGTGTTTAGGTAAACATATGCACACATTTCTCTTGGGTATATACGCAGGAGTGGAATTGCCGCATCATCGGGTATGTATGTATTCAGCTGCTTTGTGCCAGTTTTCCTAAGTATTTACACCCCATTCAGCAGTGTGTGAGATTCTCATTTGCTCGGTGTCCTCACTAACACTTGGTATTTTTCTGTCTTTTTTTTCATTTTAGCCATTCTGGTGAATACGTAATGGTATTACATTGCTGTTATGATTTGTGTTTCCGTGATGATTAATGAAGTTGAGCACCCTTTCCCAATGTGTTGAGATTAGTCCTGTTCTAGATAATTTGTAATTCCCGTTTTACTTATACTTTTGTCTAAGAGTTATTTAGAATTGTGTTCTTTAAAAATCCCCAGGTGTAAAGATTTTAAGGAACTATCTTTTTGTGGTTGATTACTAATTTTATTGCACTGAGAACAGTGAATGTAGCCTACATAACATCATGTTTCTGGAATTTGATATTTCCTTGTGGTCTAATGGATAGTCATTTTTTCAGTGAATATTTATGTTTGTTTAAAAAGAAGGTATATTCTCTACTTGTTGAATACAAACATATATGTTAATTGTTTTATTCAATTGTCTTTATTCTTAATTATTGTCTACTTGATCTCTCAATTTCTTAGAGAAATATGTTAAATTCTCCTATTGTGATTGTGATTTATATAAAGCATGATTTCTTATTGTACATTTATCAGTTCATGTTTCTATATTTTGATCCTCTGTTCATAATTGCAGAAAGGTTCATAACTATTATAACTTCTTGGTGGAGTATTCTTTCTTTTTATCAAAATAATGTTTCTCTCTTTGTCTCTGAATTATTTTTGCCTTTAATTTATGTTTTGTCTGCTCTTAATATTGCCATATCAGTTCACCTTTTGTTATTATTTGTCTGGTATTATCCTTTTGTAACTCATTATTTTCAATCTATGTGAGTCATTTTGTTTTAAGTGTGTCTCTTGCACATAACATCTAGTTGGATCATTTTTACTATATTTTAAATAGATAAGTTAAATTCATTCATGTTTACTGTGTTTACCGATGTTTATAGATAGTTATTCTTGCTTTCTTATTTCCTGTTATAAGCCTATCATGCTTTTACTTTCTTAATTTTTTTCCTTCCTGCTTTTTATTGAATGGATTGAGAATTTTTATTCCTCTCCCCTCTTTCAAATTGAAAAATTATACATTTTATTTCTATCTTTTGTTAATCACCCTTAAGTTTTTAACATACATATAAAGTTATATTTTTTTCTAACACTGGAATTAGTATCTAATTCACCTTCCTGGAAAGATGATGACTTTAGCATGCTTTTACTGCCCTGTGCTCTCCAGTCTCAATTCTCATATTGATGGTTTTGGATTTGAGTCTTATTACTTTTTCTTGGATTCAATTTTCTTCTTTCTGTAATATATCCACCAGTAATTCTTTCAGCATGGGTTTTTGGTTGTTAAAACTCCTGAGCCTTTGCATGGCTGAAAATGTCTTTATTTTACTCAATTTCTTGATTGATAGAATTCTAGGTTCAGAATTATTTTCCCTTAGCAATACGAAGTGCTCCTTGTTTTCTTGCATCCCGTGTTGCAGATGAAAGGCTGATGTCAAATTGATTCCCATTCCTTTCTGGTAATCTGACACCTTTTTCTGCTCTTTCAGAAACCTTGGTTTCTGAAATTGTACTACAATGTGTCTAAGGGTGTGTGTGTGTGTGTGTGTGTGTGTTTAGTTTATCCTTCTTGGCACTCGATGGGTCTTTCCAATCAAAGGCTTACTATCCTTCTTCAATTATAGAAAAGTTTTGGCTATTATTTATTCAAATTTTGCCCCCTCTTTATTTTGCCTGTTTCTTCTTTTGAAATTTCTGTTAGACTGATGTTAAAACTTTTGGGTCTGTCCTCTCCGTCTTTGTACTTTTGCACTTTCTACCTTCTTAACTCTTTGGGTTCTACTGGATAATTTCTCAGTTCCATATTGCAGCTTACCTTTTTGCTTTTCATGTAAATTTAATCTGCTATTTAGCCCATCTATTGAGCTACTTATTTCAATAGTTATATTTCAATTTTTAATATCTCTAAATAGCTTTAAAAATAATCTTCAGTTCTTATTCAAAACCATTTATTCTTGTTTTATGGATGTGATGTCCTTCCATATCTCTCTGGGGGAATAAATCAAAGTTATGTGAAGGTCTTATTCTGCTTTTTCTATGAATTTTGTTTCTGTTTAACTCGTGTTTTCTTTTATTGAGTTTGTTGTTCCTCTTCAATGGTGTGAGTTTTCCTTAAATGTTTGACATTTCTTGCTTCTGCACAATCTGCTTGAGGGACAAGACAGAAGTTGCTACTGTTATGACTATTTTAAAGGGAGAGTAGGACGTATTGCTGGCTGGAGTACATTGGGGGCTAAACTTCTGGATGTGGGTGCTCTCTATTCCCCTCAGGGGTCGCTAGCCTCCTGAAGAGCATTGCCAGATTTAGTAAATAAAAGGATTCCCAGTTAAATTTGAATTTCAGATAAGCAATGAATGTTTTTCATATAAATATGTGCTCTATATTGCATGTTAAAGTCCTAAAATGTTAGAAGTTTTTAATTTAAATTTTAATTTCACTTAAATTTGAATTACAGATAAACAACGAATTTTTTTTTAGTATAAGTATGTCCCATGCAATATATGGGACATACTTATAAAAAAAAAATTTCATTGCTTATCTGAAGTTCAAATATGAGTGTCCTGTAATTTGTCTGACAACCTTATACCTAAAGCAGTCCCTGTCTCTTTGATCCAAGCTCCCGTTCTCACTTGTTCCTACCTGGAGATAGACACTGCTGTGGCTTTTGTTGCTACTACCTGGCCCATGGGGGGAGGAGGTGGGAGGGATTTGCAGAGCCAATTATCCTATTTGATCTTGCCCAATCATTTCGTGGTTATCCTTGAGCTCTTCCTGTTTTGACCACCTGAGGGCATGAAGCATCCTTTGTACTGCTCTCATCTACCACAGCCGAATTTTACTGCCTATGATCATGGGCTGTAGTTTTTCTCTTTAATACGATCTCACCTGCTTCATGTCTTTCAAGGATTCCTCTATATTTCAATGGTTTTGGTGCTGGATGGAGAGACTACAGCATATATTAGGTCTTTCATCTTGAAATCTGTGATCCTGCACCTTTATCTACCAGATGATACTATCTCTATTTATTTCCTGACCATTAGTTTCTGCTTGTTTGAGTTCTTCTGGAAGGAAGAAACTGGGTCATTTGTGTCGCCTTTGCAGCCAGGCACTAGGGATGAGCAGAACTCCATGAAACAGAATGGAAGGTGGCATTTGGGGAGAGGAGGAGCAAGGAATCTGAGACCAGTGGCAAAGGAAGTAAAGAGATCATACTTTTATAGGTACTGCAATCAGTGATCTGGGTTTGAACTGCAGTCACCATTCACCAGCTTTGTGACCTTAGACTGGTTATTTAACTCCTGTGGGCTTCAGTTTCCTCATCAGTAAATGGCAATATTACCTATTTTCCTGATTCGAACATTTTAACACCACTGCATTTGATATGCATCTTACAATTCATGTGTATGATTCATATAGAGTTTAAATTGATAGTGAATCTTAAAATAAATGGAATCTTGGAATTAAGACCAGGGTACCATTACCCGTTTCATAGAGTTTTGTAAAGATTCAGTGAGGTAATGCGTGTGAAGTGCTTAGCTGAGTGCCTGGCACATGAGTACGTATTCACTGAGTGTTAGCCAGTGTTGGTGAGAGCATGGGAAACTGGCTTGGGACTGAGAGGGGATCCTGGGGCTTAAGAGGAGAAAGGCCTTTGGGAACCTTGACAATGACAAATAGTAATAATTTTGGACAAATGACAAGTTCATGGGGTAATCCTTTTGATTGGGGGCAGGGGCTGCAGTGCTCCTCCAATAATAAAATTAGGCTAGCTTTACTTGTGGGCTCTGCATTGGTATATGCTGCTTGGTTTATACTTCCAAGCAGCAATATGGTTACTAAGCATAAGGGACTGTATTAGTCACCTTCTGGACAAGTGACCAATCAGGAGCAACTGCCCCTACTCTGGTCTATGGATCCTTTTAATTAAAAATCCAGAGGAGTTTGAACAGGAAGGGAAGTAAAGAGTGAACATGTTTGCATTTTTTAAGAGTTGACTTGTAACATCAGGGGGTCACATAAGCCTTGAGCTCAGTGCAGTTGTGTTGTGATTTTTCTGCATGGTGTAGAGCTTACAATGTCAGGAATTATTGGTTTCCTTTTGGCTTTGTGTGACTCCAATCAATAATTACACCTATTGATCAAAGACATACATTCAAAACATTAATTTACATTGAGCACCTTAACTTCATAAAATAGCAACAACTGAATTGGCTGAAATTGATTTCCCTTTTGTTTTCAAAAGAAAAATTCTCAGTGCTGTGGATATCCTCAGCATGATTCAGAGCTCAAAGGTGGTTAATTATCCACCAGTATCACAGAGAAGAAAGCTCGGCAAATTATTAGGGTGCAAATTGGAATCCCAGTGGAAGTTGTTTGTGTGTCCTTTCTAAAGTTCGTCTGCTGAGAGAGGACCTCTTTCTGGCCTTGGAGGGAGTTGAACATGAGGAATGGTGCCCTGGTCAGTAAGGAAGACACCTTGGTTTCACAAGACAGTTCAACTGGAGGGTGATTTTTCAGGCCAGAGTGCCTACACTCCAAGCTGAATTCATTATGCTTGCCCTAGGAAGTTGAACAAAGACAGGCTAGGCCTGCTGCTGGGGCCAGGAATGCCATGCAGTAGTTTTCCAACTGTATTTGGTAGGGACTTAGGGTTCCATGAGCGAACCTCAGGAGCTTCTGAGTGCAGAGATAGGGGAGGCTGAGTTTATGGGATGATTGGCTCTATTCTTATTTCAAACAATGATTCTGTGTCATCATTGTAAACATTGTTGCTAAATAAACTCACAGTTAGAGCCTAGCCTGGTTCTGTGTTTGCTGATGTAACAACCCCTTCAAACACACACATACAGTCCATTTGGCTGACTCTCCTCTCCCCGCAGGATCTCTCCTGGCTAGCAAACAAAGCCCTCCTTTCCTCAACCTGCATATCTGAAGCCTTCCTGTGATGGATTAATTGCATGGATGGACCTAATTCTTCACTTCTCCCATTGTAGGCGGTGTGTTCTGCCCCATCTCTGGATTCTGGGCTCAGCCATATCATGCTTTACCCAACAGGATGTTAGCATACATGTTACACGCAGAGGCTTGGAAAATGCTTGCACATTTTCTCCTGCTCACTCTTGTACCTCTGCTCTTGCTCCCTTGCCATATCCATGAGAACAAGCTTAGGCCAGCCTGCTGAAGGGATGTGAGAAACACAGGGAGCAGAGCCACACCATCCCTCACCCAAGCTGAGGCCAACCTAGATCAGCCAACAGCCAGCTGATCTCTAGACGTGAGTGAGCCTAGCAAAGATCCGTTAGCTGACCTGCAGCTGACTGTAGACACGTGAATAAATCCAGCCTAGATGATCAGAACTTCCCAGCTAAACTGTAGACTCAAGAGCTATAGTAAATAAATGCTTGCTGTCTTGGGCCACTGAGTTTTGGGGTGGTTTATTGCACAGCATTCTTGTGGCTATAGATAACAGATACGCTACCTAATCACTGAGGCTTAGCTCAAATCAGTGCCAAGCCTTCCCTAGCAACTCTTACAGCAGAGGATGCTCCTTCCTCAGAACTCCTACAGCACTTACTGCTTGTACTGCCTATTTGGACTTTTTGATTCTCTGCATTATATTGGAACCATATTTCATTGACTCCAAGATGCTGTTGGTGGAAAAAAACACCATTAACTTTCGAATCACTGAGAAAAATAAAACACCACCAAATATACTACAACATGCCACCCATTGGAAGACACATCCTAATTTCAGAACTTTTAAAATGTGTTTCTTAGAATCAATGAAATATGGTAATTAACTCTTAAGGGTTTTATGTCTTAGTTCTCCAACAAGATTGCCCTTGAGGACAAATACTGGGTTTTCATCTTCTTTGGGAAGCAGCATAGTTAGCATAGCTTTGGAGTGCGGCAGACCCTTGTTCAGATTCTAGTTCTCTCACTTAACTGGTGTGAGCTGAGGCAAGCGACCTAAATTCTCTGAGCCCCAGTTTTCTCTCTATGAAAACAGAGAGAACGATTCATATCTCGAAGGGTCATTGTGAGAATTTATTAGATCATGCAAAGAATGTGGTGGTCATTTAAAACAATGTTTAATTAATTTCTTTGATTAGGTAATACAGGCACATGATAAAAATTTCAAAATGCACACAAGAGAATGCAGTGCAAAATGAGTCTCCTTCTCACCCCTGTCCCCCAGTCAGTCACTCAGTTTCCCTCCTAGGGGACAACCACAGTCACCAGTTTCTTGAGACTCTTTCCAGAGAAGCTCATAGTGATGCGGGGTCAGTGAGCCGAGGAGTCGAAAGAAAGATTTCTTAGACTCTCAAGATCTGGCAGTAGTGCTCTTTTATTTAGAGAATAGTGTGGAATAGCATGGGGACAGGACCCATGGGCAGGCAGAGCTCCTGCTGCTGCCCCGAGTTGAGGGTTAGGGCTAATTTTATAAGGCATGGGTACGTGACTTATTTTTACTGGAGAAAAGAAAAGATGATGTAAAAAGTCATTAAATGATTTCAGTGCAGATGGGGTCTGGTTATTGTGCGGTCATATAACTTTAGATACGAATCTGGCCATATAGATCGGCATGTAGGTGAGGATGCCCTGGGCTTCTCTCCCTGGGGCAGTCCTAATTCATACCATAAAAAAAGTCCACTGGGTCGTATAGTTTGGCATGTAGGCCAGGTCACCTTGGGCTGCTCTAGCTGGGGCAGCCTTAATCCACATCAATAGTAGTCATTTAATCAACATTAGTTTCTTTCTGTCTCTTTTGAACCCCACAACACCTAGTAGAGAGCTGGGCCCTTTGTAAGGGCCAAGGTGCTGATTGCCCGTTAACATGTAGAACTCTAGATGAAAATAGGTGGCACAGGAAATTGGACTGAATAGACCAGAGTCAGACGTTTCTGGGGAAAAAATAAAGTTTGTCAGTCCATCTTCATATAATTGCCTCTTTTTGTTTCATAAGAGCTAAGTGATGAAAATTTTCAATTAAGGGAGGGCTCATTACTTGGGTGCAAGTTAATATAAGTTTTACTGTAACTGCTGCTTCTTCAAAAGTGCTGAGCAGGGAATGCAGACTTCACTTACCACAACTGAAAAGCTAGCCAAGCAGAGGAAACCAAACTAATAATGTGGCTGATATTGTCAACTGCTATACATACGCAGATAGAGGAAACTTGTATTGACATAATAATAATAAATATGTAAAGAAAGCTCATGGTTTACCAATAAAATCATTTACCATGTTGCTGACTTTACTGGAAAATGATGCTTTATAACCAGTCTCTCAATTTGATTGATACCTAATTAAAAATTCACTAGGCTCAACTTCAAGCTCCTCAAGCTATATTAAAGTCTCTGCTATGCCAGTGGCGGCACAATATCATTTAAAACCAAAGCAAGGATGATCATTTATTTAAAGCTTAGAAATATCCTGAAAATTGCAAAGTTGCATAAAATCTGTGGCCACATACAGAAAAACAGCAGTGTAGTTTAGTGGAAAGAACTAGGGACTCAGAAAGACTGGTCTCAGGTCCGGCTCTGTCCTGGTCACACTGCATGGTCCTGGGGAAGTTACTTCTCTCTGGTCCCTGGTTTCATCATTGGTGTAATGAAGAAAATAATATCTGTTTTTGTAAAACCTCACTGGATTTTTGCAAGACTCAGTAAGAGGATGTATGTAAACTAGTTCAAATGGTACAAAATAGTACCCGAAGGGAGTTCCAAAACTTAGCGAGCTCTTACCATGTGCTACAGACTGCGTGGTGCTGAGGGTACGTAGGTGAACAAGCCCAAGTCCCCGCCCTCAAGGAACTCAGAGACAAGCTGCCAGAGAGAAACACTAGTGTGGTGTCACTAGAGTTTCTAGATAAAATTCAAGATGCTCATTTAAGCTTGAATTTGAGACAAACAATAAATAATTTTTAACATAAATATGTCTCAAATATCACATGGGACATATACTAAAAGTTATTCATTATTCACCTGATTCAAATTGAGTTGGGTGTCCTGTATTTTTATTCGCTAAATCTGGCAACCCTACGTGTCACACAAGAATAGAAATCTGTATGTAGTAGAGAAGCTGTGCAGTGGAGAAATTAATGAATCCTGTCTTGAGGTATCAGGGAAGGCTTCACGGAGGAGGTGAAGAGAGACGTGCAAGCATTCGACAGGTGAACATGATTGTGTCGGGTGGGGAGAGGAAGGGAGGCCATTTCAGGTGGAGAGAAAAGCTGTGGCACAAGGCAAGAAACACCTGGGAGAGTGTAAGCAACTCTAGGCTTTTCAGTGTGGCTGAACCATCAAATGTGAGGTAGGGAGTGACAAAATTTCGACTACGTGGACTTCATTAAGGGCCTTATGTGGACTTTGAGGCATTTAATCTGTATCCAATAATGAAAGTGATGAGACTAGCCAAGGAGAATATGGCAATAAATTTCCTGGATGGATGGGTGGGGTGGATAAATTGACCACAAGGACAAAATATTAGGCTTCCTCTACATAGAGAAAGAATGGTTGACAGGACAGACATTCTTGTTATCTGGAAGGTGGGGTGGATGGGGAGAAGGAGAAAATGAAGCTGCTGTCTATGTTGGATCCTAGAAAGGGCGGGTAGGGGGCCATTTCTGTAGCTAGAGGACTAATGAGATGGCTTTAGAATAAACTCAGGAAACGTGGACTTCACCTAGTGGAGAGTGCATATAGATTTTACTACCCTAAGGGGTAGTATAGGCTGAAAAGATAAATAGAAGAGGTTAAAGAAGTGCTGATATATGGACAGAGATCCCAGGGTGTAGGCCAAGCTATAAATATTCAGTTAACTCATACACATCTGGAGGGCTGGAGAGGGGAGTGGTGAGGTATTGGTTTACAGAAGGAAGCAAGGAGTTTGCTGGGCAGGTCAAATGACCGGGTGATTGGACTGTCACCTTTAGCTGGCCCTCATTCTGGCTCACAAGAGCCAGTTGTTAACTTTTCAGGAAATTTTGCAAGCCAATTTTTAAACACAGCCATTATTAAAAATTGTTACAGGGGCTGGCCCCGTGGCCGAATGGTTAAGTTCGCGTGCTCCACTGCAGGCGGCCCAGTGTTTCGTTGGTTCGAATCCTGGGCACGGACATGGCACTGCTCATCAAACCACGCTGAGGCAGCATCCCACATGCCACAACTAGAAGGACCCACAACGAAGAATATGCAACTATGTACCGGGGGGCTTTAGGGAGAAAAAGGAAAAAAAAAATTGTTACATAAACTTATCATTAAAAATTATGTTAAAAATACTCAAAAACCATCACTTCCTAATTGTTTCACTACTTTTTACTTATATATGCTTTTGAGATTATTATATTTGTACATGGAAATATTGTGTAACGGTGTACTAGTGCATGTATCTTCACAACTCTGTGCTCAGTGATGTCAAGGTGGAGGTTTGAGATTGGCTATGGTGAGAGTACTTACACCGTGGAAATCAGCAAATTCTACAAATAAGGGCTTCCCCCCCCCCCCCCCCGCCAGAGAGCTGGTTGCTAAACATTTAGCATTTAGCCATTGGGGAATAAGGGGGCCCGCCCCCTCCCCATTGGGCAGAGTAGTGATATGGTCACATTAATTAGGTTGAACCATATGAAATTGCTGATATTATATCATTTTTACCATCATTTTTGATGTATGAAAATGACAATTTCATATGATTCAACCTAATACAAAAAGGCACCCTTTTGGGCTGACTGAACCTTGAGCTGTGGCACACTGGTTTGGTTGGTGGGCACTGGCTAGATTTCATCTCCCATCTTTCTCTCAGCTTTTCTAAATCCACAAAATGCAGTCATAAGTGGTAGTCTTGTACCTTCCTGTGGTAGAGATTGCTAATTGTCCCCCAAATATATTTCCCTTTCTTTCTCAGCAATAGAACCTCAGTTCTGTAGCTGGCCACACCGTCATCAAGAATAAGGACTACATTTCCCAGCCACTCTTACAGTTAGATGTGACCATGTGACTAAGTTCTGGCCAATGAATTGTAAGCAGAAACAGTATGTGCAACTTGTAGGAAGTGTCCTTAAAAGGAGGGGACATCTTTCTATTCCTTTTCCACTTTCTGCTGGATGGAATAGGATCATCATGGCCAAAGCCCCAGCAGCCAACCAGGACTGTGAAATGTCAATGGGAATGGAAGCAACACACAAGATGGAGAAAGAGAATAGGAATCTACGTCTCTGACACTGTAGGGGTATCAGACCAGTCCTATTTGAACATGAGAGGAAACTAAGCCCCATGTTGTTTAAGTCACTATTGCTTCCTTTTCATTTCTATTTTTCCAGGCAAAACTAGTCCGAACCAGGAATTGCTTAATAGAGTAGTTTTGAGGATTCAATGTGATAATACAATTATCACAGTGCTTGACCACAGAGCACTTGCACTATACATATCTAAGGAGAGTTAGGGTCCACCGACTTGGTGTGGGGATAATGCTAAGGTGTGGAAAGAGGGATTACCAAGGACATTGTGGTGGGTTGACACTCATATAGGCTACTGGCGTACTCCTTTGGGACAAATGTCAGAGTCTGTGGGACGGGGTGTTCCTATGTAGTATCTGGAATGTACGAGCACATTCTGGTGTAGTATTTCTATATGAGACTAAGAGTGCCAATACAGAAGAGGACTACTGCAGTGGTGGTGATGACACTAGCAGTATCATGGAGGTGGAATGCTGTGACAGCAAACAGCAGTAGATTCTTTGGGCGGTGACAATGTGGTAGGCCCCAGAGATAGTGGTCAGAACCTGGTCTCCAGGAACCAAGTGGAAATCAGGCTTAAGGCAGAAATTGCAAAACATGCCAAGGATCCTTCCTCCTCCATCCTTTACTATAGCTTTACTTGAGCCAGGAGGAGGAATTCGGATGGGGCTAGAGTTCCTCCAATTCTGCAAGTGGGAACCCAGCCAGAGGAGGACAATTTTGTTACTGTTTCTTTGTGTGTTTCTGTATTCTTCCCTAGGCTGGTGGTCTGGGCAACACGTGTTGCTCATAAATCCGGGAATGGCAAACTGAAAATGAACCACGGAAGGTCAGGATGTTTACGTAGAGCTGTAACCTTTGAAGTGGAGGGGCTGAAGAGTAATTTCCACGCTGCTACAACATGCTAACGAGGCACCTGCCCCCCAATGGAATTCTGATATAACTGGTTCACTGAGGAATATTAAGTTAGTAGGGGTATTAACATGTAAAGGTTTCATGTCTTCTGAACATTGACTGCAACCTTGCTTTGTGGAGTTCCTCTTCTTTATTCATAATCTTCTGGTCCTTTTCAGTTAGTAAAATTTAGTCTGTTAAATTTTCTCATATCTGATTCAAAGATTACTCCTTACCCTGTTGCTGTCTAGATGAGTGGCTGGGAAAACTAGGAGTAGATGCAGGGGCGTGGTATTCTCCCTCCTGCTTATAACTTAGCTCCTCTGCTACTGCTCTCTGGCTGGTTGTTAGGGATAGGGAGATGCCCCTGGCCTCACCCTTGTTAGATTTCCTTCTAGCTCTTGGTGGTAGCTTCTGCTGCTGGGCTACCCTCTGTGTACACAGATGGCATATGTGGCTTTCATGGGAGTGGTGGCTAGCTTCATGGAAGTGTCTTCTGTTACTGAGAACTCTCTCAGAGAGGGGCAGCCTGGTCTCTTGCAGTCATTCCCAGAAGTTCATGTGCCCGGCCTCTTCCCTATGTGGAGTGCCATGACTGTTGGCCCTGAAGCTGCCTGGGCAGCACTAAGACTCCTGCTCTTCTGCTCCAGGCTCCTTCATGTGGAATCACAGAGCTGCTGTGGTTCTTTTCTGTGACTTCCAAGGGCAGCAGGAATGTGGAGTGGGACTATCATCCCATTCCACTCCAAGTTATATTACACTACAATTCTTTCACGTCTTCCTGGAATGGACTACTCCAGCAAGACAGCTGCCTTCAGAAATCTCCAGATAAGGAGAAGGCCCTAGCCTCCACATTCACATATTCCCTTTGCCTTTAGAGAACCTATATCACCTTCTCTTAAGGATTCTCACCTTGTTCCACCCAAAGATATGAGGGTAAGTTTGCAGGGTCTAGACCTCTTCGTGCATCCTGCCGGCTAGAAAGATGCCAGTCTCCTCTTCTTATAGGTTCTCCAAAAATTCATGAGAAATTCTCTAGGGACCCACCCACTACTTCACTTGGCTTTGGTGGATGGGAGAGAAACATCTCTTCCTCTTTTCTACCAGCCTGAAAACTCCAATAACATGCTATCCTCCCTTCCTCCAGGCCTCAGAGGAGTAGACTGGAGGTGGAGGGTGGTAGAGCATAGTAGATGACAGTACGTCCAATAAGCCCTGAGGAAAGTGTCTGGTCCCATTTGTTGGTGGCTCTCTTGAGAATATGACAGAGTCTAGGCTATAAGACACTTCAACTCTGGAGCTAGAGTGCCTGAGTTCAAATCCTGTCTCTTACATTTACTAACTGTCTCGCGCTGGGCAGCTCATTTAAATTTTCTGTGCTTCAATTTCTTCATCTCTAAATTGTGGGTAATAATAGTATCTATATCATAGGGTTATTATGAGGACTAGTTGGATTAAGGTTTGTAAAGTGCTTAGTACTGTGTCTGGTCCGTGATAAATGTCATGCAAATGTTCATTGTTATTTATGATGATGACGATTATTACTTGTCTTCAGCTTTGTGCCCAATAGTCACCAATTTTGGGACAATAGGAGAAGTTCCTTCAATATCCTGTTATGTTTGATGGATGGGTCATGAAACCAACCTAGGAACAAGGAAGGATATTTAGAATTGCTTATGTAACACTTCTAGTTAATTGAAGCTGAGCAAAGAAACAAACTCACTATATCTACTTGAATGTCCCATTAGAAAGATCAGGAAAATAATCTTGGGTGGGTCATTGGTCCATCCATTCCTAGTTAGTAAATCAAGCAGGCTCCCCTTCTGGCAGAGGAGATGCTGTGTCAGAGGAATATATTCATTTAAATTAGAAGCCAGCGCATTCTTAATAATGCTCCACATGCACTAAAGTGAATTATCATGCTGTGTAAACTCTGGAAGGATTTTTCTAACTTTCCACTGGATAGAAAAGCTTGTTTTATTAATGTATTGAATAACAGCATTCTGTAAACAACTCATACTTTTTAGATTTACTCCTGTTAAAGAATGCCATACTTAAGTGCTTGGAATTGACACTTGAAAATGAAATACCGCTGCAAATAATGGGGAAATTGTAGATGTATTTTATACCTCTCTTTCCCAAATCAAAAGGTCTCATAAATATAGTCTCTAAAAGTGTCGGTGGGGGAGTTAACATAACTGTACAAGCAATAAGCCTGACCTTTCAATGTAATTTATTTTCGATTTGTGCAATCCTTTTTTATTAAAACTAGCACATCTGAAGCAGAATTAAATCCTATTATAACAGGTGTGTGATCATATCAGGTTTTCCCTGCCAGCGACCCATTTTATTAAAAGTTACTTTGTTTCAAGGAGGATAACCTGATCAGGGCGGCGGGATGTCTTTGGGAGACTGGGGATAGCAGAGGAAGGACAGCTTTGTTTTCCTGTGAGCAAGTGTTGTTACCAGAGAATCAAAGAATATTTATGAGCGTTTCTTTTGTGTTTGAAAAGCCATGGTGGGATGTAATCTTTCCTCTGTGTTTATAAAGGTTATTTCTCTCTGGGGTCCTTTAGACCCAGGGACAGGTGGGTCATCAAGCTGTTCTGTATTGTGATCCACACATTACTTAGCCTGCAATCATTTTCATGTGCAGTGTTCTTACTCCAGTGACCATTGGAGGGAAAAACCTTTGAGAGACTACTTAGATACAGATCCACTTGGGAGAAACTAGCTTTCAGTATTTGGCCTGTGTTAGGGCACCTAATTCTACTAGGTCTTTGAAAAAGATTTAAAATTTTAAAGAATTACCCCATTGTTGAGTGGTTTGACCTATTTTCTTTGGATTTCATCTTTTGGTTTCTATATCCTTTTCTCTGCCTACTTATCTCACTACTCAGTTCAATTTCCACATTTTCCAGGAAGTTATTCCTGATACACCCCTGCCCACAGTGACCCGTTCCTGCCTCCCAAATCTGATCACTTATAGTTTACATCCATCAACTGGCCACTGATCTGAATGGATTTGTCGTATCTCCCCTATCAACCTGACAACTCCCGGAGGGCAGAATGTCAAGTCAAGCTAATTCGTCTTTGTAGTTTTAGGGCATATGAGGGCTGATCAAGGAAAAAATATATGACCACAAGGTGGCAGCAACACACAGTAAGATTTATTTGGGTGCCAATTTGATAGGTTTGCATGGCTGTGGTGGGGTAGGGGTAGGGGAGAAGTTCCCTACAGTATGTGTCCTTCTAAAGGCCACCATATAGAAGCCACTACCCATAAAGTGAGGAGGGGAGGATGGCAAAGAACTTCCAGCGGGGAGGGAAATCAGAGAGGGAGCTTACATTCCTAGGTGATGTTGCTCAGCAGCACAATGGGGATCCTCTGGTTCCAAGGGCTCTGAAGGGCAGCAGTGGCTTGTGGTCTTTCATAGCTATAGGCTTTATTTTATCTATGGCTAGCAGATTTTAGGTGCAGTTTTGCAGGGTATTCAACGCACGTAGGCTCTAAATGGCTAAAATCTGCCTATTTGGGCTATATTTAAAAGAATTGGATGTGTAACACTTTGAGTTTGGTGTCTATTGGCTTTTGAGCTAGCAGATCCCAGCCTGCTATGAAGAATTCAACAACATAGAGCTAATATACAGAGGCCATCTTTGGAGTATTTATATAACATCTTTTAATACTGTTGAAGGCTCAGTGGCTGAAACCAAATGCTGAATTTATTTCTTGCTTAAGCAAGGGAGAGCTTTACTTATAAGGTGTAGATTCTCTGAGAAAAGCAGAGAGGTTACCTTATGCAGGCTTTTGGAAAACATGGAATTCAGGAATTAGTGAGCTTCAAAAGCAGAAGTGTTTAGGGACTTTACATCTTTAGCTATGGCAACGTGGTTACTGGAGCGTGTCTGCCGTTGACTAGCTCACTCTCCCAGGTATGGGGCTACTGCTGCTTGGTTGGGTTTCATAAGTGTGATTACTAGTACAAAGTGTCCCACTGACAAAAGAAATAGTTAATAAAACTGGCTCTGGGGGTTACTTGTTGCCATGGCCAAAGAACAAATCGGTCTCTTTTTTTTTTTTTTTGAGGAAGATTAGCCCTGAGCTAAATGCTGCCAATTCTTCTCTTTTTGCCGAGGAAGACTGGCCCTGAGCTAACATCCATGCCAATCTTCCTCTACTTTATATGTGGGACGCCTACCACAGCATGGCTTGCCAAGTGGTGCCATGTCTGTACCCAGGATCCGACCTGGCAAACCCTGGGCCGCTGAGAAGCAGAACGTGCGAACTTAACCGCTGTGCCACCGGGCTGGCCCCAAATCAGTTTATTCTTAACAGAAGAGGAAAATTTGATTCTCAGCACCCAGCACAGTGTTTTGCAAGCAAGGAGCACTCAGCAAGCATTTGCAGAATAAATGAGTGGCATATATGTATCATTTGAAAATACACTGGCTTCTGGTCTCCCCAGTGTTGAAGCCCTTCCCTGGGGTTTAAATGTGAAAGAACAGTAGCATCTACCACGTGTCTTTATGTTCTTTGTTTCGGAACAAATCACTTTCACATCCATCATCTCATCTGATACTCACTTTACCCTCTGAGGCCAGGAAGGAATATTGCTATCTCCACTTGTAAATGAGAGGTGAAGTGAAAGGGCCAAGGTCATCTGACAGAGATCTTTGGACTCTACATTCTCGGCCTCTTTTAAGGAAAGTGTAAGGCCAGTAGAGCAGGGATTCCCATTTGGTGTGCAGAGATATTGGTCCTCTCACCCCAGATGGGGCAGGGCCCAGAGTGCCCAGAACCCTGGCCAATTGCTCTGGCTGAAAGCAGCCTTGTCCATTTTCCTCAGTGTGCTGACAAACATTTTCATTTTCTATGTGTGTCCTGATGTGAAAATGTTGTCCAAAAGGCTGGCTCCAATTTGCACTCCCACCATGAATGTTTGAGAGTATATTTAATGAAAATTTTGCAGGGCATGTACTATCACCCCCATTTTCCAGATGAAGATATTAAGGCCTAAGGTCACACCGCTAGTAAGTTTTCCAGCTAGCAGTTTGCATATTTAACAAACATGTGTAGTGGATACTATGTGCCAGGCCCTCTTCTAAGCACTTTTAAAGTATCAACTCATTTCATATTCAGAGAAACCTTATGTAGTGGGTACTACTATCATATCATTTTTTCAGGTAAAGAAATTGAGCCACAGAGAAGCTAAGTAACTTGCCCAAGGTCACTCAGCTAGTAAGTGGCAGAGGAGAGATTTAAACCCAGGAAGTCTGGCTCCATAGATATATAGAGAGAACTGAGAACAACATTGTGAGGTAGTGTAAGAGACTGGGGATAATAGTTCTTGCCCTGCCCAACTCACAGGATGTTTGAGAAGAAACAAAAAATGGAAATGAAAGAAATTTTGAAAATTTGGAAAGGCTATACATGTAAGGGAATATTATTACTATTTTAATTTTGGAATATAATTTATAATCGGTGACTCTACATTTCCCTTCAGGTCTTACCTCTCCTGCTCCTTCCTCTCCTTCTCCTTTTCATAATTATTATCAAGTGCATACTCCATATCTAAGAGCCTTATAGCCTGTCCTTCTTCCTCCCTGCAATGCTCTGTCTGACTCTGCCCTCCCTAGCAGTGTGGCTCTCCTCAGAAGAGCTAGCCTTTCCCTTGTCTCATGGTCTAGGGTCTGTGAGAGGTAATCAATAGCTTCAATATGGTATGAAATCTTTAAAAACCTTTTCAAAAATTCCATGTGAGGTTGCTTTTGGGCCAGCAGGGCTTTTATGAAGACCAGGAAGGCTAACAGATACAGGGTCCTGATCAGTGAGTGGTTAGTGTGACAGATTCTTGCATGATGAAGTAGTAATGACTAATTTTGATGCAATTTATTTTTAGTCTTAGAAATTTGCTTTTTAAAACGTGACTTATGAAGATAATGCCTTAGGTCTTTGGTTCTCAAACCGTAGTATGCAAACTATGGAATCAGAATATCTGAGGGTAGAGGCATGGAGTCTGCATTTTTAATAAGTCATGACTGGTGTGTGTGATGCTACTGGTCCAGGGATAAAACTTTGGGAAACATAGTATTAGACGTTCAAATGTCATGGGCCTCTAAGAAATATGGTCTGCATTCCATGGAGTTCTATTTACTCCAGGTCTCTGAAGATTAAACTGGATTAATCTGCCTCCATGATCTTTGCTCCCTGAATGAAAGGCTAGACAAAGTTGTCTAAACAATCATGAACATAATTTGGAAATTGACCAAAGGCATACACATTGAGAAGCATTTATTCAAGAAAATCTACTGAATCTTGTTAAGAACAGTGGGAGTCTGTGATGTTTTAGGAGTTACTACCCTCTCCCAGCTTCATGGCAGGGAAATTCTCCCTGAGAAGGCAGGAAAGCCAGTGAGTACTGCCAGAGGGAGCTGACTGTTTGGAGCATAGTGTGGGAAAGTTTATGGCCAGGGGTGTTGTCAAAAACAATAGCAACATCAGTTGCAAACAATCAGGAAGGCCAACATTGTGGTTAGCCGGGGAAGTCATGATACTGGCTGGGGAAAACCAATAAAACAACAGACCAGCCAGAGATTTAACAGGGCCGTTGAGGAATTAGACAACCAAAGGGGTCCTTGCTAAGATCCCACTTGTCTCTGATGGTCTGAAGGCTGTGCATATGTGCAAGGCTGTGCCCACTTAGGAGAGGCCAGAGAGGGCCCTGGCAAGATACTCATCCCTGGATGAATATGAGGCCTTGCAAAAACAGGCTTGTAAATTGCTTGAATTTCGAAAGCATTCCAGAAGCCACATACAAATCCATTGACAATGGGCCTTACTGGTTAAAGGTGTTTAAGCACAACCTCTGACCAATTATTGGCTGATCATTAAGTTGTACTTACCCAAGGACAACCCTCAGGAAGGCAAGTTGAAAAAAAAAACAATAAAAAAACTGAGCAGAAATGTCAGAGGCCATATACTGCAGGGGATGTAAGCTCCACAGAATTAGTCCAGACACATCAACAAACCAAAAACAAACAAAAACAGCAACAACAACCATCTCTGGGGAATGTCAGAATTCAGAGTTGCTACACTATTTAATCTAAAAAAGTGACTTTTTTCAACAAAAATTTATGAGACATGAAAGAAACAGGAAAGTATGACTCATATATAGGGAAAAAAGCAGTCGATAGAAATTATCTTTGAGGGGGCCCAAATTTTCAACTTAGCAGACAGATACTTGAAGGCAGCTATTATAAATATTTTCAAAGAACTAAAGGAAACCATATTTAAAGAACTGAAGGAGGGCCAGCCTGGTGGCACAGCGGTTAAGTTCGCACATTCTGCTTCAGTGGCCTGGGGTCCGCCGGTTTGGATCCTGGGTGCGGACATGGCACTGCTTGGCAAGCCATGCTGTGGTAATTGTCCCACGTGTAAAGTAGAGGAAGATGGGCATGGATGTTAGCTCAGGGCCAGTCTTCCTCAGCAAAAAGAGGAAGATTGGCAGCAGTTAGCTCAGGGCTAATCTTCCTCAAAATAAATAAATAAATAAATAAAATATTTTAAAAAAAAAGAATTGAAGGAAAACATGATTACAATCATTCTTCAAATAGACAATATCAATAAAGATATGGAAATTACAGCAAAGAACCAAACAGAAACTCTGGAATTGTAAAGTCTGATAACCAAAATGAAAAATTCTCTAGAGGGGCTTAACAGAAGATTTGAGCTGGTAGAATAAAAGAATTAGTCAATTTAAGGATAGATCAATGGAGATCATGAAATCTGAAGAACAGAAACAAAAAAGAACAGAATGAACAGAGCCTCAGAGACCTGTGAAACACCATTAAGTGTGCCAACATACACACGAATATTCCAGAAGGAAAGGGGAAGAGAAAAATAGAAGACAAATAGTTGAAGAAATAAAAAGAAGATCAATGAATTCCAAATAGGATAAATTCAGGGAAAGCCACACCAAGACACATCATATTCCAATTATTGAAAGCCAAAGACAAAGAGAACAATCTTGAAAAGTGAGAGAAAAATTACTTACCATGTACAAGGTAACCAAAATAAGATTAATATCCAACTTCTCCACCAGAAATAGTGTGGGACAAAAGGCAGTGGGATGACATTTTCAAAGTGCTCAAAGAAAAAAAAATTGTCAATGAAGAACTCCATATCCAGCAAAATTTCCTTCAAAAATGAAGGCAGAATAAAGAAATTGTCATATAAACAACACCAAAGACTTTGTTGCTAGAAAACTTGCCTTACAAAAAATATTAAAATTCTTCAGGCTGAAAGGAAGTGTCACCAAAAGTTAACTCAAGTACATGCAAAGAAACAAAGTACGTAAGCATGTATAATATACATATAAAATATATATATATATATATATATATATATTATATGTATATATTTTCTCCTTTTTCTCTATTGGTTCAAAAGATAATTGCATAAAATACTAATTGTACAATTGTATCATTGGTCTTATAACATATTAAGATGCAACATATATGACAATAATAGCACAAAGGAGGGGAGAGGGAATAGATCTATTTTGGAGCTAGGGAATGACACCCAACAGTAACTCAAATTATAGGAAGAAATGAAGAGTTCCAGAAATGGTAAATATGAAGGTTAATATAAAAGACTCTATATTTTTTCTCCTTTATTTTCTTAAATCCTTTAAAAGACAAAGACTTATAAAGCAATAATTATTACACTGTATTTTTTGTTTATAACATATATAGATGTAATATATACAACAATAATGGTAAAAAGGAGGGGGGAAGGAAGGGAGCTATATTGGAGCAAAGTTTCTCTATATTACTGGAATTAAGTTAGTATAAATCTGTAAGTAGATTCTGCTGTGTTAAGATGTATGTTGTAAGCCCAAGAACGACCACTAATAAAGTAATTTAAAAAATAGTTAAAATCATTAAAGGAATCAAAATGGTATGTTAGAAAATATTCACTTAAGATAGAAGGCAGTAAAGGAGTAACAGAGGAACAAAAAAAGATATGACATAGAAAACAAATAGCAAAATGGCAGACATGAATCCTACCCTATAAGTAATTATAATAAATGTAAATGGATTAAACACTTCAACCAAAATGCAGAGATTGTTAAACTGGATTAAAAAAACAAGAACCAACTATATATGCTGTTTACAAGAAATACACTTTAAATTTAAAGATACAAATAAGTTGGAAGTAAAAGAATAGAAAAAGTAATACCATTCAAACAGCAATCATAAAAGAGCTGGGATTGCTTTACTAATATCAAATAGAATTTAAAACAAAAAATATTGCTAGAGATAGAGGGGCATGTTACAATGATAAAAGGGTCAATCCGTCAGGAAGATGTAACAATTATAAACATATATGGACCTAACAACAGAGATCCAAAATATATCTAGCAAAAACTGACAGAATTAAAGTGAGAAATTGACAATTCAACAGGTATTGTTGGAGACTTCAATACTTCACTTTTAATGATGGCTAGAACAACTAGGCAAAAATTAGCAAGGTTACAGAAGACTTCAACAACACTGTTAACCAATTTAGCTTAAGTGACATCTACAGACTAGTCCACCCAACAACAGCAGAATAATCTTTCCATGCTTAATATTGGGCACCTCAGTCTCTAGTGCTTTGCAACTCGCTAAGGTCAAGCCTGTTTTATGCGGTTAACTTTCCAACACTTATGACTATTTAATAGACACCTTTCCATTTGTTAGTAACATGAAATAAATTTTGTTTTGTTTGTTTATTTATTGTTTTAGAGACAGTTTACATCCCAGGAATCAATACTCATTACACTTACAGGGAAGCAACTATGACTGACAGACTATTCTCATATGCTTCCAGTTATAGAGTTAAAAAGTAGGGGAGGTTTCTTCAAAACCAGTGGAAGCCAGTTAGTTACAGTTGATACTTTGATGTAGAGTTAGGCAGAGGTATGGAATCCTCTTTCTTTGTTTTTGATTGAAAAAAAGTATTAATGGCAATATCAGATTAAGATAAAAATAAAGGGAATAGTACCAGAACCCCCGTGTACTCATTACCTGCCTCCAACCATCATCACCTCATGCTCACTCTTGTTTTATCTATACCACCCAACCTACCCTTCCCAACCTCAACACCAAATTATTTTCAAGCAAAATTCTAGATATTATATTATGGAATCCCTTTTTAAATTCACCTAGTCAGGGGATGAAGATGACAGAGGTAGGTATTGGCAACATACCGGGTTATGAGTTAGGAATCCCAGACCCAGCCTCTGATCATTAAGGGATGCTGGGAAAATCACTTGTTTTCTCTTGGTCTCAGGTTCTTCATCTGTAAAATGAGAAGAATTGGTCTCTATATCAGTGGTTCTCCACCCCAATTGCGCTGATCCTTGGAATCACCTGAGGAGCTAGCAAAAATTATGGAACCTCTTGGGAATGAGGCCTGGCTTTAGTATTTAAAAGAAGAAAACTCAAGTGATTTTAATGTGAAGCCAGGGCTAAGAACCAATGACCTAGAATGGTCTCTGTGATGGTTAATTTTATGTTTCAACTTGGCTAGACTGTATTACTCAGTTATTTAATCAAACACTAATCTAATTGTTGCTGTGAAGGTATTTGGTAGATGTAGTTAACATCTACAATCAATTGACTTTAAGTAAAAAACATTATGCTTAATAATGTGTGTGGGACTCATCTAATTAGTCAAAGGCCTTAAGAGCAAAAACTGAAGTTCCCTGGAGAAGAAGAAACTCTGCCTCAAGACTGCAGCATCAACTCCTGCCCTGAGTTTCCAGTCTGCCAGACTGCCCTACAGATTTTGGACTTGCCAGCCCTCACAATCACGTGAGCCAATTCCTTAAAGTAAATCTCTTTTACATATATATATATATGTATGTTATTGTTTCTGTTTTTCTGGAGAACTCTGACTGATACAGTCTTCCTCTGTATTTCTAAGGTTTTCTAGTTTCCTTTATGTATCTCTGCTCTTTTCAAAACCAGCCTTGTCTTTCCAAAAACTGTCTTTGGCAGTTTACAGGTTTACTGAGAGGTTTCTATTTATTGAACAGTTACTGTGTGCTAGGCAGCATGTTTAGAGTCTTTCCAATTCCCTCCCTTGGTTTTATTAATTGAGCTCTCTCTGTCAATGTTCATAATAGAGTACTCACAAAATAGTAGATAACATAAATTTTACTCCCTTTTCCCCATACTTGTGTTAGATTTGTATTAGTGTCATGGGTCACAGAGCATCAGTAACTTGGAGATAATTTTTTGCTCAAATTGTTATTGTTTTTGTTGCCTATTGCCTGATTTCTTTGCTCCAGATATATTTCTCTTAGCCCTGGGGAGACAGGATTATTTCTAGTGCTTAGTGCTCAATAAAAAGCACTTAAGTATAATGATAGCGTGGAGTAAAAATTGATTGCTGTAAATTCACATTGTACTTTTCCTCTGAAATCTTGAGGGGCCACACAGAGATTATCAAAATTGAAAGTAAACCCAGGAGATGAGCATTAAAGGCAAGAAGTCTAGATCTAGGCCCTTGCTGCTCAATATGTAGGCTTCAGATCAGCAGTCATGGGCATTGCCAGGGTACTTATTAGAAATACAGAATCTTGTGCCCCACCCGAGACCTGCTGAATCAGAATCTGAATTTTGACAAGATTTCTAAGCAACTCATATGCACATTAAAGTTGAGAACTGACGGTCGATTCTGCATCTTTCACATTAGTTTAGCTGTCCTTTTCGTGGCCAACCACTCACTTTATGACCTGACTTTTGGGATTAGGGCTCTGATTATAGCTTGGGTTGGAAACTCAGGAAGGACTGGGATCAGGGCCATAAAATAGTACAACAACGACAACACAACTGGCCTTTGAGTCATAGATACTGGCTTCCTGAAACTTTTATTTTTCTCTAATTCATCCCAACTGTAGTCTTTTTTTTGTAGAACAATGATTTCAAGTAATGCCATCCCATGTCCCTTTCTTTTTAGGTTGTTTTGCTCTTTTACCATCTGCCAAGCCCCCTCACCCTTGGTCCAAATATGGTCTTGTGACACACTCAGGCCCACTGTTGTCAGAGCAGACATTTTCGGATGGTGCCAGTGATTGAACCACTGGATTTCTCCAAGTCTGAGGCAGAGCAAAATGCCCCTAGGCAGGCCAACCTTTCCTACACACTCCTTGCTCCTCTTCCGCCAAGGAAGGCTATGTTCCCTTGCTTCTGGGATGCAGCCTAGCTTATCAATTGAAGCTTGACATTTTGGGGGCATTCTGGGAAGTCATTTTAGACAAAAATCCAAACACAATTCATCCTCACTCCTAACTGTGCCAATTAGCCTCAGGAAAGACCAGGTCCTTCATGAAGAGTGCCATTAAGCTCTCCACTGTGAGTGTTAAGTTGAATCTAGACCATCTTACCTACTTGGCTGGGTATTTGAGTTAGCATGGCATGGGCATCTTTCTGGAATATGTTTTTATTCAGTGTTAAGTAATTTAAAATATTTTTATAAGTGTAAATTGCTGTGTTGTGGTATATAATATTTATATGAATTTTTAAGGTAGAACTCAAGACTTCAAAGAAAATTCTGCTTGTGAAGGCCATTTCAATCTGAGGTCTCTATATTCCCTCAGGAATATGTATCTACTCCTCTCTACCATTAGGGGTAGCTAAGTGGGCAAGTTTAAGAAACACTGGGTATGCTAAGAATTATGCTAGGTGATGAGGATACAGAGATGACTAAAACCAAGCCATGAATCTCCAGGGTCTTATAATGGGGGATGTAAAACATTTCCCAAGTAGACATTGAGCTCCTAGAGGGCAGGGACTATCCTCTAATTGTCATTGAATCAATAAAAGAGTTCTCTCCTTGTATAATGATCACTTCATTTAATAAATATTGACTAGCTTGTCACCCTGTGGGCCAGGCTCTGTGCTAGGTGCTGGGGATATAGTGATAAATCAGACATAGACCTGGTCCTCAGGTAGAATTTCTGGTGGCAGAGACAGTGAAGCAGAAACTCACAAGAGGGCACCATATCTCTGCTGAGAAGCACCAGAAGCAAAGGTTTGTGGCAGGAATAGGGTGACATTCACATGGGGTGACATTTAAGACTTGAATAATTCTAACTTTGGGAAATATATAACTTAAAACAACAAAACATTATGTTACCACCCATGAAAGGAGATGCCCTTTTGTTTATTTCACTGAAGAGAGTTTTATATGTAAAGGAAGTTTTTCACGCACCCCTAACAAACCCATGACAAACAGCCCAGACTGAACAATCTAGTGATGGGGAAAAGAGGAGGAGGGGAAAAAAATTCCATGGGAGAAATAGAAGAAACTGCTCTCTCCCCTACTATGACTACCAAGAGATATGATCTTATCCACCAGAAGATAGTTTTGGATTAGAAGGCAAAAGCCTCAGTTCTGGCAGTGACTCAACTTTTCCAGACCTGCATTTCCTAATCAGTGAAATAGGGCTTAACAAAGTTTGCCCTATTATGGGTTGTTAAAATGATCAAAAGAGCCAAGATGTGTGAAAAAAATTAAGATGCTAAAGCTATGTACAGTCATGTGCTGCATAACGATGTTTCAGTTGATGACAGACTGCATATATGATGGTGGCCCCATAAGATTAGTACCATATAGCCTAGGTGTGTGGTAGGCTATACCATCTAGGTTTGGGTAAGTTCACTCTGATGTTTGCACAATGATGAAATTGCCTGATGCATTTCTCAGAACATATTCCCATTGTTAAGTGATGCATGCCCGTACATACAAGGTATTTCTATGGTAAGATTTCAGAGGAACAGAAAGAAAGGGCCTCTGGCCTTCTCCAAAATCCCCTCATCTATGGGTTAAAAACAAAACTTGAATTACCCCATTGCAATGGGGGAAATAAATATTTGTTTAACGTGAACCATGTGGCAAGTTCTGGGCTGGGAATTTTAACAGAACTAACTCAGTCAGTCCTTACAACATGGCTGTTTGGTGTGTAGTATTATTTCTATTTTTACAGATGAGTTAACCTGAAGCTCAAAGTGATAACTTTCCCAAGATCACACACCTAGCAAGTATTGGAGGCAAGACCAAAATTCAGGTCTGAGCCATAAATGAATTCCCTTAATTATGAAGCCATTCTGCTTCCTAAAGTTGATACATGCTAAATTATAATTTTCCCTGGAGGAATACCTGAATCTCGGTCACTCAGTGTCAGATAGCTGAGTGCCAGTGAGTTTGTCAACTCCTTTTCTCAGAGAAGGTTTTGACTGGGGTTAAAGGATGGAAGCAGAGGGCACTGGATACCACTCAAAGAGGGTGAGGTGACATTAAAAATAGAAGATGCAGGGGAAAGAGCAAGGGCATTGGGAATCAGTCAAGACTGGCTTTGAATTCCAGCTCTATTAAACAGCTCTGTGACTTTGGGAAAGATATTTAGCTTATTTCAATTAAATGAGAATAAGTTGAAGAATTTTAAGGATTGAGGTGATGTTTGTGGGGTTGACATCTGATGTTTTGTTGTCCAACCTTCTATGTCCTTTGAGAGACTGTCCCTTCCATCATTCCATGTGATCCTGTAGGGTTGTTAATTGTGATGACCCCCAACCCTGGCTATAGTGATAATGGTGTAATCTAGAATGGGCCTCTTGTAATATCCTATCCTTTGGCAACAATGGTCTAGAGGTAGGTAACAGATCTAAGCAGGGTCAATCATATGCCTTTTCTGGGTTGACTTTTGGGTGCTGGGGTGGATATAAACTTTTTTCTGGTTGGATTTCTAAACTGGGAGCATATAAAACTGGGGCTGTGGGCAGTCATCTTCCTTTGCATATGGAAAGAGTCTGTCTACAGGATTAACCCATGTAGGGTAGCAGAATTTGCCACCTCAAGATGTATCTCTTTGGAATGAGGATTATTTTGGGCTGGTAACTTTTAAGAAATTGCAGAAAGGGGGTGAGCTGTGAAAACCAAGTAGAAGTAACCATTTGTAAGAGACATTTACATTTGTAAGGTAAATCCCCATCTGTAAAGGTATGTCCCTCTCTGTACCAGGAAGAAGGGGAGATGACCTTATCTCTAGAAACTCTTGTCAATGCAGAAGGCAAGGACTTAAATCTGCATAATACCCTTACTCTTGTTTACTGTGCTTTTTCTGGTAATCTCGCATAACTGACTCCCCCTATCCCAAACACACTCCTTTGTCTTTAGCTAAAGATGGTATTTAAGGTGGCGACCTCAGCCCTTCTGGCGAGTTACTCAGTTTTTGTGGGTTTCTCCCACGTATATGTGCTATAAAGCTGTGTTTGATTTTCTCCTGTTATTCAGTCTCATGTTGATTTAATTCTTAGGCCAGCCAGAAGGACCCAGAGAGTAGAGGAATTGTCTTCCTCCTCTACACCCAACACACAGAAGGGAGTTGAGAGGGTAGAGTGTGTGAGCTCTCCAATCTGCCTGTGCCTGGAGAAGGTTACTCCTTGAACTTCCCAATTTATAAGTTCCTTTTTTTTCTTAAACAGTTTGAATTGGGTTTCTCTCATATGCTTTTGAAAGAATCCTGATTTATACAGTGTTATAGCATATACCATGAATATGCTGAATAAATGATAATACATGTAACAGAGGAAATAGTTTGAAAAAATAGAAATGTGTTTTTTAATTTGCATTTTGGGTTACATGTTTTTTTTTTCTTAGCTTAAGATATCCATCTACTGCTAAGGAAACAAGATTGAGAAGAAAATTTGAAAGAAACATTAACCTTCAGCTTTTGACATTCAAAATAGAATTCTATACCAGGAATACAGCTTGAAAGCTAGACATTGTTGAGAGAGGATTTTTCTAAATTCACTAAATCTCCTCCTTCAACATATCAACAGCCAGACTTATACAGACACAAAGTATAAGGGGTCAAGTTCTTGCCTTCTAGGTCTGCACTGTGAGAAAAACTAAGAGAGGTAGGATAGGCGATAGACATAGCCTAATTTCTCCTGTTCTCTGTGCAGTGGGTCTTGAGCCAATAAGGCATGCCTCAGCATACTTAAGTGGGGTGGAAATGTAGTAATACAGAGAAAAGATCTACCTCCTTGGGTCTTTGTGGTGAGTTTAGAGTTACTCCACCTGCAGTGGAAGTATAATGGAAGCATGCCACTTTAAAGTCCTGACACCCAGACCCTATGAGTGTACTAAGCCCTATGGGAGGGAGTAACACTGCTAATGGAATTTTCTGTTCAGAAGACTGATCCTGCCCTACTTGGTTCCCGTTTCATTCTTAGACAGCTGCAATTATTTGAAAGTTATTTCTTTTACTGAGTTGTATCTGTTTTCTTTTTCAACCATACCAATACCCCATTTTTGTTCTCTTGAGCCATCCAGACTAAGTAATTTTTAAAAATAAGAACCCTACCAAAGTTTGAAGACACCACTAATGATTTCCCACTAAATATTCTTTTGGCTAAACATCTTTAGGTTTCTCAACTAGTCCTCAAAGACTAAGATTTCAAGTCCCCTAATCATTTTGGCTGCTTTTTTTGGGACACACTCTAATTTTGCAAGGTTTCTTATTACATATCGTGTCCACAACTGGATACAGATACTTCAGATGTGGGCTGCCAGGTGCAACGAGATTATCACCTCCCTTGATCTCAACACTAGTCTTCTGTTAAAGTAATTTATGGAGCAAGAACAAGCTAATTCTTCTGAAGCCAGTAACAAGTAGCAATGGTTTTTAAGTCATCCTTGGGACATTGAAAGCCTAGAGGTGGGGGATGATGGTCGGGGCTGAGGGACACACTCAACTTCATTCCGTATTTGGCTTTTATATGCCAGTATATTCCTAGTTTTAAAAAGAGCTATATTTTCTCACACTGGGGCATGATTTGCATGAAAAATAAAAAACTCACAAGTAGATTTTTCATTTGTTTAACTCTTGCTCCTGGCTTTCTGGTCCAGGTTTAATGAAACCCAACCAGAAAATATATTTAAGTCCAATTAAGTTTCTCGCTCTGGGATTATTATTCTTATTCAGATTCTCCACAGATACAAGAAGGTCTTTTTATACTTGGGGTTCTGTTTTAGTGTTCTGCATGGTTCTTATATTCCCTCCTCACCCTTTCCTATAGTTCTGCTGCTATGCAAATTGAGAAAGACCAAAGGTATTCTTAGACAAAGCAAGTAGTATTATTTAAGGCACTTGTGAACCTAGGAGAAAGTAGTGAAGTACAGGCACATTAGCAAACAAAGAACCATGAATCCTTAGATGGCTTCACCAGCTAGTCAATTCGAGTTGATTATTGCCCTTAAACTTCCAGCTCTGGATTAGGATGCTTGCAGCATGATTTATTTAGTCAGCACCATTTCGTGACTCCACACTTTTTTCTCTTTATCTGAAATGATCTAGTCAGAGACTCCCTGCAAATGCCAGGCATTAACTATATCACAATGCTAATTCTTTGACTGAAGCCTGTCTTGATTTGGTGGAAAATGACTTCAGTGTATGGGATTTACGGTTCATTTAACAAGTGCGGTAGATGTCAATACATTAATATAAACCTGGTGCAGGTAGTAATTTTATTTCTAATGAGGTGCTCGACTAACATCCTACTATAAAAGTAGGACATTGTTCAGTGGGGACAGAATATACATGTCTAATCAGGTCTAAGAAACATGCTAGTTGAGCATCACGATGATATTTGGACCACTTGACTTCTCTGGGACTCGGTCTCCATGTCTGCAAAATGAGTATGTTGGACAAAGGCCTTTGCAGCTCTGAACCATTTAGGATTTTATTAGTCATTTTTAGGACATGTGCTTTGTAATGGACATGGATTCACATGAGCAATTTGTGCTGTGATCTGCACTCCCTACCATAAGCCATGACTCCACCAACTCTTGCCTAACTGCCGAGTCTCTTGTGGATCTAAATGTCTTGCAAGTGAGACACTGATCGCCCATTGTTCCAGAGTATGTTTTTGAGGATGTTTATATAGGGAAAAGCCTTGCAATGCAGAGATAGTATCTCCCTCAGGTGTAAAGGGCAGGCATGCTTATTGCCCATTATAAAAGATTCTATAAGCTTGAGTTCGGTAACCTCAGGGTTCCTCTCCTGTGATGCAACCTACTTCATGTACAGGTGTCATTTGACCCTCTTCACATTGTCCTGTAGAAACTGGGACTCTAGAACCAAATCAAAAGTGCTGATACTCTGGCTGCTGCTATTGCTATGAGCAATAAATTGTCCTTGATTTCTAATCCAGGAATCTCAAGTTTTCTACCAGTATCCATGAGATTGTGGCAGGCTAACTTGCTAGCTTCTAAGTAGAATAAAATATCAGACCCTTCACAGTTCTTGACAACAACTCCAGTTCACATTCACTTTCCTTTTTTTTTGTTTTTTTAAGGAAGATTGTTGCTGAGCTAACATCTCTGCCAATCTTCCTTTATTTTATGTGGGATGCCACCACAGTGTGACTTGATGTGCAGTGCTAGGTCTGTGCCTGGGATCTGAACCCTGGGCTGCCGAAGTGGAGCATGCAACCTCTATGCCACCAGGTTGGCCCCTCACTTTCCTCTTTTCTTAATGCCACCACCTAGCCTCTGAACAATCCAACTCAAAACACATTCTTTTATCTAATTGTATTATATGTTAATCTTATCTCCCAACTAGATTGTAAGCACTTGAGATCAGTCACCATGCTAATGCTTTTTCTGTCTACCCTTTAGCAGCTGGCACAGGGGTGGGTACATAGTAGGAACTCAATTTTGACTGGCTTTGACTGGCTTTGGACATACGCATGCCAGCTGAGCTAAAATACTCTCTACTTTTTACCATTGAGCTTCTTGGCTGGGATGTCTTATTATGAATGAAAACTATAGACTTATTCCACTAGAAATAGAGAAGCTCTAATGAGACAGGGAAAGCTGTTTGTTTTTCAGGCATCTAGGATGCAAGGCATGGGCATTCCTTAATCAAGTGGAGATCATTTGACTAAGGCGCCAGTTGCAAAGCTATTCTGAACCCCACATTTCCAAAGATATCAGGGACAGTTTGTTGTGCGGGGCTGGTAATAATTACCATGTTCTGGCTGCTTAAGAACTAGAATATAGTCTCTGTGTTTCTGTAGAGTTCAAGAGCCTCGGGAGGGCATCTACACCAGCCCACTGCCTTCAGCATCAATGGGAACTCATTTGACATTTAATACAAATCTCAGAGGAGGATTTGACTCCCTATGAGTGCATTTCCCAAAGCCATACACTTGCTGCTTGTATTATTGTAAGTATCCTATTATTAATGGCCCATTATACCAGCAAGAAAGATGTCTATATATGCGTTTTCATTTGGCTTATCATTGTTTCCAATAGTCTGGATTATTCAATTAATCTAACTTTAGTTTTCTCTAAGGGAATATGGAGACGCAACACGCTTTTTGCCGTTAGTGCTAAAACGTTAAGACTCAGGGCTCTTTCTTGTGGCTATGGCCCTGAGGATGCACTCCCTACTCCCATAATAAATTTTGTCTCCTTTCTCTTTCCCTCTTTTTTTTGGCAGTTATTGGGGCTGCAACATACTCTCAATTCAGTCTTTCTGAGTACAACTGATAATACTTTATAGCTGTGACACAGTTATCATTTTCTAACTTTAGCTTTGCATATCTGGCATTTTCTAACTTTAGTTTTGTAAATTCAGGCAGTTCCTTCTCACCTAGAAATAGTTCCAGCCGTTTGAATTTGGGTGTGCTGCCACCAAGTGGTTGCCAGTTCTTTGATAGGCATGGTCTCATAATTCAAACTGTAGGCCGTGTTGTTTTTGTTGTTGTTGGTGGTGGTCTCTGTGTTAGGATTGGGCTAGTGTGATGCTCGTGAATAGGTGAAAGTCTCAGGTATCAGAGGGAGTTGGGGGTAAATCTTCATGAAGCAGCAGGAAGATAATTGAAGAACAAAAAATGGGCCGTAACTTGAGGAGGGGAGAGGAAAGGCCATCTGCGGTTCAAAGAATGAGATCAGGGAGAGAGGAGTTGCCGAGTGAAGGGGACAGGGAAATAATAAACAAAAAGGAAAATGACCCAGAGTTAAGTGAACTTCATCATTGAGTCAATTTTCATTTTTTGTTTCTGTACTTTTCTGCAGTTCCTGTACTTGATGGGGAGTCTGAATAGCAAGATAGATGTACTATCTTGAGCAGGATTGTGTCTTGTACATCTTTGTGTCCCCTGCAGTGTTTAGCATAGTGCTGGGCACATAATTAGTCCTTAATAAAGGTCTGTTGAATGAATGACCCAAACCTGCAGGAGTTGAGCCAATATGTATTGGAGGTAGGGGGGCTGGCTTGAGGCATAAGGGCAGCTTCCAACAAGCAAGTCTTGATGATGTCCTGCCTCTGTCATTAAGCTGAGGCCCTGCACAAATTTATCTGGCTCCTATGATCAATTTTCCAAATTATAACCTTTTCTAAACCTTCTTGGTAAGGTACTTACATACCTTCTTTTTTTTTTCCTTTCTTTAAAATCTCAGATCCCAGGCCCTTGAAGTCTTTCATACCTCTGAACCAGTCTGGAGGCTTGGAAACAGATGACACGTGGAAGCTTCTGATTGAAAGATGTGCGACCTAGGGCTTCTTCCATTCGTAAGGTGTGTAGGGAATGACTGGATAGGGCTTTTAAAAAATGCATATGGAGAGAAAACTGAGGATCATTCCAGGTAGGATGGTTATCGGAATTAACACCCTGGTCAGACATGGTTCTTCTCCAGAAGGGGGTTTACCCCTGCACGATAATATGTGTGCCATGTTATTTTTGGCCCTGGCTAACTTATGATCACATAATTTGTTTTTAAAGATACACATGCCTGGATCTCACCCATTACCCAAATATGATAATTCATGAAAATCTGGTGAAATTGTCCTTGGTGCTTTCCTTAATGTGGTAGTTAAGTCCTTGAGGAGAATAGTTTTAGTAAGCGGGTATGATGACGTATTTGGTACCATAAACCTCCACATCTCTAACACAGAATTCCCCAACCAGGGCTCCATGTGGAGCAGTATAGCATAGTGGATAACAGCATGGGCTTTGGAGTCAGACATACCTAGGTTCAAATTTTACCTCTGCCTTGTTTGACATCAGGCAAGTCACTTAACCTCTCTGTGCCTTGGGTTCCTAACCTGTAAAATGAAGTAATATTAGCTACCTTACATGGTTGTTATGAAGGTTAAAGTAAATGGCAAGACACATGCAGTGTGCTTAACACAGTGCTTAGCATATAGTAAGTACATGATCACTGGTAGCTGTTAGATACATTTCTTCCTAGAACACAAACTTCACGAAGTGATGGCCCTGCATAGTGTCTTGTCTAGCTCACCACTATGTCCTTGCTCTCAGCTTCCGAGGCTTGTGCAGATTCCCTGCACACAGACACTCAGGCTATCTTCTGCCCCACAGAGTGCCAAACAAGTGGGAGCTTGTGAGCTAAGTAGAATGTCATTTTGAGTCACCGTTGCTCTAATTTCTTTAGACATTTCTGAAGAACAATTGGATTCCCTTCAGTTTTAATTTCCCTCCCTTCCCAGATAAATTTTCCAAATGTCCACTTCCTATTTCCTTGATCAAGGCCAGAGTTGAAGGAAGCTAACCTTCAATCTCCAACCAGGCTGAGAGCACCAATTGGGCTCAAGAGCAAATTGTATTGGAAAAGCAGCAGAAGCACTGAAATG
The DNA here is from genome assembly GCF_037783145.1 of Equus przewalskii. Classification (NCBI taxonomy): domain Eukaryota; kingdom Metazoa; phylum Chordata; class Mammalia; order Perissodactyla; family Equidae; genus Equus; species Equus przewalskii. The sequence continues at coordinate 103,924,762 of NC_091863.1, read as the reverse complement.
AATTGTCATGAAATGAGGCTTCAAATGAAAGCACAAGGCAGAGCCTGGTCCTAATTGGCAGTGGAGTTACTCAGGTAAGAGGCCAATTCCAAATGTCCCGTTGCCGAACTTTTGGAACATGCGTGCCCCCTCCCCCAGTCACCTCCTGCCGTCCACATACAGCCTTTGGAAGATGACCATTGGGTAAACGTAACACTGAGTTATTTCACATTTCTTTCAAATCTCTAATCCATAAACTATGTGAAGACACAGAAAATGTCTGAATCATGTTATAATTTGAAATGTTCCCTGTGGTAGGGTGAATAATGATACCCCAAATATTTCTACATCCTAACGCCTGGAAACTGTGAAGCTGTTACCTGATATGCAAAAGGGACTTTGCTGATGGGATTAAGTTAAGGATCTTTTTTTTTATTGCAGTAACATTGGTTTATAACATTATATAAATTTCAGGTGTACATCATTATATTTCAATTTCTGTGTAGATTACATCTGTTCACCACCCAAAGACTAGATACAATACATCCCCACACACATGTGCCTAACCACGCCTTTCGCTCTCCTCCCTCCTCGCTTCCCCTCTGGGGGGATCCCCTCCCACATCCCCACATCCAATCTCTATTTCTAAGTGTGTGTTTGTTATTGTTTTTATCTCTATTTATGAGTGAGATCATACGGTACTTGACTTTCTCCCTCTGACTTATTTCGCTTAGCATAATACCCTCAAGGTCCATCCACGTTGTCACAAATGGCAAGATTTTGTCATTTTCTATTGCTAAGTAGTGTTCCATTGTGTATATATACCACATCTTTATCCATTCGTCCCTTCGTGGACACCTAGGTTGCTTTCAAGTCTTGGCTAATGTGAATAATGCTGCAGTGAAGACAGGAGTGCATGTATCTTTATGCATTCGTGTTTCCATGTTCTTTGGATAAATACCCAGAAGTGAAATAGCTGAATCATATGGTAGTTCTATTCTTAATTTCTTTTTCCTGAGGAAGATTAGCCCTGAGCTAACATCTGCCACCAATCCTCCTCTTTTTTTTTTTTTTGCTGAGGAAGACTGGTCCTGAGCTAACATCCATGCCCATCTTCCACTACTTTATATGTGGGACGCCTGCCACAGCATGGCTTGACAAGCCATGCAAAGGTCCGCATCTGGGATCTGAACTGGTGAACCCCGGGCTGCCGAAGTGGAACATGCAAACTTAACCACTGCACCAGTAGGCTGGCCCCCTATTCTTAATTTTTTGAGAAATCTCCATACTGTTTTCCATAGTGGCTGCACCAGTTTGTATTCCCTCCGGCAGTCTATGAGGGTTCCTTTTTCTCCACAACCTCTCCAACACTTGTTCTGTCTTGTCTTAATTATAGCCATTCTGACGGCTGTAAGGTGATATCTCATTGTAGTTTTGATTTGCATTTCTCTAATAATTAGTCATGTTGAGAATCTTTTCATGTGCCTGTTGGCCATCTGTATATCTTCTTGGGAGAAATGTCTGTTCAGATCTTTTGCCCATTTTTCAATTGGGTTGTTAGTTTTTTTGTTGTTGAGATGTATGAGTTCTTTGTATATTTTGGATATTAACCCCTTATCAGATACATGGTTTGCAAATATTTTGTCCCAATTGTTAGGCAGTCTTTTTGTTTTGTTGATAGTTTCTTTTTCTGTGCAGAAGATTTTTAGTTTGATGTATTCCCATTTTAAAATTTTTTCTATTGTTTCACTTGACCAGTCAGACATGGTACTTGAAAATATGCTGCTAAGACTGAAACAAAGAGCATACTGCCTATGTTTTCTTTGAGATGTTTCATGGTTTCGGGTCTTACATTCAAGTCTTCAATTCATTTTGAGTTAATTTTTGTGTATGGTGTAAGATAATGGACTATTTTCATTCTTTTGCAATTGGCTGTCCAGTTTTCCCAACACCATTTATTGAAAAAGACTTTCCTTTCTCCATTGTATGTTCTTGGCTCCCTTGTCGAAAATGAGTTGTCCATAGATGTGTGGGTTTATTTCTGGGCTCTTGCTTCTGTTCCATTGATCTGTGTGTCCGTTTTCTTGTCAGTACCATGCTGCTTTGATAACTATAGCTTTGTAGTATGTTTTGAAATCAGGGGGAATGATACCTCCAGCTTCTTTGTTCTCAGGATTCTTTTGGTTATTCAGAGTCTTTTGTTGTTCCATTTAAAATTTAGGATTCTTTGTTCTATTTCTGTGAAAAATGTCATTGTAACTTTGATAAGGGTTGCATTGAATCTGTATATTGCTTTAGGAAGTATAGACATTTTAACTATGTTAATTCTTCCAATGCAAGAGCATGGAATATCATTCCATTACTTTGTGTCTTCTTAAATTTCTTTCAACAATGTCTTATAGTTTTCAGTGTACAGGTCTTTCACCTCTTTGGTTACCTTTATTCCTAGGTATTTTATTCTTTTTGTTGCAATTGTAAATGGGATTGTATTCTTAATTTTTCATTCTGTTACTTTGTTGTTAGTGTATAGAAGTGCAACTGATTGTTGTTTGTTGATTTTGTATCCTGAAACTTGACTGTATTCTTTTATTATTTCCAAAAGTTTTTTTAGTGGATTCTTTAGGGGTTTCTATATATAAAATCATATCATCTGCAAATAGTGACAGTTTCACTTCTTTTCCAATTTGGATCCCTTTTATTTCTTTTTCTTGCCTGATTGCTCTGGCTAGGACTTCCAATACTATGTCAAATAAGAGTGGTGAAAGTGGGCCTCCTTGTCTGGTTCCTGTTCTTAGAAGGATGGCTTTCAGTTTTTCTCCATTGAGAATATTAGCTGTGGGTTTCTCATACAGGGCCTTTATTATGTTGATGTATTTTCCTTCTATACTCATTTTATTTACAGTTTTCATCATAAATGGATGCTGTATCTTGTCAAATGCTTTCTCTACATCTATTAAGATGATCATATGATTTTTATTCTTCATTTTGTTAATGTGGTGTATCACGTTGATTGATCTGCAGATGTTAAACTATCCCTGCATCCCTGGAATGAATCCCACTTGATCATGATGTATGATCTTTTTAATGTATTGTTGTATTAGATTTGCTGGGTTTTTCTTGAGGATTTTTGCATCGATGTTCAGAGGGATATTTGCTTGCAATTTTCTTTTTTTGTGTTGTCCTTGTCTGGTTTTGGTATCAGGTAATGTTGGCTTCATAGATTGAGTTAGGAAGCTTCCTCTCCTCTTCAGTTTTTTGGAAGAGTTTGAGAAGGCTAGGTATTAAGTCTTCTTTGAATATTTGGTAGAATTTACCAGGGAAGCCGTCTGGTCCTGGACTTTTATTTTTTGAGAGGTGTTTGAATACTGTTTCAAGCTGCTTACTGGTGATTGGTCTATTCAAATTTTCTATTTCTTGTTGATTCAATTTTGAAAGATTGTATGATTCTAAGAATTTATCCATTTCTTCTAGATTATCTGATTTGTTGCCATATAGCTTTTCATACTATTCTCTTATAGTATTTTATATTTCTGAGGTGTCCATCGTAATTTCTCCTCTTTGTGATTTTGTTTATGTGAGCCTTCTCTCTTTTTTTCTTCTTGACTCTAGCTAAAGGTTTGTCAATTTTGTTTATCTTTTCAAAGATCAAGCTCTTTGTTGCATTGATTTTTTTCTCTTGTTTTCTTGTCTCTATTTCATTTATTTCCACTCTTGTTTTTATTATTTCCTTTGTTCTACTGATTTTGGTCTTTGTTCTTCTTTTTCCAGGTCCTTTAGGTTGACTGTGAGATTGTTTATTTGAGATTTTTCTTGTTTCTTGAGGTAGTCCTATATTGCTATAAACTTTCCTCTTAGAACTGCTTTTGCTGTGTCCTGTAAATTTTGGCATGTCGTATTTTCATTTTCATTTGTCTCCAGGTATTTTTTGATTTCCCCTTTGATTTCTTCAATGACTCAGTCATTGTTCAGTAGCATTTTGTTTAGTCTCTACATTTTTGTGGCTTTTCCCATTTACTTCCTGTAGCTGATTTCTAATTTCATACCGTTGTGGTCAGAACAGATGCTTGGTATTATATCAATCTTAAATTTATTGAGACGTGTTTTGTGGCCTAATATGTGATCTAGCCTGCAGAATGTTCCATTTGTGTTCCAAAAGAATGTGTATTCTGTGGTTTTTAGGTAGAATGTTTTATATATATCTACTAAGTCCATCTGGTCTAATGTGTCATTTAATGCCCTTGTTTCCTTATTAATATTATGTTTGGATGGTTTTTCTATTGGTGTAAGTGGAGTGTTAAAGTCCCCTACTGTTATTGTGTTGCTGTATATTTCTCCTTTTATGTCTCTTAATAGTTGCTTTATATATTTAGGTCCTCCTATGTTGGGTGCATATATATTTACAAGTGTTATATCCTCTTGTTGGATTGTTCCCTTTATCATTATCTAATGCCCTTCTTTGTCTCTTGTTACATTTTTTTAATGTTTATTTTGTCTGATATAAGTATTGCTACCTCAGCTTTGTTTTCATTGCCATATTCATGGAGTGTCTTCTTCCATCCTTTCACTTTCAGTTTGTGAGTGTCTTTAGGTCTGAAGTGTTTCTCTTATATGCAGCATATATATGGGTCTTGTTTTTTTTTTCCAATCGGCCACCCTATACCTTTTGAATGGAGCATTTAGTTCCTTGACATTTAAGGTTGCTATTCATAAGAATGTACTTATTGCCATTTTTTTAACCTTTTTCTGGGCGTTTTAGTAGTTTTTCTCTGTTCCTTTCTTCTTCTCTTGCTCTCTTCCCTTGTGGTTTGATGGTTTTCTTTAGTATCATATTTGAGTTCCTTTCTCTTAATTATTTGTGTATTTCTTATAGGTTTCTGGTTTGTGATTACCACGAGGTTCATATATAATAACCTATGTATATATCAAACTATACTGAGTTGATTGTCTCATCTCTTTAGTTTGACCTGTTGCTAAATGCTCTGCTCTTTTACTCCTCTCCTCCCACATTTTATGTTTTTGATATCATATCTAACCTCTTTTTTGTGCATGTGTATCTGTTACCCTCTTATCATGGTAATAGATAATTTTAGTACTTTTGTCTTTTGACCTTCATATTAGCTTCATAGGTGATTGATCTGTACCTTTACTATATATTTCCCTTTACCTGTGATATTATTGTTTGTTTTGAAAATTTTCTTATTCCTATTTGTGGTCTTCTATTTTCCACTTAAATAAATGCTTTAGCATTTCTTGTAACACTGGTTTCTTGGTGATAAACTCCTTTAATTTTTGTTTATCTGGAAAGCTCTTTATCTCTCCTTCAATTCTGAATGATAACGTTACTGGGTATTCTTGGCTGTGGTTTTCTCCTTTCAGCACTTTAAATATATTGTGCCACTCCCTTCTAGCCTGTAAGGATTCTAATGAGAAGTCAGCTGATAACCTTATGGTGTTTCCTTTGTATGTCACTTGTTGCCTTTCTCTTATGGCTTTTAGGATTCTCTCTTTATCTTTAATTTTGGACATTTTAATTATAGTGTGTCTTGGTGTGGGCCTGTTTGGGTTTATTTTGTTTGGTGCTCTCTCTGTTTCCTCTACTTGGTTGTCTCTTTCCTTCCTTAGGTTATGAAAGTTTTCAGCTGTTATTTCTTACAATAGATTCTCTGCCCCTTTGTCTTTCTCTTCTCCTTCTGGGATACCTATAATACGAATGTGAGTGCACTTGATGTTGTCCTAGAGTTTCCTTAGACTGTTCTCCTTCTTTTTAATGCTTTTTTCTTTTATCTGTTCATCTTGGGTGATTTTCTCTAGTCTTTCATCCAGCTCGCTGATCCATTCTTCTGTATCATCTACTCTGCTATTGAGTTCCTCTAGTGGATTTTTCATTTCCAGTATTGTATTCTTCATTTCTGATTGGTTCTTTTTTATATTTTCCAATTCTTTGTTGCATTTCTCACTGAGTCCCTCCATTCTTCTCCCAAGATCTCTGAGCATCCTTATGACTATTAGTTTGTACTCTTTATTAGGTAGATTGTTTATCTCTGTTTCATTTAGTTATTTTTCTGGGGTTTTGTCCTCTTCCCTTAGTTGAAACATATTCCTTTGCCTCCTCATTTTCTTTCTGTCTCTGGGCTTATATCTAGGTATTAGGTAGGTCAGCTACATCTCCTGATCTTGGAGAGGTCGTCTTATGTAAGCCTTATGAGGCTTAGCAGTGTGCTTCCTTTCATCGCCAGTTCCAAATTTCCCAGGAGTGTCCCCTGTCTGGGCTATGTATGTCCTTCTGTTGTGGTAGGATTGTTCTTGCCTAGGTACCTGGGAAGGCTAAGCTGTCCCCCTTGCCAGCTGGTTGTAATGCTCAGCTGTGTGTGGCTGATATGGATCCGTCAGTCACTTTATTGGGCATAGGGAGCCTCAGTACAGTTGGCTGAAAGGCCTAATAGCACATTCCTGTTGCATTTATTTAGTTAAGTGAGTAGTCCCCCATTGTGGCTGGTTATTAGGCTCAGTGGCTTACAATTGCTGTACATCTCCAGCCTACAAGGCTGTTGTCAGCTCTCTCTGGAGTGCAGCTGAGTGGGGCTGACCCTAGGCATGGTAGCAACCAGTTGTTTCAGGCTTTGGAAGGTGGGGCTGATCCCATATGTGGCTGTTTGAGAAGCACAAGTCTGCTGCAGCTGACAAGTCCCACTGCCCACAGGTCCACACACCCTATTAACGCAGTCCCACCCTGTGTAAATGCCTCGACTCACTGAAGTGGACCCAGTTGTCCTGTTGCAGAGGCCCCACACACTCCACCAATACAAGCCTGCCCCTCACACACACCCTCCCCTACAAAGGCAGACCTGCTCACCCCACTGCAGAGGTCCCATACACCCTGCCTGTGTGGGCCCACAAGTTGCCCCAGGGCTTGCTGTTGAGTGGGGCCAGGCCCTAGGGCAGGCTGCCTGCCTTGGCTGAGCTGGATTAAGTCAGTGCTCTAGTGGGTGGGGCAGAGCCCTGGGCTAATAGGCCAGGGGAAGAACTCCAATGGTGTTTGGCAGCATCTGTGTCAGCACATCTTTACTAGGTCACAATAATGGCTGCCACCAATGTCTCATTCCCAGGGGAGGTGGTCCAAGCCTGGGGAGGTCTCACCTCTCACTGAGATGCACCTAGAACCTATCAAGTGAGTCTCTTTTCACCAAAGTACTTTCTGGTGATTTTAGGTTACCTTCTCAAATGAGTGAATTTGTGTGTGGGCCCTTTAAGAGCAGGATTTTTCCCCCCTTATGTCTGATGGCTTTTCCAGGGGTATTCCCTGTTGTTGTTAATAGCCAGCAAAGCCAGATGTTATGACACTTATCTCGGTTGTACTGACTCCAAAAGCTGCTCATTGTGGTTATGCTCCACCACTCAGATCCCCAACCCCTGCAGGGAAGGTTGCATACCTTAGCATTGCTCCTGACTGGCCATGAAGTGCTGCAGCTAAAAGGTGGTGTTTTTCTCTCCAGAAAGGAATTTCTTCCTCTCCTACCTCAATCAGCACTGTCCCTTGTTGTTGGGGTTCTTTTTATCTGGTTTTTAGTTCTCTCTCAGGAGTATTTGTTCCAAGAGTAGTTGTAAATTCATTGTGTCCTTGGGAGGAGATGAGTTCAGAGTCCGCCTACACCGCCATCTTGACACTGCCTTCCAGGATCTTGATATGAAAAAATTATCCTGAATTATATGGGTGGGCCCAATGTAATCACAAGGATCTTAATAAATGGGACTCAGGAGGAGACAGAGGCAGAGGAGAAGGTGATGAGGTGACAGAAGCAGAGATTAGAATGATGTCCTTTGAAGATGGAGGAATGGGCCAAAAGCCAAGGAATCAGGCAGCTCCTAGAAGCTGGCCAAGGCAAATAAGTGGGCTTTTCCCTCAGGGCCTCCAGAAGGAACCAGCCATATATACATGGCGATTTTAGCCCATTGAGACCCATGTCAGACTTCTGAGCTCCAGAACCATAAGAGAATAAATTTGTTTTATACTGGCCCTCCAAATTCTCCCAGATATGCTGGAGAGCCAGATATTTCCAATATTAGAATTATTGCTTTGGGTGATATCACTGAAGGACACCATTGTTAAAAGCTTCCACTAAAATGCAAAGGAAAAACGTGTTAGGCAACATTCAATCTGTTATGCCTGGATTTGACCGGCTGTCAGAGACCATGGGAGGGGACCCAGGATACAGGGATTTCTGGACCTTGGGGCAGTGTGAGACAATAGGCTTGATAGGTGAGTTCTGTGTGGTTGGATGCAACAAGTGATGCTTGGGGTGAGAGGGTGCCACAAGGGAAGAGTGAGAACCTAAAAACTAAATTCCATTTATTATACTTTGTCCTGGGGCCAACCAGTCAAAAACTCAACACTTTGGATGTGAGCATCATCTTTGTGACTAAGCCAGCTTCAAGCTTGGTTCCATAGAGCTCGTGGTGAGTTTAAAGAAAGGAACTTCTTGTGTTTGTCTAGTCCTACAAACTCTGACTTTAGGACTGACCACTCTTTGGTTTGTTCCTGTTGGTTTTGGTCTCTTTTTGGTACTCTGACATCCTGCTGCCGTTACTGCCTATTGCGGACTCCTGACGTCCTCTAACTTCAGCTCTTTGGGCTAGGCCTACCAGACACTTTTCTTTTTCAGAGCCTTGAGTTTCCCGCTCCCAGGAATTATTTGCTCTAACCTATAAACCCTTGTCACCAGCCCCTGGCACCAAAGCCACCACCATGCCCTGATCAAGAGACCTCCCAGATTCCTCGCAAGATGACTCTTTCTGAGAGAGAATTCTCCCCACTGCACCTGCCCCCCAAATTATTTTGGTCTTTACAATAAGAAGTAGCAGATTTACAAATGAAGGATCTTGAATCCAAAAACCTGCCCTCTGTGTCTGCATCCATCACACTTGGTCACTCAACTTCTCTACCTCTGATCTCACACCCAGAGAACTCCAACAAAAGTCTAGAAAACTGAGGGACTTTGAACCTATTAGTAGCATCACCTCTCCCTCCCCTGCCCCCTCATCTCCACTTGCAGTTTGATGACTTGAATATGAGGAACATGGACCTGATCAGTTGGGCCTTAACCTACACATTCAGAGATGCGTATCTGATCCACACAGTTAATATGGTGTTTCAGCGACCTAGGAAGGAGAAATTTCTTGTTTCCTAGGGCTATTGCCTCAGAGTGAATACAGAGATTTCACCCAAGTGATGCCTATAATCTAGGATATATAATAGATTCACTTATTAAACTACCAGGAGGCCTCAGGCAAATCCATTCAAATGTGAGTCTGACTTCCCAGGAACTGCACCGGGAGCTCAGATGTTGTAAAGGAGCATCTCTGACTTGTTTACCCAGCCTAAGTTGTATAATTACAAGAGCCCAAGAGTATCAAATAGTCCACATCCCATGTTCAGACAGCAAGACCAGGCTATGTTTATTATTGAATGGTATTCTACCACTTCAACATACCTGCTAGTAGAATCAGGGCTTGGGTGGTGGTGGAATAGGCCAGATTGGAATAGACAAGACTTGGGAATTCAGGAGGGCTTAGTGGAGAAGCGGAAGGCTGGGGCTGGGACAAACATGTAATTTCAGGGTTTAATGATTTGGTTATTATAGGTTTGAGTACATGATGGTTGGAGTTCAATCAGGGTAGGTTCAGAATCAAATCAGACCACAGAGGGCTAAAAGCAGGTAAGGTGCAAGTGTAAGTATCCATGATGACAAACTAAGCCAAGAATCAGGCTGTTGGCCAGGCAGAAGTGGGGCAGTTGACAATGGTCATCCAAGTAGTTGGTGATTGGCAGAGTCCAGATGAGCTGGTGGTCAGTTATCAAGGGATTATGGTAGTGGGTATTAGGTATTCAGATCCAGAATCAGATCAGGAAACTAATTTTTGTGTAGGAAAACTAGTCTCACTCCTGGGATACCAGGCAAGGAATCACAGGGGAGGCAAGACATGGAAGGGCTCTGATTATGGAGGTATTCCATCAGTAGAAAAATGTGACTCGGTGCTGAGTTGCTGGGTTATTTCAGTCTTCTCCAAACGTCTCCCAATTGGTGGCCCCCTCCAGCCTATTATCCATGATATAGCCAGAGTGAGCTTTTGAACATGTTAAGTTGATCTTATTGCTTCTAATCGCTCTTATGATAAAGACTAAGCTCGTTACCAATTTCTACAAGGCTCTGCCTGGTTTGGTTCCTGCCCACTTCTTTAACCTCGTCTTCCACCATTTTCCCTTTCACTCTTCGTACTCTAGCAACACTGGGTTTCCACAGAACCCTCAACTCCCTACTGTCTCAGAGCTGTTGTATGTGCAATTCCTTCTGCTTGGAGCGTACATCACCTCTCTCTTCATCCTTCTGGTCTCAACTTAAGTATTACTACAGCAAGAAGGCCTTCTCTGATTCATTTGTCTAAATTAATGTCCCTTTATTCTTTATAATGATTTCACTTAAACCACCATCACTTACGACTCACACTGACTAACCTTGCCTAACATAAACGACCTCCTATGCACCACTTCCATTAGGCTTTACCTCCCCAATATCCTCATTACCCCACCACAATCCCCCACTGTCATGCCCACTGCCACATCTTCCTCCATTAGCCACACCCTCTAGCCTCACCCACTACCACCAGCCTTATCTGCCTCTTCTATAACCCATGTCCCTCTTTGCCCCATCTGGTTACCACTCCCTATTAGCCACACTCAGAAGCCCCACACACACCGTCAGCCACATCATCCCTTGCCCATCCATAAGCTCCAAATAGTAGCAGCCCTACCCTACTACCCCTACTAATGAAAAGGGCCCTTTTACTTACAGTTCAGGTATCAGCCTGCTTCAGTAATGTCTACCCTGACCATTGAGTCTGGATTGGGTTTCCCTGCTTTCCATAGTACCCTGCCCTCCTTTACAGTACTAATCACAATGGTAATTACACAGTACCTTCTGTGATTGTATCTAATGGTTGTCACCGAGAAAGTCTACATCTGTCTTGTTCACTGCTATTTCTCCTGTACCTAGACACACAGATCTCAAAATATATTTGATGAAGCTTGTTGTATCAAGTGTTATAGATAAAAACACAGAGGCTCAAAGCAGCTAAATAATACACTCAGGGTTGCACAGCTAATAAGTGCCAGAGCTAGAATTTGAACCAAGGTCTGGTTGACTATAAATCCTGTGGGTTCTCAACCATTATGCCAGTCGTTTCTGCCAGACCATCAGCATCAGCATTGCTTGGGAACTTGTTAGAAATGCAAATTCTCAGGTACTGCCAAAGACTTACTGAATCAGAAACTCTGGAGGTGAGGCTTGTGTTTTAACAAGTCCTCCAGGTGACTCTGATGCGTGCACAAATGTGAGAGCTGCTGCTCTACACAACACTGCCCATTATATGGTTCCCTCTTGGTAAGAGATCCAGGTTGTTCCCTTCTATGTAAATAGCCCTAATAGTACCTAGCATGGGGCTCAGCATACTGTAAGTGTTTAATAAGTACATGGTGAATAATAAGTGAATTGAGCTCTAGGGCAAATAAGTTTTTAAAAGACATAAATAGCCTTTTTCATCAAAATCGCGGGAGGACAGTGAAAGCACCATAAAAAGCCTAATATAAGGGACATGACACTTGCCTGGAGAAAAGTTTTCGAGATGAAATTATTCATTTATTACTTCCTCCTCTCTACCTTCTTCCTTTCAGGTCAATCGTTTCCATGCAACTGTCTCTGACCCCTATGGTTCATGTTGTTAGCTCTCTTATTTGGCTTCTTTATAGCACTTCAAGTATCATTCAAGCTATCCCTGAATTATATGTGACAATGCATTTTTTGAGTGTCTCAGATATATAAATCATGGTCTCTGTAATGAAACTGTATTCCCTTTAGCACACAGACTGTCTTTCTTTTGTCTCCCCTAGTTTCTATGATGGCCTTAAGTATGTAGTAGCATGTTGGGATAATGTTTTAGTAAATTACCCTCTGTGTATGTGTGTGCGCATGTGCATGCATCCTCACACCTAGCCCCTCCCATATTCACCAAAGACATTTATCACCTAAGAGAAAGGTTATTACAGTAGAAGAGCAGAAAACAAAAAAGTTAATTTTTAGCCTTTGAGTTTTAAAACCTATTTAGAGTTTCCGGAACCAGGGCTTTTGAACTTCAAAAGCTGAAGTAAGCCCTAAAGAACCCAGGGCATACACTTCATGACATACACAATAGATTTGAAAGGATACAGGATCAATAGTAGCCAGTTATTCTCTCCCAAGACTAGATGAAAATTCCATGGGATGTGAGAGGAACACGAGTTAGACCAAAAGTCCTTGGTAACTCCCTTAACAGAGGTGCTAGGGGGCCAAAACCGAGGTTGAGGAAATAATCTAATCCTCAAATGTGAGGGTGGGGTATGGAGAATCTGAGCAGATGAGTCTGTGCCTTGCCTCTCCCCACAGAGGTGGAGGCAACAAGTCCTGAAGAGCTCCCTTGAACCCAGACTGGCGCCAGAGCAGTAGAACAGAATTGGCTGCATGTGTTATCTCAGGAGACAGGGCTTGAGAGAGCCTCATAATTCCGTAGACTTTGGTGATGTATGGGAAGAACCAAGTGTTTTCTGGATAGCCATGAGGGGCCCCTCGGCCTGAGAAGGCTTCAACTCAGGGTTGAGGAGGCACAGCAGTTATCTGAGTGCAGCTGTAGTTGAGGCCTGGGTGGAATGCGTGTGCAGAGACAATCAAGGCCATACATGACAGTGTACCTCTCAGTGGACTCCAGAGTGGACAGCAGAAGACAACTGAAGATCAAATACTTTCTGCTTGTTTTAACCACAACCGCACAGATTGTGGGGAGAGCTTGAATTGACTGAGATTAAGTTTTATATTACCTGGAGGAATGGGAGCTCAAAATAGACTATGTTCTAAAAAAATTCTTATGTATTTGAATTTGTGGGTTGACATTTATAATCAGCCTCACCAAGGCACTCTGTACTCGGTCATTTGGATTGACTTGATGAACCACAGCCTTTTTGCTGAGGCCAACATTTAGGAGGAAAGTGAATCAGAAAACAAGAAGCTCCTGCCGAAGTTTGGGTAAATTAGCAGGTATTGAAGCGCTCCCTGAGCTTTCCTCATCTCAGTATGTTTTCACCCCAGCACTTCTCTGCTTCTCTAGTCCTCAGTAGCAACAATGGTGTTCTAAATACCGAACACTACAATATCCCTGGTTAGTCAAAGGAGATTCTAGTTAGAGTCACTCAATGGCTCACTAAGGCAGGAGGGTAAACTCAGGCATTTTAGAGTTTTCACGTATATACAGAGGTGGAAACAAGAAGAGATTTAAAAATAAGCCTCAGATACCCAACTTTGTGTGTAGTTACAAATGTATGGCTTGATCATTGATTTTTTAGCAAGTAAACAGAACGAGACAGGTTCATATTTTTAACCGGGCTGTGGCCTGAGTATTGCATTTGGAAGGGCCACATTATTTATTAAACCTTGTGGGGTTGCTGTGATTGCGCTATAGATAGGCAGAGGTCTCCAGAGTCAATTGGGGTTGTCGAATCACATTCAATGAATGTCCTAGCATCTCAATTGAAGAATCCTGCTTCTCAGGGACTCCCCTGGAGTAATCAATTAAAAGCAGTAGCATTAAGCAGCTAACGGCGCTGGGAAATCAATACCAGCATGGGGAGGAAACAATTCCCTGCAATGATTTCCATGCAAATTTTGATTCTTGTACCTAATGACATTAGGATTCACTAATGACACATAACTCAAGGAGGAGCTTCTTTTCCAGTTAAGCGTGAAGCACATTTTTGCCCCTACAACATTGGTGGCCACTTGGGAGGCCTACTTTCACTGCTGGGAAGCAATAGATTAAGGTAAGGCAGCCCAACTTTCTATGTATCTCTCCTGTGGGAGAGATGGAAGTCAGATAGAAAGAATGCCTTTCTGGAGATTGGAATTGGTCCCTGAAAGGGCGAGGAGCATTTCTTCTTTCATTCACTGAGCGTTTGGTTGCACTTGCCCCGCAACTTTAACTACTCCTTCCCCACGCATGACCAAGGGAATCCTATAAAAGACACCTGTAGCTCACACCAAACTGCTTTGAGACTCTCTCCAGATTTTACTACTTCCCCCTAGTATTCAATCTCGTGGTGGGCATGTATTTACTCCAAAATGTGGAGTGAAAGAAATATTGTATTTCTTTTATTCTCTAACATGATTTAATCTACTTAGAGACCATATCCCCTCCCCAAACTTGGTAGAAAATTCAATCTCAGTGGTTATTGAGGCCCCCAGAGTTCTGTTAAGTACTGGGTGTCTTAGACAATCACAGGGAGTCCAGGTCTTCAGTCTATGCACTGCATGGTCTCTTCAAGGCTGACAGCTCTGCTGATTCTGGACCAAGCTGAGGTGCAGGGGCTTCTGTCCAGCCCTGGAGTGGCCTAGAGTCTAGCCTTCCTTGGATACCACATTTCCATTTTCCTCTGAGGTCTTGTCACCTCCCTGGGCACTGTCAGGGAACAAGGTGCCTATACCCTCTACCTGGAGAATCTGTAAAACTCCCATAGCTCTACCAGTCTTGAAGCTCTAGGTACCTCTTTATGTGAGGTGCCAAACCTCAGAGCCACTTCCATTTTAGGACAGCAGTTTAGCTCTATGCTTCCTTTTGCCTTGGCTTTAGAACATAGCATCTTTTAACCTTGACCTGGAACTGCTAAATCCTCAGGTTTCTAGGTTAAAAGGCTCATATTGCCCTAGGTAGGCTGTGTGCGTGCGTGCTGTGCATGTGAGTCTGTACGTGTGTGTATGTGTGCATGTGTTGGGGCTAGGAGGGGGCTCTCATTCTTTCTGAATTTTCTCTTTCTCACCCTCCCTGCTTCTCCACCTCCTTCCACCTAGCAAACTCCTAACCATCCTTCAAGTCTCAGCTTATATGTCACTCTTTAAGATCGGTTTTCCATGGCCCCTTACTCTAATGAGGCCCCCATTACACACATGCATAGCACCTGTAGCTTTTCTATTTAGCACATGCCCTAATAGTAATGAGCTATTAAGGTTATTGTTAATATTTGTTTCTCCCACTGGTTTGTAGGCTCCATAAGGATAAGGACCGATCTTTTTTGTTCTTTGTTGTATACCCATCACCTTACAATACCTGACATTTAGAAGATGTAAGAGAATGTGGATTAAGTGAATAAATGAAGTAAAATCTTTCCATAGTTGTGAAGTAACAACCCAGAGGTCATTTTCTAATCTTTCTTTCTTTAAATTTATATTGTGGTGGTAGCTTATAGGATGAAAATAGACAATGCATAGACTATTATTGTGCCAAAAGAGTTGGCATAGAGTTATTTATATTATTCTTTTATTAGCTTTTTAACATATAATATCTATAGTGATATCTCTTTTTTCATTCCTTGTTTTAGTAATTTGAGCCCTCTCTCTTGGACCTTATAAAATAAAGAATTTCTGTTCATCTAAAAAACACCATTAAGAATGGAAAAGGCAAATCAGTGTGGGAGAAAGTATTTGCAATATATATAACTGGCAAAAGGCTTGTATTCAGAATATGCAAAAAATTTCTACAAATCAATTAAAAAATATAGATAACCCAATTAAAACATTTTAAAGTCTTGAATGGATATTTCACAAAATAGGATATCTAAATGGTCAGCAAGAATTGTTTGTCATCAGAGAAATGCAAATTCAAACCACAATGAGATATCACTGTTCCCCTATTAGGATAGCTAAGATAAAAGATCAACAACAGCAAGTATTGTAAGGATGGGGAGCTGCTGGAACTCTCATACACTGTTGGTTGGAGTTAAAATTGGTACAACCACTTTGGAAAACTAGCAGTATCTACTCAGGTTGAATATACGTGTGACCAGTGACCTAACAAATCTGCTTCTCTCTCTATATACACCCAACAGAAATGCATACATGTGTGCACCAAAAGATATGTGCAAAGTGTTCATAGCAGCATAATTTGTAATAGCACCAAACTGAAAGCAATCCAAATATTCATGAACATTGGAATAGGTAAATACATTTTGGGATATTCAAACAATGGAATATCGCACAGCAATTAAAAAGAATACACTATGCTGTACAGAAGATTTTTAGTTTGATGTAGTCCCATTTGTTCATTTTTTCTTTTGTTTCCCGTGCCCGGTCAGCCATGGGACTTGAAAATATGCTGCTCAGACCGATGTCAAAGAGCTCACTGCCTATGTTTTCTTCTAGAAGTCTCATGGTTTCAGGTCTTACATTCAAGTCTTTTATCCATTTTGAGTTGATTTTTGTTCATGGTGTAAGGGAATGGTCTACTTTATTCTTTTGCATGTGGCTGTCCAGTTTTCCCAACACCATTTATTGAAGAGACTCTCCTTTCTCCATCATATACTCTTGGCTCCCTTGTTGAATATTAGCTGTCCATAAATGTGTGGGTTTACTTCTGGGCTCTCAATTCTGTCCCACTGATGTGTGTGTCTGTTTTTGTGCCAGTACTATGCTGTTTTGGTTACTATGGCTTTGTAGTATAATTTGAAATCAGGGAGTGTGATACTTCCAGCTTTGTTCTTTTTTCTCAGGAATCCTTTGGCTATTCTGGGTCTTTTGTTGTTCCATATAAATTTTAGGATTCTTTGTTCTATTTATGTAAAAAATGTTGTTGGAACTTTGATAAGGATTGCATTGAATCTATAGATTGCTTTAGGAAGTATGGACATTTTAATGATGTTAATTCTTCCAATCCAGGAGCACGGAATATCACAGTGAAGGAAACCATCAACAAAACAAAAAGACAACCTAACAATTGGGAGAAGATATTTGCAAACCATATATAAGATTAGGGGATTAATATTCAAAATATACAAAGAACTAATACAGCTCAACAACAATAAAACCGACAATCCAATTAGAAAATGGGCAAAATATCTGAAGAGACGTTTCTCCAAAGAAGATATACGGATGGCCAACAGGCATATGAAAAGATGCTCAACATCATTAGCTATCAGGGAAATGAAAATCAAACCTACAATGAGGTATCACCTCACTCCGGTCAGAATGGCTATAATTAACAAGATAGGAAACAACAAACGTTGGAGAGGATGTAGGGAGAAGGGAACCCTTGTTCACTGCTGGTGGGAGTGCAAACTGGTGCAGCCACTATGGAAAGCAGTATGGAGTATCCTCAGAAAATTAAGGATAGATCTACCATATGATCCAGCTATCCCACTGCTGGGTATTTATCCAAAGAACTTGGAAACACAAAGGCATAAAGATACTTGCACCCCTATGTTCATTGCAGCATTATACACAATAGCCAAGACATGGAAGCAACCTAGGTGCCAATCAAGGGACGAACGGAAGAAGATGTGGTATTTAATATACATGATGGACTACTACTCAGCCATAAGAAATGACAAAATCTGGCCATTTGTGACAACATGGATGGACCTTGAGGGTATTATGCTGAGTGAAATAAGTCAGAGGGAGAAAGTCAGATACCATATGATCTCACTCATAAGTAGAAGATAAAAACAACAACAAAAAAACACATAGCATTAGAGATGGGACCGGTGGTTACGATAGGGGAAGGGGGGAGGGGGAGGGCAAAAGGGGTGATTAGGCTCACATGTGAGGGGATGGACTATAATTAGTTTTCGGGTGGTGAACATGATGTAATGTACACAGAATTCGAAATACGGTGTACATCCGAAAATAAAAAATAAATAAATTTAAAAATTTTTTTAAAAAAGAACAAACTACTACTACAACAAACAACTTGATGAATCTCACAGATATAAAGTTAAGAAAGAAGCCAGATGCAGAAGAGAGTCCATTTATATCAAGTTCAAACACAGGCAAAATTAATCTATGGTGATAGAAATCAGAAGAGTGGTAGACCAACAGGGATATAAGAGAGGCTTTTGGGATGCTGATTAATGTTCTAAGTCCTGATCTAGGTGGTGGTAATATGGATTCTCACTTTATAAAAATTAATCAACCTGTACACTTATAATTTACCTTTATTGTATGTATGTTATACTTCAACTAAAAGTTTATAAAAATAGGGGCCGGCCCCATGCCCGAGTGGTTAAGTTCGTGCACTCCGCTGCGCCGGCCCAGGTTTTCGCTGGTTCGGATCCTGGGCATGGACGTGGCACCGCTCATCAGGCCATGTTGAGGCAGCGTCCCATATGCCACAACTAGAAGGACCTGCAACTAAGATATACAACTATGTACCGGGGGGATTTGGGGAGATAAAGCAGAAAAAAAAAAAAAAAGACTGGCCATAGTTGTTAGCTCAGTTGCCAATCTTTAGAAAAAAAGTTTATAAAAATAAATAAAATAAGAATAAATATATTACAAGAGAGAGAAAGAGGGTTGCATTGGATGATTTTTAATTTTCCTTCCAGTTCTATCATGCTATGATTTTGTGTGAAAATGTTTTATTATTATAAAATCCTCTGTAAGTTTAAGGTCTTTTAATATTATCATTGGTAATTGACCTTGAATTCCTAGAACGAACAATGGTACACAATTTGATTAAATTTCTATATATTTATTTCCCATTTGAAAATTTTAGTTACTTCTCTCCTTTTCTGGCTATTGTTCATTTCCTAGTTTCTTTGAACTTTTCTGTCAAGACCCTGGATGAGAAACAAGAGACAAATATAGTAATCCTGAACACTCTTAAATTTTGAGCTGGCAATAAACAATGGCAAAGCCTCTAAATGCAAAGTTCAAGGTTTAAGGAGAATGGTTCCTGATTCCTTTGAGTGACCTGTGGCTTTGTATTCCTCAGACTAGGTTTTCTACTTAAAGGTATAATGTAGCAGTGGAAATGATAATGATTTTCCCAACCACTTGACCTCTGTTAGGAGTCCATAATTCTAATGTCAGGTGAAAATAACTCTAGAAGAATCATAAGATGTATTTGACATTCACTTCCAAAAGCAGTCATTCCAATTGTATCATTTTATCATTGCCATCACTTTTCTTGTTCTCAGCCTTGCCAGTAAAACTCAGTCAATGAATCCACCAGTAAGCACAGTTGATAAAGTGGTTGACTTATTCTGAGAGATGAGGCTTTGGCTTTACTGAGGCCACTGAGCTTGTTCAGAACCCCATATAAATTTTTTCCTGGGAAGTTTTTCTCTTTCAGATGTCCATTAAGGACTCAACTTCCTGCGAGTCTAAATGAAAGTTTTCTTTAAAGGTGTATCACCTTTCTAATTCTTGGCATGGGTAAAAATGTCAGAAAATTCCTTAAATCTATTTAGTGAAGTATTTTAAATGCTCATCTTGCACTTTTGAGTGAAGTCTAATTTACATTTCATAAAAGTAGAAGCTGAGCAGCAAGCTGTAAGTAATTATCATATAATTAAATGTCTACTATGAAGGGAATGAAAACGTGAGCCCCTTCATGCTTTCCGTGACTGGGTTATGCAATGGCAAATTTAATTACAGCTTTTTATCTCAGGAAGGCTCCAGGGGACCTACTCAGGGCTTGAAGAGATACCTCTGAGTTGCCAATATTGTTTGAGTTGGAAGCTGAAGCCATCACTTCACTGTCCTAGCAGACCATATGGAAATGGATGCTGTAGCTTTGCTTTTAGAAATGGAAACCAAAGTGTCTACTGCTCTCAGTGACTTTGAAAACCCCTTTTGCCTATGTTAATATTTGTAAATGGGAAACACCACCATGATAATTAATACTTAATTATTACCATGGATGAGTTTTATTTTTTCAAATTCACAAAGCAGTTGGCTTTGGGGATGATAATCAAATGCCAAATGCATTTGTAATTAGGTGAAATGCTCCCCCTAATCTGATTTTGTTTAATATTCATTTAAAATATGCATTGAGTTCCTGCTAAGTTCAAGATGCTATAGGGCATTCAAAGGTCAACAAAGACATGTTCCCTGCTCTGTGGGAGATTATAGTCAGGGACAGGCTCAAAACTATGCACACAAAAAACTACAAAACATGGCAAAATTACATATTTGTCAGAGAATCCAAGGCATGGAGGAGCTCAGGGGAAGAGCAATCACTTCTATTTCTGGCTAGGTAGAGCTGGTCAGGTTTCAGGAAGATAGTATTTAATCTGGTGTATGAAGGACAGACTTATTATAAGAAGAGATATTGAGGAGACCATGAGCAATGATAGATGTGGGAAACCAGCACAGGGGCTTCAGGGAATTAAGTAGACCAATTTGGTTACTTATTCAACAGTCACAGTGGCAATTTATCTAAATTTGTGAATATAGCTGTTGGCTTTTACAGACTTTCTCCCTAGTCAAAACCTATAATGTGATATTCTTGACTGTTTACACTGTTTGGAGCATTAGATACACGTAGGGGTAAAGTGAGAGATATGGATGAAAATGCAGATACGGTACTGGATTGCAAAGACTCTTGGGCATCAATCTAATGGAGATAGACTTTACTCAGAGAATCGTTTACTTAAAAAAAAAATCTTATTGATAGACTATTTTGTGCCAGGCACTTTAAAAGGCATGTGAAGTACAGTGATGAAGACCTTCCCTGACCACAAGGAAATTAGTTTCGTAGGGGAGATGGGTGAGAGGTGCTGAGGGCACCTATCCCAGACAGGATGTGAGGTGTCAGGAGAAGCATTCTATAGATGGTAGTATCTGAGTTGAAATATGAAGGAGAGTATGGATTTTCCTGAAACAAAGGCAATGGGAAGGGTGCTTCCAGCAGAGAGAACATGCAGTCACTGAGGTGTAGAGAACCTGGAGAGTTCTTGGGTGTGCTAGGCTTGAACCTAAGTGTGAATTAAGTGGTAAAGAGGTGAGGTTGGAGGGGTCAATAGGGCCCTGGTCATGAAAATCCTTGTAGAGGCTATTGCAATGATCCAAGTGTATATGATATGACCCTGAATTAAAAATATAGCAATGAGGAGAAAGGAGAGGGCATACTTTGAGGAGGTTTAAAGGATAGAATTGACAGGACTTGCTAAGCAGTGCAATCTATGTGACAAGGTGGATAATAGAGTGCAAATATGAATCTCAGGCTTGGACTTGGGTGTTAGGGAGTGCCATTCACTTGGAGGGGGAGCACAGAAGGATGAGAAGATTTGAGGGGGAAGTTAGGAGCTTAGTTTACCTATGTTGAGTGTGAGGGGCCTCTCAAATATCCAAATGGAGATAATGGCAAAAAGTTGGATATACTATTTGGAGTGCAGGTATGTAGTTTGGGCAGCAGATATAGTTCTGGGAGTCTCAGTTCAGTCATGTGCCACATAATGACGTTTTGGTCAACAATGGACTGCATGTACGAAAGTGGGCCCATAGCATTAGTACCATATAGCCCAGGTGTGTAGTAGGCCATACCATCTAGGTTTGTGTAAGTACATTCTACGATGTGTGAACAATGGCAAAATCACCTAACAATGCATTTCTCAAGATATATTCCTGTCGTTAAGTGACACATGACTGTAACAGGAATTGCAAATCCAAATGTCTACGGGACCCAGGCAGGTAACATAAATGGATGATCCTGGCTGGGGCTGATATGAGGTTAAGACAAAAGGAGGAGATTTGTATAGGCCCTGCCCAAAGCCGTTTGAGTTAAAAACAATCTGGCAAGCCAGCCAAACAAAACCCAGCTGCCACATGAAGCTTCAAGCAGCCAGTTTTCCACCTTTGATATATATGATAATTAGCCATTAGAGTGAATGTAGAGTTTATGCAGAAAAAGTATATAGAGTACAGAAAAAAGCCAAGGACTTAACTCCAGAGGAGCATTATAAGGAATAGGCAGATACTTGGGGGTAGGGAGAGACAGACAGAGAGAGAAGTTGGAGGAAAACTAGGCAGGGAATGGTTGACTGTGTTAAATGCTACAGAGTTAGATAGAGACTGTGAATTTTCCATAGGAATTTGCATGATGGAGGGGATTGCTAACTTTAACCGAAGCCATTTCAGAGGTGTGGTGGGCTGGAGCCAGGTTGTAGCGGGTTGAGAATTTAATGGAGGGGAAGAAGTGGAGACTGTGTGTAGACAACTGTTTCAAAAAATTTGGTTGTGGATGGGAGGTGAGCATTTGGGTGGTAGATGGTTACTTACATATATGTATGTAGACCAGGAGAGACATGAGCACAAGTGAGTGCTAAAGGGAGAGGGTAAAGTTGAAGATGT
Source organism: Equus przewalskii (assembly GCF_037783145.1). Taxonomy (NCBI): domain Eukaryota; kingdom Metazoa; phylum Chordata; class Mammalia; order Perissodactyla; family Equidae; genus Equus; species Equus przewalskii. Next base: position 103,902,587 of record NC_091863.1, on the reverse strand, counting down.
AGGAAAGAAAAGGATCTGTTGATGAGCTGAGGTCTATGGAGAGGTGGGAACAGAGGAGATCCAGAGCACAGGTGGCAGGATTAGCCTTGAGGTAGGAGAAGTGGCACCTAGTCTACTGAAATTGAAGATAATTTCATTTAACAAAGATTTGTGGAGCTTATATACCTTAGTAGACACTTCTAGGTGCTGAAGATATAACAGTTTAAAAAAGTAGGACAAAATCCCTGTTCCCATGGAGCTCACATTCCAGAAAGAAGGAAGTATGTACAAGAGCAAATACATATAAGCAAGGATGGCGCATGGGGAATGTAGTCCAAACATTCGTACTTGATGACCTCTATTTTCTCTGTGACTGAAGGAAGAGATGCTAGGGTAGGAGGCTTAGAAGATACTGGAGAAGTTTTGAAATAACTACTGTGATTTATATGAAAGAGGGGTCTAGAAACAAACAAAGGGGCTTCTGAGCAGCGACAAGACCCATACTTATCTTGCAGTAGAGGAGGGATCCACAAACTTTTTCTGTAAAGGACCAGACAGTAAATATTTCAGGCTTTGCAGGCTGGAAGATATCTGTCCCAACTACTCAAATCTGTTGCAGCACCAAAGCAGCCATAGAGAAGAGGTAAATGAATGAGACTTGCTGTGTTCCAATAAGGCTTTATTTACCCAAACAGGTGGAGGTCTGGATTTGGCCTGTGGGCCTTAGGCTGCCAACTGCTGTAGTAGAGAATAGACAGGATGAGAACTGCTTCATAAGAAAAATTCTACAGCACTACAGAGATGGGTAGGAGGGTGGAGGCCATTGCATTGGTTCTGATGAGAGTTAGTAAAGATCCGAACTAGCTATTGCAGCAGTGGGAATGGAAAGGACAGGAGAGCGAGGAGAGATACAGTGTCATGCCAGTCAGGGGAGGAGTCAATAATCAACAATGTCAAATGTTGCAGAGAGGTCTAGGAGGCTGAGGCTAGAGAAGAGGACATTGGATTTGTTATTTAGGAGATTGGTGCTAATACTGAGAGCAGTTAATACAGGTGCAGGAGGTGGAAGCTAGAAATCTCCCATCAGGAATGCTTCCCCTTTCTTAAAAATTTTTACCAAATTTCCTTTAAAATTTTACCAGATTTTCTCAGAGCAATACATGCATAATGGTAAAACATAAAATAGTACGCAGTCTTTCTAGTTAGCAAGCCCCTGCCCATTCCCTTCCAACCTTCACATCCAGCCTGCTAGAAGGCTAACACTTACTCTTTTGACTATTGCATCTGGTAGTTATTTCCATTTGGATAAACAATATGCTTTTAGTGCTAGTTCCTGATATATGAATTTTAGACAGCATCTATTGACATTCTATTAAGGAATATGAGGATTTAGCACTTTTGCATCATTCCCTGCTCATCTTTTCCTCCATATAATTAAATCATCTTTGTTCAAATCAGTATTCAGTATTTGCCTTATGGTAACTATGTAAGTGTGGATAACTGCTGAGCTAAGTAGCACGCTATGATGACTCTGTCTTTCCGTGTACAACTTTTTGTTAATCCTGGAGTTAATAACTGCTTCATTTTTTGCTTAATTAAAAACAATAATTATTATTTTAATTAAACTTTTTATTCTGACATAAGTGTACATGAAAGTTGTAAGAAATAATACAGAGACTCCCATGCACCTTTCACCCAGTTTCTTCCAATGGTAACATCTTGTAGAGCTATAGTACACTATCAAAACCAGGATTTTGACATTGATACAGTCAAGATACAGAACATTTCCATCACCACAAGGATCCCTGGTGTTGTCCCTTTATAGCCACACTCACTACCTTGTTGCCCCCAGCCTACCGTTAACCCCTGGCAACCACTAATCTGTTCTCCATTTCTAAAATTTTGTCATTTCAAGAATCTTAAATAAGTGGAATATCATATGTAAACTTTTGGGACTGTTTTTATTATTCCTTTTACTCAGCATAATCCCCTGGAGATTCATCCAGGTTGTTGCATAGTTTAACTCTTTTTATTGCAGAGTAGTATTTCATAGTATGGATGTATCACAGTTTGTTTAACCATTCACCTACTAAAGGATATCTGGGTTGTTTCCAGTTTTTGTCTATTATGAATAAGGCTGCTATAAACGTTTGTGTACAGGTTTTTGTGTGAATGCAAGTCTTCATTTCTCTGGGACGAATGCCCAGGAGTGAAATTTCTGGGTTGCATGAAAATTTCATGTTTCACTTATAAGAAAACGCCAAACTATTTTCCACAGTGGCTGTACCATTTTACATTCCCACAAGAAACATATTAGCAATTCAGTTTCTTTGCATTCTCACCAGCATTTGGTGTCACTATTTTTTATTTTTTATTTTAGCCATTCTGACTGGTGTGTAGTGACTCTCTTAGCAGTTTTAATTTGCAGTTCTCTAATGGCTAATGATGTCGAACACCTTTTCATGTACTTTGCCATCTGTACATCCTCTTCGGTTAAATGTCTCTTCATGTGTTTAGCCCATTTTCTAATTGGATTTTTTTTACTTTGAGTTTTAACAGTTCTTAATATATTCTAGATGAAAGTACTCGGTTGGATATTGTACTTCATAAATATTTTCTCCCACTCTGTAGCTAGTCTTTTCATCCTCTTAACAGGATCTTTTGCACAGCAAAAGTTTTTAATTTTGATAAAGGCCAATTTATCAATTTTTCTCTTATGAATTGTGCTTTTGTTGTCAAGTCTAAGAACACTTTGTTTAGCCCTAAGTTCCAAAAATTTCTCTTATGTTTTTTCTAAAAGTTTTATATTTTACATTTAAATCCTTCATCGATTTTCTGTTATTTTTGTATAAGGTGTGAGATTTAGGTGAGGGTTTATTTTGACTATGGATGTCCAGTTGCTCCAGTACCATTTGTATAAAAGATTAGGTTTCCTTCATTAAATTGCTTTTGCACTTTTGTCAAAAATCAGTTGGACATATTTGTGTGGGTTTATTTATAGTTTCTCTATTTTGTTTCATTGATTTAGATGTTTATCTCTGTGCCAATACCATACAGTCTTGATTCTTGTAACTGTATAGTAAGTCTTGACTTTGGGTAGGCTGATTCTTCCCACTTTATTCTTCTTTTATAAAATTGTTTTAGCTATTCCAGTTCCTTTGCATTTCCATATGAACTTTAGAATAGTTTTGTCTATATCTACAAAAAAATCTTGCTGGGCATTTTTTTGGAATTGCATTAAATCTGTGTATCAACTTGGGGCGAATTCACATCTTTACTATATTGAGTTTTCATATCCATGAACGTGTTATGTATCTCCATTTATTTGGATCATCTTTGATTTCTTTCATCAGCATTATGTAGTTTTCAGTTTATAAATGTTGTATGTGTTTTGTTAGATTTACACATTATTTTATTTTAAAAACAATTTAAAATAGTATTGCATTTTTCATTTCAGTGTCCACGTATGCATTGCTATTATGTAGAAATATAATAGATTTTTATATGATTATCTTCTATCCTGAGACTTTGCTGAACTCACAAAAACTCCGTTTTGGAGGATTTTGGGTAGATTTCTTGGGGTAGTCTATTTAGACAATCATGTTATCTTCAAATAGGGACAGTTTTTTTTCTTTTTTTTCCATCTACAGATGGCTTTTATTTCCTTTTCTTGTCATATTGTGCTGGCTTGACCCTCCAACACTACATTGAATAAGAGTGATGAGAATGCACATTCTTACCTTGTTCTTGATCTTAGGGGTACACTATTCAGTTTTTCATTAGGAAATATGATGTTAGCTGTAGGTTTTATGTAGATGCTCTGTATAAAGTTGAGAAAGTTCCTCTGTCTTCCTATTTTTCTGAGAATTTATCATGATGGGTGTTGAATTTTGTCAAATGCTTTGTCTGCATCAATTGATATGATCATATGATTTTTCTTCTTTAGCCTGTTAATATGGTGGATTACATTGATTTTTCCAATATTATACCAGCCTTGCATCCTGGTATAAATTGTACTTGATCATGGTATATAATTATTTTTATGTGCTGCTGAATTATTTTTTCCTAATATTTTGTTAGGGATTTGTGTATCTGTATTCATGAAGAGTATTTGTCTGTACAGTTTTCTGTACTGTCTTTGTCTGGTTTTGGTACCAGGGTAATACTAGCTTTATAAAATGAATTGGGAAGTGTTCCTTCCTATTCTATTATCTAGAAGCTATTGTGTGGAATTGGTGTTAATTCTTCTTTAAATGTTCGGTATCATTCTCCAGCGAAACCATCTGGGCTTAGAGATTTCTTTTGGGGGAGTTTTAAAATTGCGAATTCAATTTTGTTATAGTGCTATTCAAATTACCTATTTAATATTGAATGAGGTTGTGGTAGTTTGTATTTTTTGAAGGATCAGTCCATATCACCTAAGTTGTTGAATTTATGTGTGTAGAGTTGTTTGTACTATTCCCTTATCATTTTGATGTCTCCAGGGTTTGTGCTCTAACTATTGTTTTTTTCTTTATATTGATAATTTGTGTTTTCACTTTTTTTGGTCAGTTTTTCTGGAGGTTTGTCAACTTTATTTGCCTTGTCAAAGAACCAGCTCTTTATTTCATCGATTTTCTCTTTTGTTTCTCTGTTTTCAGTTTCATTGACTTCTGTTCTTTATTATTTCCTTCCTTCTGATTGCTTTAGTTTTATTTTCTTCTTCTTTTTCCAGGTTCTTGAGCCAGGAGCTTAAATTACTGATTTGAGACTTTTTCTCTTTTCTAATGTATGCATTTTGTGCTGTAAATTTCCCTGTGAGCACTGCTTTGGCTATATTCTACAAATTTTAATATGTGTTATTTTCTTTCATTTTAAAGTATTTTTATATATCCCCTGAGATTTCCTCTTTGACTCATGGATTATTTAGTAGTGTGTTGTTTAGTTTTCAAGTGTTTGGAGATTTTCCTGTTATTTTTCTGTCATTGATTTCTTATTTGATTCCATTGTGGTTAGAGGACACACCTTGTGTGATTTAAATTCTTTTAAATTTGTTGAGGCTTGTTTTATGGCCCATGATGTGGTTTATTTTGATATATGTTTGATGTGCACTTGAAAAGACCACGCATTCTGCTGTTATCGAGTGTAGTGCTCTATATATGTCCATTAGATCTTGTTGGTTGGTTGTGTTGTTCAATTCTATATCTTCGTGGATTTTCTGTCTAACTGTTCTATCCGTTGCTGAGAGTGGGCTGTTGAAGTCTCATACTATAATTCTGGGTTTGTCCATCTCTCTAAGTAGAGAAAGAGTTTTTCTTTAAAAAATAAAACCTGTTCTATCAGTTTTCGCTTCATATATCTTTCAGCTCTGTTTGGTGCATACACATTTAGGATTGCTGTTTATTCCTGGTGGATTAATCCTTTTGTCATTATGTAATGCCCCTCTACATCTCTGCTGCTTTTATTTACCCTGAAGCTTATCTTATATTAATATAGCTATTCCTGTTCTCCTTCGATTAATGTTTGCATGATACGTCTTTTTTTCTCCTTTTACTTTCAACTTGTCTATACCATTATATTTGAAGTAAGTTTCTTGTAGACAGGATAAAGTTGGGTCATGTTTTTAAATCCACTCTGCTAATCTATTTCTTTTAACTGATGTATTTACACCATTTACACTTGATGTGATTATTGATATGTTAGAGTTTAAGACTGCCATTTTATTTATTGTTTTCTGTATGTTCTCCATTTTTTATTTTCTGTTTTATTTATTTATTTGCTTTTTTATGGGCTACTTCAACATTTTTTAGAATTCCATTTTTATTTATCTATAGTGTTTTTGAGTGTATATCTTTGTATAGCATTTTTAGTGATTGCTCTTGGTATTACATTTTGTATACATATACCTAGTCTATCACAGTTTACTGGTGTCATTAATTTACCAGTTTGGATGCAGTACAGAAACCTTACCATACTTTATGTCCCTTTACCCTCCCCATTTATAATATGATTATTTTAAATATTTATTCTACATATGTTTAGAGCCACATCAGACAATGTTATAACTTTTGCTTCAACCATTAAACATACTTTAGAAGACTCAAGAGAAGGAAAGCCTATTGAATATATCCATATTTTTAGTGACTGTGTTTTTTCTTCCTTCCTGATATTCCAAGGTTCCTTCTTTTATCATTTTCTTCCTGTTTAGAGAACTTCCTTTGGCTATTCTTATAGTTAGGTCTGCTGGTGATAAATTCTCTTATTTTTTCTGCATCTGAGATTGTCTTGATTTCCCCTTCACTCCTGAAGGATGTTTTTGCTGGATACAGGATTCTGGGATGATAATTTTTATGTTTCAGCACTTGACAAATGTTGTTCGACTTTAACATTCATGGTTTCAGATAAAGAGTCTACTATTATTCTGACTATTTTTCCCTTATAGGTAAGGAATCATTTCTCTTTCACTGCTTTTGACATCTTTTCTTTGAGTTTAGTTTGAGAAGTTTGATTGTGATGTCTGCTGGCATGGAATTCTTTAAATTCACCCTTTTTGGGATTCACTTAGCTTCTTGAATCTGTAGATTTATATGTTTTATGACAGTTGGAAAGTTTTCAGACATTATTTCTTTGAATACTTTTTTAGCCATACCATCTCTCACGCCTCCTTCCAGGACTCCACTGGCACAAATATTAGATCTTTTGTTATAGTCCCACAGGTCCATGGAGCTTTGTTTATGATTTTTAAGTCTATTTTCTCTCTGTTGTGTGGACTGGGTAATTTCTATAATTTTATCTTCTAATTCATATATTTTTTTTCTCTATCTCCTCTATTCTGCTGTTGGGACCATCAACTGAGTTAAAAATTTTTTTATTATGGTAACATTGATATATAACATTATATAAATTTCAGGTGCACATTGCTATATATTTTGATTTCTGTGTAGATTACATCATGTTCACCAGTGAAAAATTAATTACCATCCATCACCACACACATGTGTCTAATCACCCCTTTTGCCCTCCTCCCTCCCCGCTTGCACTCTGCTAACCACCAATCCAATCTCTGTTTCTGTGTGTGTGTTTGTTGTTTTTATATTTTCTACTTATGAGTGAGATGATATGGTATTTGACTTTCTCCCTATGACTTATTTCACTTAGCATAATACCCTCAAGGTCCATCCATGTTGTCACACATGGCCAGATTTCATTGTTTCTTATGGCTGAGTAGTATTCCATTGTGGCCATATCTTCTTTACCCATTCCTCCCTTGATGGGCACCTAGGTTGTGTCCAAGCCTTGGCTATTGTGAATAATGCTACAGTGAACATAGGGCTACATGTATCTTTATGCATTCATGTTTTCATGTTATTTGGAAAAATAGCCGGCAGTGGAATAGCTGGATCATATGGTAGATCTATTCTTAATTTTTTGAGGAATCTCCATACTGTTTTCCAAGTGGCTGCACCACTTTGCACTCCCACCAGCAGTGTACGAGGGTTCCCTTCTTGCCACATCCTCTCCAACACTTGTTGTTTCCTGTCTTGTTAATTATAGCCATTCTGACGGGATTGAGGTGATATCTCACTGTAGTTTTGATTTGCATTTCCCTGATAGTTAATGATGTTCAACATCCTTTCATGTGCCTGTGGGCCATCTGTATATCTTCTTTGGAGAAACGTCTGTTCACATCTTTTGCCCATTTAATTGGGATGTTAGTCTTTTTGTTGTTGAAATGTATGTGTTCTTTGTATATTTTGGATATTAACCGGTTATCTGGTATATGGTTGGCAAATATCTTCTCCCAATTGTTAGGTTGTCTTTTCGTTTTCTTGATGTGCAGAAGCTTTTTAGTTTGATGTAGTCCCATTTATTTATTTTTTCTATTGTTTTCCTTGCCCAGTCAGACATGGTACTTGAAAATATATTGCTAAGACTTCTATCGAAGAGTGAACTGCCTAGGTTTTCTTCTAGAAGTTTAATGGTTTCAGGTCTTACCTTCAAGTCTTCAATTCATTTTGAGTTAATTTTTGTGTATGGTGTAAGTTAATGGTCTACTTTCATTCTTTTGCATGTGGCTCTCCAGTTTCCCCAACACCATTTGTAAGAGACTTTCCTTTCCCCATTATATGTTCTTGGCTCCCTTGTTGAAAATTAGCTGTGCATAGATGTGTGGGTTTATTTCTGGGCTCTCTATTCTGTTCCATTGATTTTTGTGTTTGTTTTTGCGCCAGTCCCATGCTGTTTTGGTTACTATAGCTTTGTAGTATATTTTGAAATCAGGGAATATGATACCTCCAGGTTTGTTCTTTTTTCTCAGGATTCCTTTGGCTATTCGGGCTCTTTTGTTGTTCCATATAAATTTTAGAATTCTTTGTTCTATTTCTGTGAAAAATGTTGGTACATTGATAAGGATTGCATTGAATCTGTAGATTGCTGAATGAAGTATGGACATTTTAACTAGGTTAATTCTTCCAATCTAAGAGAATGTAATATCTTTCCATTTCTTTGTGTTGTCGTCAATTTCCTTCAACAACGTTTTATAGTTTTCAGTGTACAGATCTTCCACCTTTTTGGTTAAGTTCATTCCTAGATATTTTATTCTTTTTTTGTTGCAATTGTAAATAGGATTGTATTCTTAATTTCTCTTTCTGCTACTTTGTTGTTAATGTATAAAAACACAAGTGATTTTTGTATGTTGATTTTGTATCCTGCAACTTGGCCATATTCATTTATTATTTGTAAAAGTTTTTTGGTGGATTCTTTAGGGTTTTCTATATATAAAATCATGTCATCTGCAAATAGGGACAGTTTCACTTCTTTGGCATTTTGGATCCCTTTTATTTCTTTTTCTTGCCTGATTGCTCTAGTTAGGACTTGCATCATTATGTTAAATCTGAGTGGGGAAAGTGGGCATCCTTGTCTGGTTCCTGCTCCTAGAGGGATAGCTTTCATTTTTTTCTCCACTGAGAATGATATTAGCTGTGGGTTTGTCACATATGGCCTTTATTATGTTGAAGTAATTTCCTTCTATACCCATTTTATTCAGAGTTTTTATCATAAATGGATGCTGTATGTTGTCAAATGCTTTCTCTGCATCTATTGAGATGACCGTGTGGTTTTTATTCTTCAGTTTGTTAATGTGGTGTATCATGTGGATTGATTTGTAGATGCTGAACCATCCCTGCATCGCTGGAATGAATCCCACTTGGTCATAGTGTGTGATGTTTTTAATGTATTGTGGTATTCGTTTTGCTAGTATTTTGTTGAGGATTTTTGCATCGATGTTCATCAGTGACATTGGCCTGTAATTTTCTTGTTTTGTGATGTCCTTGTCTGGTTTGGTATCAGGATAATGTTGGCTTCATAGAATGAGTTATGAAGCTTCCCCTCCTCTTCAACTTTTTGGAAGAGTTTGAGAAGGATAGGCATTAATTCTTCTTTGAATGTTTGGTAGAATTCACCAGGGAAGCTGTCTGGTCCTGGACTTGTATTTTTGGGAGGTTTCTGATTACTATTTTGATCTCCTTACTGGTGATTGGTCTATTCAAATTCTCTATTTCTTCTTGATTCAGTTTTGAAAGGTTGTATGATTCCAAAAATTTATCCATTTCTTCTAGATTATCCAGTTTGTTGGTGTGTGGCTTTTCATATTATTCTCTTATAATCTTTTGTATTTCTGAGGTGTCCATTGTAATTTCTCCTCTTTCATTTCTGATTTTATTTATTCGAGCCTTCTCTTTTTTTCTTGGTGAGTCTAGCTCAAGGTTTCTCAATTTTGTTTATTTTTTCCAAGAACCAGCTCTTCGTTTCATTGACTTTTTCTCTTGTTTTCTAGTTTCTATTTCATTTATTTCTGCTCTGCTTTTTATTATGTCCTTCCTTCTACTGATTTTTGGCTTTTTTTGTCCTTCTTTTTCCATTTCCTTTAGGTGCACTGTCAGATTGTTTATTTGGGATTTTTCTTGTTTGCTGAGGTAGGGCTGAATTGCTATAAACTTCCCTCTTAGAACTGCTTCTGCTGTATCCCTTAGATTTCAGAATGTGGTATTTTTATTTTCATTTGTCTCCAAGTGTTTTTTGGTTTCTCCTTTGATTTCTTCATTGACCCAGTCATTGTTAAGTAGCATTTGTTTAATCTCCTCCACATAATTGTGGCTTTTCTGATTTTCTTCTTGTAGTTGATTTCTACTTTCACACCTTTGTGGTCAGAAAAGATGGTTGATATTATTTCAATCTTCTTAAATTTATTGAGACTTATTTCGTGGCCTACTAAGTGATCAATCCTGGAGACTGTTCCATGTGCATTTGAAAAGAATGTGTATTCCGAAGTTTTTGGATGGAATGTTCTATATATATCTACTAAATCCATATGTCCTAATGTGTCATTTAAGGCCAATCTTTCCTTATTGATCTTCTGTTTGGATGATCTATCCATTGGTGTAAGTGGAGTGTTAAAGTCCCCTATTATTATTATGTTGCTGTCTATTTCTCCTTTTATGTCTGTTAATAATTGCTTTACATATTTAGGTGCTCCTATGTTGGGTGCATATATATTTAGAAGTGTTATATCCTTTTGTTGGATTGTTCTCTTTATCATTATGTAATGCCCTTCTTTATCTCTTGTTACAGTTTTTGTTTTAAAGTCTATTTTGTCTGATATAAGTATTGCTAGCCCAGTTTTCTTTTCCTTGCCATTTTCATGGAGTTTCTTTTTCTATCCCTTCATTTTCAGTTTGTTAGTGCCTTTACTGACGTGTGTCTCTTGTATGCAGCATATGTATGGGTCTTGTTTTTAATCCAATTGGCCACTCTATGCCTTTTGATTGGAGTATTTAGTGCATTGACATTTAAAGTAGCTGTTGATAAGAATGTATATATTGCCATTTTGCTACTTTTTTTCTGGGTGTTTTGTTAGTTCTTCTCTGTTTCTTTCTTCTTCTCTTGCTCTCTTCCCTTGTGGTCTGATGGCTTTCTTTGGTATCATGTTTGGGTTCCTTTCCCTTAATTATTTGTGTATTTCTTATAGGTTTCTGGTTTGTGATTACCATGAGGTTCACATATAATAATCAACATGTATAGCAATCTATATTGAGTTGATGGTCTCTTTAGTTTGACATCTTTCTAAAAGCTGTACTCTTTTACTCCTCTCTTACAACATTTTATGTTTTTTTTTTTTTTGAGGAAGATTAGCCCTGAGCTAACATCTGCTGCCAATCCTCCTCTTTTTGCTGAGGAAGACTGGGCCTGAGCTAACATCCGTGCCCATCTTCCTCTACTTTATATGTGGGACGCCTACCACAGCATGGCTTGCCAAGCGGTGCCACGTCCAGACCCGGGATCTGAACCAGTGAACCCCAGGCCGCTGAAATGGAACGTGCACACTTAACTGCTATGCCACCGGGCCGGCCCTCATTTTATGTTTTTGATATCGTATCCAAGCTCTTATATTTTGTGTGTGTATCCACTACCTTTCTATCATTGAAATAGATAATTTTAGTACTTTTGTCTTTTGACCTCCATATTATCTTCATAGTTGGTTGGTCTGCTACCTTTACTGTATTTTTGCCTTTACCAGGTATTTTATTGCCTTTTTTTGGATAATTTTCTCATTCCTATTTGTGGTCTTCTCTTTCTCATGTAAATAAGTCCCTTTAGCATTTCCTGTAAAAGTTGTTTCTTGTTGATAAGCTCATTTAGGTTTTGCTTGTCTGGGAAACTCTTAATCTCTCCTTCCATTCTGAATGATAACCTCGCCCAGTAGAGTACTCTTGGCTGTAGGTTTTTTACTTTCAAAACTTTAAATATATCATGCCACCGCCTTCTAGCCTGTAAAGTTTGGGCTGAGAAATCTGCTAATAGCCTGATGGGGTTTCCTTTCTATGTCTATGTTGCCTTTTTCTTGCGGCTTTTAAGATTCTCTCTTTATCTTTAATTTTGGACATTTCAATTACAGTGTGACTTGGTGTGGGCCTCTTTGGGTTTATCTTTTTTAGCGCTGTTTGTGTTTCCTGTGCTTGGTTGTCTGTTTCCTTCCTTAGGTTATGAGAGTTTTCAGCTGTTATTTCTTCCAATAGATTCTCTGCCCCTTTGTCTTTCTCTTTTCCTTCCGGGACACCTATAATATGAATGTCAGGGTGCTTGATGTTGTCCTAGAGTTCCCTTTGACTGTTCTCATTCTTTTTAATTCTTTTTTCTTTTATCTGTTCAGCTTGGGTGACTTCCTCTAGTCTTTCATCCAGCTTGCTGATTCGTTCTTCTGTATCATCTACTCTCCTATTGCGTCCCTCCAGTGAATTTTTCATTTCCAGTATTGTATTTTTCATTTCTTATTGGTTCTTTCTTATATTTTCCAATTCTTTGTTGACATTCTCACTGTGTTCATCTATCCTTCTCCCAAGATCAGTGAGCATCCTTATGACTTTTTGTTTGAACTCTTTGTCAGGTAGATTGTTTATTTCTGTTTCAGTTAGTTCTTTTTCTGGGGTTTTGTCCTGTTCCCTTGCTTGGAATGTATTCCTTTGCCTCCTCATTTTGCCTCTTTTTCTGTAATATATATATGTATTAGGTGGGTCAGCTATGTCTCCTGATCTTGGAGAAGTGATCTTATGTAAGAGATGCCTTTTGAGGCCCAGCAGTGTGCTTCCCTCTTGTCACCAGTTCCAAATGTTCCAGGAGTGACCCCTGTGTGGGCTACATGTGTCCTTCTGTTGTGGCAGGGTTGCTCTTGCTGCAGGTGCCCAGGGAATCCAGACTGTTCCCCTGGCTGGCTGGTTGTAGCTCAGCTGTGTGTGGCTGCTATGAACCCTTCAGTTGCTTTATTGGGTGTGGAGAGACCCAGGACAGTTGGCTGCAAGGTCTAATAGCACATTCCTGTTAAGTCAGTAGGCCCTAGCATGGCTGGTTGCTAGGCTCAGGGGCTTGCAATTGTTGTAGGCCTCCAGGCTTCAAGGCTGTTGTCAGCTCTCTCAGGATTTCATCTGAATGGGGCCAGCCCCAGTCATGGGAGCATGAAGTTGTTTCAGGCTTTGGAAGGCTGGGCCAATCCCCTATGCAGCTGTTTGTGAATCACAGGTTTTCTGTTGCTGATAAGCCTCAAGGCCCACAGGTCCACACACACGGTCAATACAGTCCTGGCCAATGCACACATTCTGAACCCCTGGTGGGTACCCAGTTGCCCCACTGCAGATGCCCCCACACACTCCAGCAACACCCTACCCACTCCATGGCTCCTCACGCACACCCTACCCAGTAGAGGTAGACCCACTCATCTGCCTGCAGAGGATTCAGGCACCCAGTCCATGCAGGTTGAAAAGTTGCCCAAGGGCTTGCTGTTGGGTGGGGCCCGTCCCTAGGGCCGGCTGCGTGCCCTGGCTCAGCTGGATTAAATAGGTGGTCTATTGGGTGGGGCAGACCCTGGGCTAACAGGCCAGGGGAAGACCTCCAATAGCATCTGCCAGCGTCTGTGTCAGCACACCTTTACTAGGTCACAATAATGGCTGCTGCCAATGTCTCAGTCCCTGGAGAGATCTCATCTCTCACTAAGATGCACCCAGAGCCTATCAGATGAACCTCTTTTCACCAAAGGACTACGCACCTTTCTGGTAATTCTAGATTGCTTTCTGAAATGAAATGGGTGAATTTGTGTGGGCCTTTTAAGAACCAGGTTTTTTCCACTTATGTCCATTAGCTTTTCTAGAGGTATTCCCCATTGTAGTTAATAGCTGGGAAGGCCAGATATTATGACACTCATCTCAGTTGTGCTGAGTCTGAAGGGTGCTTATAGTGGTAACGCGCCCCTTCAGGTCGCCACTCCTCCAGGGAAGGCTGTGTACCTTCGCATTGCTCCTGGCCAGCTGTGAAGAACCGCAGCTTGCAAAGGTGGCTTGCTTCTCTCCAGTTGGAATTTCTGCCTCTTCTGCCTCAGTCAGGACTGTCCCTTGTTGTAGGGGTTCTATTTATTCAGGTTTCAGTTCTCTCTCAGGGGTGATTATTCCAAGATTAGTTGTGGCTTGGTTGTGTTTGTGGGAGGAGGTAAGTTCAGAGTCCACCTATGCCACCATCTTGACACCAACCTCAACTGAATTTTATATTTTGGTGATTTTACTTTTTAGTTCTAAAATTAACATTTTGTTCTTTATATCTTCTATTTCTTTGTGGAGACTCTATTTTTTGTCGATTTTTTTTATTTCTTTCAAGTGTGTTCATAATTGCCCATTAGAGCATGAGTGTGATGACTGCTTATAATCATTTTCAGATAATTTTAACATTTGTGTCATCTTGGTATTATCATCTATCAGTTGTCTTTTCTGATTCACTTTGAGATCTTCCTGGTTCCTGGTATAAGTAATTTTTGATTGAAATTTGGACATTTTGGCTATTATATTATGAAGCTTTGGTTCTTATTTAAACCTGTTTTATCTGTCTCTTTTTGACATTGATTTGGCAGGGGAAGGGGGGTCCACCTCATTATTTCCAGGTGGGGATAGAGGTCTATATTCCCTACTCAACCTCTGTTGACACCAAAGGGGAGGGGATCTTCATTACTGCTGGGCAGGGTTGGGATTTCCATCTCCCCACTAGGCCTCCACTGATAACTCCCTGGGTGGGAAGGGTAGGAGTGTCTTGTTACTGCTCACCATCTGACTTCCACTTATACTAAAAGCATAGGGAGTGTTCTCATAACTGTTGGGCAGTGATAAAAGTCCTTACACTCCTCTAGGGTTCCTCTAACACCACTGCAGTGGGGAGGGGAAAGACACCTTATTACTGCTGGGGTGTGTGGAAGTCCAGGCTCCCCAGGTGATTTCCACTAATGGGGGCCTCATTACCACCCAGCAGGGATGAAGCCCCAACTCCCTACTTGGTCTTCTCTGGTGCCACCCCAATGGAGGTTTTGGGGCAGCACCTTACAGTCTTGTAAGAGTGATTTGCTGGCATGAGTATAGGCGGGACTATAATTTTTTCTGTGGTGTTTGACTGGAGTAGAGTGGTAATTGTCTAAAAGTTTTTGGTCTGGCTAGGCTTTCCCAGTCCTTGGGCTAACGAGAGCAGGCTTTAGTTCATGCTGTCTTTTTGTCTACACCCATTGGTGTTTCTGGGTTGCCAGCTTCTTTGTCGCTAAGTCTGAGATATAGGAAGCAAAAAGAAAACTCAAGGAACTCACAACTGTGTTGTTCCTCTGCTCCTGAGGTCCCTAGTGGGTCTGCCTTCTCTCCACCTTAAGAGTCTTCCTGCGTTCGTTTTATATAAGCTTTCCATGATTTTTAGTTGTAATTAGTGGGGGGAATAGGGAAAAATACATCTACTCCATCTTCCAAGAAGCATAAGTTGTGTGTTATTTTTTTAAATCAAAGTAATTCATTTGCATAGTTTAAAAAGTTAAGGGACTTATGACAAAATTCTGCGGTCCCCTTCCCGTTCTTTGTGCACTCCTGGGTTCCACTCTTTAGAAGCAACCACTTTCAACATTTTCAGCTCTTTTTTCTGTTATTTACTTCCATGTTTCTAGATAATATGCTCACTCTGCTACTTATTGACTTAAACAATTTAATATCTATTGATTTTTTTGTGGTGGTAGATAAGGATTTTAACTTTCTCATATATTTCACCTCATTTTCTTCTTCCTTTCAATATAGTTATGTCACTATTTTTTGTTAAATTGGTATCTATTTATATTATTACAAAAATGTAAATAGTAGTCTTTAATTTTTTCCAAGTTGTTCCATCAAATATGCCTCCCACCTGTCCTTTTCTCCTCTCTCAAATATTTTATCTTATTAACTTACCTATCACAAGACCCTTTTTCCTGAAAATTTCCCTTCTTTAAGCTCCTTTGCTCTCTTCCTCCTATCCGGACTGGTTACTCCCTTAGCCTGCTGTACAGGTCTCATCCTGGGATTTTCTTTTTCATTCTCCTGGGATGTATCTACCTACCTACCAACCTTTATACCTACCTAACTATTGAAAATAAACAAATGTAGCAGAATGCTAGCAATTATTGAATCTAGATGAACCATACATGGGCATTCCTTTTATTAATCTTTCTGCTATTCTATAGGCTAAAAATTTTCAAAATAAAATGTTTTGAGGAAAAGAATCCCATGCCATTTTGATTCTTATACCTTCGAATGTAATATCCCTTACCCTTCCTTTATGAATCCTTTATGAATTGTCTTTTAGAATCTGTACTTTTCCCCAGACTTTCTGAAGTTTCAATGCTGTGCCTTGATATTATGTTGGACCTTTTGTAAGTACTTTTAATCTGGAGACTCATGTTTTTCAGGCCTGGGAAATTCTCTTCGTTCTTTGATAATTTCCTTCACTTTCTCTTCTTTCTATTTCAGGACTTAGCATTAATTAGTTGGATGGTAGAAATCCTGGATTAATTCTGTAAGACACTAATATTGTCTTTTCTATTTTCTGACTCCTTATCCCTTTTGTTCTACTTTTTGGAAATTTTCTGTGGTTTTATTTTCTCATCTTCTATTGAGTATTTTTATCATGAAAGGATGTTGAATTTTGTCCTGTGCTTTTTCTGCATCTATTCAGAGGATCACTTGATTTTTACCTTTCATTCTATTAATGTGATGCATCACATTTATTGATTTGTATATGTCGAACCATTTTTGCATCCCAGGGATAAATCCCACTTTACTATGCTGTATGATCCTTTTAATGTGCCATTGAATTCGATTTGCTAGTATTTTGTTGATAATTTTGGTATGTGTATTCATCAGGGATATTGGCCTGTAGTTTTCTTTTCTTGCAGTGTCCTTATCTGGCTTTGGTATCTGGGTACTGCTGGTCTCATACAATGTTTTTGAGGGTACTCCCTCCTCTTTGGTTTTTTGGAAGAGTTTGAGAAAGATTGGCATTGATTCTTATTTGGATGTTTGGTAGAATTCACCCATGCAGCCATCTGGTCCTGAGCTTTTCATTTTTTGAGAGCTTTTTGATTACTGTTTCAATATCCTTAGTTGTTATTAGTCCTTTCAGATTTTCTTTTTCTTCATGATTCAATCTTGGTAGGTTTTTTATTTCTGGGAATTTATCCATTACTTTTAGATTGTCCAATTTGTTGGTGTATAACTGTTCACAGTAGTCTGTTATGATCCTTTGTATTTCTGTGATATTGGTTGTAATGTCTTCTCTTTAATTCTGATTTTATTTATTTGAGTGCTTTCTCTTTTTATCTTGGTTAGTCTAGCTAAAGGTTTGTTAATTTTGTTTACCTTTCCAACAAACCAACTCTTACTTTTGTTAATCTTTTCTACTGTTTTCCTATTCTCTATTTCATTTATTTCTACTCTACATTATTTCTTTCCTTCTGCTAACTTTGGACTTAGTTTCTTCTTTTTCTAGTTCCTTGAAGTGTAACGCTAGGTTATTTATTTGAGATTTCCTTTTTCTTAATGTAGGCATTTATAGCTATAGACCTCCCTCTTAAATCTGCTTTTGCTGCATCCCATAAGTTTTGGTGGGATATTTTAAAGGAAATGAAAAATATTATAATTTTATAATTATAATGTATTTTTTCTTTAAAAAGAAAACATGCTACTCTGTCATTATAAAAATGCCCAATGAACAGTTCTGCATCCTGATTATGGTGATGGTTACTTGAATCTACACATGTGATAAAATTTTACAGAACTGTATGCAAAAAAAGTGCATGCAAAAACTGGTGAATTTCAAATAAAGTCTCTACCTCAGTTAATAGTATTGTAGCAATGTTAGTTTCTTGGTTTTGACAATGTCCTATGGTAATGTAAGATATTAACAGTGGTATAGACTGGGTGAAGGGTACATGGGAAGTCTGTACTCGTTTTGCAACTTCTTGTGAGTCAAACTATTTCAAAATAAGAGTTGTTTAAAAAGTCTATTCAAGAGATAAAACAATTAAAGAAGAAAGTAAAGAACTCCCCAAATCTCACCACCAAAAGATAATTACTGTTAAAATTTTGGTGAACATTTTTCCTGATATCCCTATATTTATTGAGCACTTCTTATACGCTAAGAACTTTATGTATGTTGTCAATTCCTCAAGCCCTCAGTGGTCAATACCATTATCATCCTCGTTTTACAAATGAATAAACCTAGGCTTATAGAGATAACTTGTCTAAGGCCATATAGGTAGTAAGTTTCAGAACTGAGATGTAAGCTCAAGTCTGTCTGATGCCTACACTCAAGTATTTTGTCTTCACTAAATTAATTCTTCTAATTACCCCACTTTGATCAAGCCAGCTTCTCTTCTTCCAGGTGCTAAAATGTAAGCTTCCTGAATTTTGCGTGTATTGTTCCAGACAGCTACCTCAATGGTTTCCATCAGGATGACTATATACCACCAAAACTGCTTGCTCAGCCTTAGCCCCCATTCTAATAACTTCCAAACACTCCACATTTATTTTCTTTTCTTCTGAGCTTTATTTTGATTTCCCAAATTCTTCCTGTATCTTCTTTCCCTACAAAGTAGATGCTGAGAACTTTCACCAGTTATAGAATTTTCTGCTAGCATATTTCCCTTTGGCTTCTATATTTATAACTTTTCACTTTGTCTGACTGCAGCTTCTCCGGCCTTCTGTGCATATTGCCAGAATGATTTCATCTGAAAGATATGTAACTGGCTACATATAAACTCTCCTCTTTTTATCTTTACACTCTGGTTCTCTTAAACATGCCATCAGTTTCCATAAGAGAGGTGTGGCAGAATACATATAATGGTAGCCTTTCTTTGCTCCACTATTCCTTCAATTTCTTCCCTTACCCACCCATTGCTGTGTGCGATCTTCTTTGGTTTCATCAATACATCTGGCATTTTATTTCTCCAAAAGAGTTTGAGAAGAAAATCATATACTAAAGCCTTTTCTTGATCCAGACACATTTCACAGCCTTTGACATTTAAAGAATTTCAGAGAAATCCTAGTACTTGTCTGTCAAATACTGCCTATCCCTTTATTGCTGTTTCCAGCACTTTGAGGAGTCTGCATTCTGCCAGTTTCAGCATCTCTGCAGCTAGATTCCTTATGTCACCTTGACTGCCATTCCCCCTTCTTCCCAGGTGCCATTGAAAACAGCAGCCTTCAAAGCTTTGCTGAAGCTTCTATCCTCTAAAGTCATGTTGAACTCACAGTGAGGCTTGCAAGGCCAGGAGCATTTCTCTTCTTCAATAACTGGATCCTTCTGCTCACTTCTGGAGCTGTCATGTCAGTTCTCCTATCATCTGTCTCTTTCTCCTTTGATTGGTACCTCAACATAAGACCATAGCCTCTCCCTTCTCTTTGCTCCTAAAATAATTCTGGAAAGAACTCCATGATCCAAATTTCTCTTTTTACACTGGCAGTCTGTCCAATTTCTCCATTAAGGCCACCACCAGCCAATATTCTTCTTTCTTACTCATCCATTCTCCAATGTTCATAGGTCCTACCTTTAGTTTTGTTTTAGCTTTCTCTTCTTCACTTATCTCCTTGACTCTGTACACAAATTCTTCTTATTTGTTCTTTGATTTTTCCTATTTTGCTTTTTTATCCATTCTCCATTAAACACATCTGCATTTTGGAATTTGTATTTGGCTTTATAAAGCTATTGGTTTGGCTTTTTCCCTTGGTGACTTTCCTTGAAATGTTATTTTGCAAGTCTCTCCTGTCACATCCTGAAAGTGTCATAAGGCTTCTAAGAGTTTATTCTGAGGAAATAGTAACACATGTGCACAAAGATGTATAGGCACACAAGGTTTTAAGCACAATATTTTTTATCTTGTGAAAAATTAGGCACAATCAAAATCTCTATCAATAAGAGATTAAATAAATTTTGGTAAAACCTTATAATGAAACACTACAAATGCATTTGAAATAGTGTAGACCTATATTCACTGACATTGAAAGATTCTACAATATTTATTGAGTGAAAAGGCAGGTTACAAAGTGTAAATATTGTATGATTTTATATATATAGCACATTTGTTAAACACCACTGACTCTAGTCAGGCAGATTTGAGTATGATTATTGGCTCCATGATTTACTAGCTGTCTGACTTTGGGCAAATTATTAACTTTCCCCTGTCTTGATTTGCACATTTGTAAAATGGGGATAATAATAGCAACTACCTAATAGGGTGTTTGTGAGGATTAAATGAGGTAATTCATGTTAAGTGCTCAGGACAGTGACTGGCCATTATTTCCAGTATTTGAAAGTTTAGTAAAAATGTATATGAAAGTGCTTTGAAGAGCAGAAAGTGACTAAGAGGTGATTGATGAATATCAAAATGTATTATAGCTTTGCACTGATAATATTGAGCAGGGGAGAAACGTCTCCTAAACTCTGAGATGTTCCATCGCCAAGATATGCCACATAGAGTGGGGAGGACTTCCCCTCATAATGAGGGAGTAGAGCCAAGGGCATTGCTACCCATAGGAACTTATAGGAGTTTCCTCAAAACTCAGAGTGTTACAACATCTCTCACTTTTGACAAAATTGTGGCTTCAGTAGTTTCTTCTGTGCTGTCTCTCATACTCCTTCCCTTTTGTGCAGTGTCCAATCAAAAACCAGGGCGTTTGGTAACACCATAGGAAAAAGTGAGTAATAGTGGGGATTTCTGAGAGTTTGTGCCAGATAAGCTGGCAGGTAGGATAGAGAGCTTTGTGTAAGGGAACCTTTAGGCTGTGCCCCTTATCACTCTTCCCGTGTGTGAGGAGACGCAATCGACCTCAACTATTTTGATATTTGAAGATGTTATCGTTGCTAAAGAGATGTGTCACAGGAGGTCTTCATGGAGCACTTAAGCCATCCTCTTGAGTGGGCAGCCATTTCCCATAGGTTGGAGGATGGCTCTTTCTTGTTTTTCTCAGCATTCTTAATTTGGTTGAGTTCTCTCCTTATTCAATTTCCAAGACTTTAAATGTTCCTAGATTTTATAGTTACAGTTCCTAGACTTTAACTGTTCTGACATTCATTTTTAGGGAACAAATTATTTTATTAAAAAATAGTGCTTTTGTCTAACCATCTGTATTAGAAGTTTCCAAAGGATAAGGAATGCCCAGCTAGTGCTCAGAGTGAGTATGGTGGGTATTTGCTGATTTCCTGAATATTCTTTAAGAATATATGTCAAAGCAACATGAATCAGTTGAAGATACATACACTATCACACAGTGAAAATTTTGTGTCGCATGTAGGTAAAGCTTCCTTATTCATTTATTCAATAGACATTGTAATATCCTGCAAAGTAGGAGGAACAGTGTGGGACAAAATGAGCTGAGAAAGATACAGTTTCTATATTACAGTCTGGTGGGGGATATAAGACACATGTCCATAAAGTAGAATGTGATCAGTATCACAGAACCAAGGTAACTAATAGTTCTAGGAGTTTCAGAGGAGAGAGTGATCTCTTATGATTGAAGGATTCATGGAGACGATAGCATTTGAGCAACATCTTGAAGGAGGAGTAGGGAGAGGCATTTCCAGTGGAGGGAATGGTATGAGCAAAGACATGGATGTTGACAAGAACAGGGTTTTTTCATGGAACTATGCCTAGCACAGACGGATAGGAAGGGGCAAATGACTAGAAAGTTTGAATCATAGAATGTCTGGCCTTGAAGGTCATTTGAGATAATTTAATCTTCCCCCCTCATTTTATAGGTGAAGAAACAGGTAACTTATTCAAAGTAATCAAACTGGTTTGTAGTAGTTTGGGGTTAGATTATACAGAGCCTTAGATACTGGGAAAAGATATTTTAGTTCATTTGACAGGCAATGAAAAACACTGGGGATTTTTGATCAACAGAGTGATAACAGCAGATATGATAATAATAGCTCACAGTTATTGCACATTCACTATTCACCAAGCCTGGGCTAACCTGTATTTGGTACCTCATTTACTTCACTTCACTCTGTGAGATAAACATTATTAGCTATCTTTGAAAGATGAATGAAATAAGGCTCTTCAAGGTAAAATGACTTCCCCAAGGTCACAGAGCTCATAAATAGAAGAGTGGAGATTTGAACCCAATGGTCTGGCTCAGAAGTCCAAGCCCTTAATGATTATACTAAACTACCACCAAAGTGAAGCATTAGGAAGTGGCAGTAGGCCAGAGGGTGAACTGGAATAAGAGAAAGAATAGAGACAAGAAGACCAGTTAGGAGACCACTGTAATAATCCAGACAAGAGGGGATTAGGCCCAAATTACGGGTGGAAGTTATTGTATTCAAAGAGAGGGAGAAACTGAAAAAACATTTTAAAAGAAGACCTGATAGATTGGATGTAGTGATAGGGGGAGGCATAACACTGGTTTGGAAGCTCAATGAGTCAAGAGTGTGAGATTATCTCCAAAGAAAAGAAATGCAAGTTTAAAAACCATCAATAGACATATAATATCCAGAGAAACAAAAATAACAGTTTTGCCTTAATCAGCTATGATCATTTCAAACTTAAAGCATTCGGTTCTGAGACTTGGAAAGTGAGATTGAAAGGCCAAAGCATGTTCAGAAGAGGATAACTAAGATGGTAAACGGACTTGATGGCTAACAGTCATAGGAATAGGGCCTAATTAGCTTAGAGAAGAGAAGGCACAGGGATGGTCATGATAACTGCTTCCAGACATCTCTAAGGCTGTGATATAGAAGGAAGAACAGGTTCCTTCTTTTTTTTGTAAGCTATCATGAATCAGAAACAGGGCCAATGGGTAGAAGATAGGAGAGAGATTTTTGGCATAATATAAGGAAGAAATATATAGAAGTGGGAACTGTGTCAATATGGAAAGGCACAGTGCAAGATGCTGGTGGAATGAATGCCTTGGGAAATAGTAGTTAGCCTGACTCTAGAATGGTCTAAGAATTGTTGAATGACAATTTGTTGAAGATGCTGTAAAAGTGATTCAAGCAATAGTTGGGTGGCTGGACGAGGTGAATTTTAAGGGTCACTCCAACACTGAGATTGTTTGGAACTGTGGTTGGAGAAAGTTTAGAGCTTAAAACTGTAGCAGCACCCTGTTCTCAAGTACGATGAACTTAAAGCTTTTGGTGGAATTGTGTACTGAGTCTCTGGAAAGACGTAAATCTAGTAAGTATGTATGGCCCTAAAATTGAAAAGAGAGAACTCAGGAAAACGCTTTCCAGTTTTTCCTTTCTGGGTGAAAGCCACATCCAGAAAAGAATGGTGCTTCTCTAGATTCGGTCTCCACTGTTGGTTATTCACTTCTAGGGATGGTAAAATGAGTTGAATCTTTTGGACCTTTTTGGCGGGGGAATTTCTCATGGCTGCTCTTAGAAACAACGAGTCTGAAACGATTGGGTGACTCACACAGAAAAGGTAGGAAGAGGTGCAAGTAGGCATAAAACCATGTTATTTTGAATAGTATGCCAAGTTAGAATTAGAGCAGGTAGCCTGGAAATCATAGTTTCCTGCCTTTTCCGCGTCCCTCCTCAGGCTGTGTGTGCCAAGTTTTCACCTTTGAATCAGGGGAGTGCTTGTACACATATTTTGATTTGCTTCAGGTCCTACCCTTAACCTGATTGTTCCCAACTTCCTCTGACCTCAAAAAATGTTCAGAATCATAATGATCTTCTTTCAAAAAGTAATCTCCTGCTTGGTTTATGTACTTCTCTGGAGCAAAGATGATAAATAGGTTTAATCTTTTGGGCCAGTTCTGATTGAATGGTAGTGGCTGCATAGGGCACTGTGGTGAGAAGTCGTTTGAGACCTCATCTGAACACAGCCTGGAAAGAGGGCCATGACCCATGAATGACATCTTCTCTACAAGTGTGGGATGGGTCATTGACAGCATGCATGCCTTAAAAAGTACTATCCTTGGGGTAGATGTGAAAGTTGTATATTTCTGCCAAAACCTATTAGTATCTGTGCCTTATTAGGTTAAAGGGGTTAGAACACAGGACTAATCCTCATGTATTTTCTGGTCATCAGCATGAAATATAAGTTGGGCCTTGATTCTGGCCACAATATCATTTCCTAACTGTAGTTAAAGCTGAATCGTGATGGTGGCCAGAGATTGAGCCCCAGTCTAGGCGCAGATGGCACCCTAACTCCAGGCAGCTGTTACACAAATGATTATTATCAGATGGGTTAAGGCAAACCCCTTCTTACCACTGGAGACACAGTTCAAAGCCTGTACTTTACTAGAGGTGGATCAGTAGCTGTGCCTTTTGTCTGTGAAGGACAGTGTATTATTGATATAGCAATATGCCTGTCAGTGTTTCTTCAGTTATCTAGCTGCAGAGAGCACAAATGCTTTATTGCTATGGTAGACGATCTTTTCCTTAAAAAGGAAAAAAAAAAAAAACCGAAAAGAAAGAAATGAAACTCAAGTGAAAGAAGTAATTTCCTGGAACTGCGAAAACGTAAAGCAAATGCCTGAACATGATTTTAAATGGGGCTGTGAATGTGGCTGATGGCAGGACACTTTCTTGGGAAGGACATACTGTGAGTGCTGCTGGGTACAGAGCACATTAGGGGGCAAGGAAGCCAGGAATCGTGTGCTGGAAGTCAGTTTCTATTAAATGAAAAGACTTCATAACACCTACCAAATCTGGTCTGGATAAATGGGTTTTTAGAATAATAATTTTTTAAAAATCATGAAGTGACTTGATAAGGTAGTAATAAAACTGTCAGAGTCTTCACTTTGACTGAAGCTGAGGTATAATAGGGAATTTTTAAAAATCTCTAAATCTTTTCAGAGTGTGGGAAGGGGGGAAGCTGGGAATTAGAGTTCCATTTGAATTCCTGCACTGGGAGTGGGGGGTGCTGGGGGCTTTGGAATGTATGAGAGCAGCTCTGTCCAATAGAACTTTCTGTGATGAAGGAAGTGTTCTGTATCTGCACTGTCCAGTGCAGTAGCCACTGGCCACCTATAGCTATTGAGCCCTTGAAATGTGGATAGTGTTACTAAGGAACTTAATGTAAACTTCATTTAATTGTAGCTAATTTAAAATTAAATAGCCAGAGGTGGCTAGAGGTTACCAAATTAGACAGCATAGCACTCAAATTTAGGTCAGTTTCAAGATCCAAGAGCAACAAAAGCCTAAGGAAAAGAAAGAACCTGCAAATCCATATGTCTGTGTGCAGTTTATATCTCTATTGAGAAGAATAGGCTTTTGTTAGCTTTAGATAGACCCTGCACCTTGATTTTAGATAAGAGCATGCCACTCTTGCTGGAGCATGTGTCTCTGGTCAATCTAAGGATATGGAAAGTTCAAACACATCATCCTTTACTAATGGGCATTAATGACTTTAATGAAAGTAATCCATCTTTGAAGCAGAGAAATGAATATTTCACAAAAGAAATGTAAATAAGATTTCGATTAAAGAATTTGCTAATGTTTCTTCTCTGCTCTGGATATAATAACCAGAGTTCCATCTCTTTATGGAACATTTGTAATTCTGTCAAAGCCATCTAATTCAATATCATGCTATTGGTGACTTGGACTACAGAATGAAACAAGAAAAAATGATAGACCATAAACCAAATGACTTTCTCTGGGTATAATTTGGGTAATGAAGCAGATCTTAGACTGGATTGGCTCTCATTTATCTCAGTGTTCTTTTAATGATTAAAATTTTGAGATATAGCTCTTGAAATTGCAACTGTTTCCCTATGTGCTACCTTTACGCTTTAAAAATTTCCCCACTTTATCATAGTGCGTTCATTCCAAAACTTGAAGAAGTCTAATGTATCTGGGGCATTGAGTATAATGGGATATGGTAAAAGATAGTGCCAGGGCAAGATCGTGAAGGACTTTGAAACCATTTTGAAGTATTTAGACTTTTCCTAGGAGCAGTGAGAGTGACATGAGATTTTTAGAAAGCTTAGTCACTGCAGCATGAGGAATGAATTGGAGAGCAGGAAGATGAAAGCTTGATCTCTTAGAAGCTTAGTGCAATGGTTAGGGTGAAAGATGATGATGATAACCTGAAGTGATGATGGCAGTAGAGATGGAAAGAAGTAGACAGATTCAAGAAAGACTTAAGAGGTAGCATTCTTAGGACTTGGTGAGTGATGAGATGGAGAAGGATCAGACTGTACTCCCCTTGGGTAGCCTCTTTTCTTGCCCTATGCTTTTCCTGAGATAAGACTCAGCACTCTGTCACTTATCCCCACCAAAATAAACCCACTTCCCAAAGCATTGATGAGGAATGTGTGTTTTGCTGAATATTTCATGAGGGAATGGAAGAGCTGGTTACATTACACACCACAGAGTGAAATTTAATCTAATTCCCTCATTGGACATATTTCTCCCAAAGTTTCTTTCCTATTTGACTCTCTCCTGGTCTTTCCCCTCTTCCTTCCTCTACTATTCCTGTCTCCTCAGCTCCTCTGCCCATTTGCCTCCCCCTAGATTCTGTTTCACTTCTATCCCCTTTCTTACATAGAGCAATTTAACTTTTCTCTGGGCTTCTTCAATTTACATCCTCTTATGGCAACCCAGACTTCCACTTTGCTTGTGAATCATCATCTTTAGAAAGCAGGGGACATTGTAAATAACAATCAGTATTACTGATGTTTTTCTTTTCCTCAAGCTCTAATATGGCTAGACACTACTCTGTTACTGATCCTGTCTTTATTCAAAATTTCGAAATTTTGTCCATGTATTTTTCCATTATCTTTGCTTTTTTTTTTTTATAAGGAAGAGGTTTTAAAGATTTTATTTTTTTTCCTTTTTCTCCCCAAAGTCCCCCAGTACATAGTTGTATATTCTTCATTGTGGGTCCTTCTACTTGTGGCATGTGGGACGCTGCCTCAGCATGTTGATGAGCAGTGCCCTGTCTGTGCCCAGGATTCGAACCAATGAAACACTGGGCCGCCTGCAGCGGAGCACACGAACTTAACCACTCAGCCACGGGGCCAGCCCCGCATTATTTTTGCTTTTTTAAAATGTTGCATTAAAATATTATTTATCTTGATTCTGAATCTTTTGCTGCCCCCTTACGTTTTGTGTCCATGGAGAGTGCCTCACTTACCCTGGCCTTTGATAACCTTTACGAATTTTAGAAATAAATTTTCATGTACTTTATATGAGTATAATTTTCCTGAAATACAGGCTTTCTTTGGCCACCTAGTCTGAACTTTTGTATATGCATGCTTCTTTCTACCCACCAAAAGTATATTGCAATGGAAGAATTCATTTTTACTCATCCAGCAAACATTCTTTGAGCTCCTATTGTATACCAGGCACTGTGTGATGATCTGGGCTTACGGTGGTAAACTGTAAACAAGTGGTAAACAAGATCTTTTCAGTGGGTAAGACAGAGAGGAAGCAAAAAAAATCACAACAAATTAATTTTTGACCAATAGGTACTAAGCACTTACTAGGCTAAGTGTTGATGATATAGGCTTCTGGCCCTCTGGAGCTCACATTCTTACAGGGGAAGAAAGTCACAGCTTTGATAGGTGGCAAGAAAAGGGCCCTGGGGGAAAAGGACAAAGAGAGGTGTGTTTAATAGGTGGTGGAGGAGGAAGAGTCAGGATTTGACTTTCTTCCAGTGTACGGAAGGCAAATAGTTGGTCATACAAGTCAGGGAATGGCTAAAATGGCAAATGCATGAAAGAGTGTTAGACGTGTTAGAAGGCAGCAGGATGGGCCAGGGCAAGAGAGATCTGGAACTGGAAATGAAACCAGCATGTCAGGGTTTAGTAACAGTAACAGACTCAGCTCCATGTCCAGAAAGAGCCAGTACAGGAAGCAGTTCAGGTAGATGGTCAGCATCAGGGAGATCCACAAGGGCACAAGTGTCCCGGAAAGGAGGAAAGTAGCATTGTAGAGTTTAGAAGCAGAAAGAATGCACAGATATGAGAAGGCATTTGGTGAGGTGGAAGCCTGGTGACAACTGGGTTGGGTGGTTTTGAAACTGAAAGAAAGAAGGGGAAATGAAAGTTGGGGATAATTAGCGTTTTTTGCCCCGCATGGTTGGAGCAGGGAAGACCATCAGCTGAACCCCTGAACTAATGTTCCTTCAGTTTCCTCCTTGATTTCGGACATGTTGGTCCCAGAGCTTGTGGTTCATTCTGCAAATGGCTTCAGCTGTAGGATGTGGCGCACTGGGAGAGGAGAAGAACCAGGCAAGACACTAGAGCTAGTAATGGGAGAATAAGTATAATGCCTTCTCTATGTTATGCATGCTTAGAAACAGAACATTTTCAACAGCAGTTCTCTGTTGATGATGATGATGATAAGGTGATTTAAATGTAACATTACTTAGAGAAAGCATGCAGAATACTGCTTTGCTTTTATCACTAGAAAAATGGTTTTCTTCCAAAGCTTAAATCAATTAATGTCTCACCTCCCTCAATATGCCAGAGCCACAAATTCTGCAGGGTGTTAGCTATGCATTAAATTCACCTTCTCATATTCATGATGGCTAAATTATTTTTACTCTTATATTGCCTTCTTACTGATATTTTGCCAAATTCACATATGCACAGGAAGAAAGTTGATATTTTCTCTCTGTTAGCATGAGATGTTTTATTGCTGAACTCGATGGCACCACATTAATTCAAAGGGGGAGAGGCCAATGAGACTGGAAATCAAGCCCTTCAATTCCGAATTTCCACATTTATTGCATTTGAGGATGCCAAGGCATAATGATAAAGAATTCCAGCAGGCAGAACTCACGGTTTTAAACCTATTTACTCTGCTGTAGCTGAACGTTGCTGCATATGACAAATGTTGTGAATAAGTATGTTTCAAGGCCAAAGAGCTCTATGAGAAATCCGATCGTTCATAAAGATCACAAAATCGTTTCAGAAATTGAACAATATTACAGCAGCTTAATAGCTAATTTGAATCTTGTGTCTCCAACATGTCAAGAATTCTTTAAAGCATCTTGTGGGTGGTTTGTGCATAACAGCATACGTCTGCTTTGGACCTTCCAGGAACCGAACCTTAAATTCTCCCAAGAAGGGGATTGATTTACTACTTGGTTACCAACAAAATGTTCAAGGTTCTCGTGGTGGATGAATTCAGGAAGTCAGGCTTTGTTAACACAAAATAATGTTTTGATGGAACGATGGACCCATCAAACAGTTTGAAATTAGGGAATTCACTTCTGGCTTTTAGAATCTGAATCCTTCCTATAAACCAGTTACAATTATTACCTTAAAAATGCTTGTCCCTTTTCCAAAAAGGCTTAAAAAAGCAACCAAAGCCTAATAAGTGCCAAGAAATCCCTGTTGTTTTATATGTGTACATTAGCCCTATGTTCTGAATTTACTGGAACGAGATCTTTTTAAAAACTCTCCTCTTAGGCCTATTAACTATTGACATTTCCAAAACATTCCAGCATTTTCTCATGCATACCATATCTCCCTGATGACTTTTTACATTCTGAGGCAGCACGAAAATTTTTTGTAAGACAGCATGAGCCAAAGCTGGTATCAGCCTTGTTTGCCATAATTGGGATTTTCAGTTTCAAAAAATATATGGAAATCATTGCTTTGGAGCCTCTCTATGTGAGGAGGACACAGGCAGAAGGTAATCCCAAGCTTACCTGGCCTGCCCAGACCTGCCTGTGATGGAAGGGATTCACATTTGAGCCTGCTTTTGGGAAGGGGGTAAAATAGGAGGGAAAAATAAAGACATTTGCGAAAAGATATGGCTTTCTCTGTGTGCTTTAATGAAGATATTTGATGCATATTCCTCACATGACTTGTTTCAACCTGAATCCAAATCCTCTGGTCTGTAAAGTACTCTTTGGATCTGCAGTCATTATTTTTAATTTACTGATACTAAAGTCTCCCCTGGGCCTCATCGGCTCTTAATTGTTAAAGCGTCTCAGTGTTGCTGGTGTGGTTTGCACAAACCCTAACTGAACTGCTAACATACCCTGAAATCTCAGCAGGATTAATACTTTCACAGTTGGAGCGATTTTTATCAGATTAATTACCACCTCCTGTAGTCCGATCCCTCACTCTCTGCCAACCCACCCCAAGAACGTATATCTATTTCTGGAGCTGTGAAAAATCTTTCATGATGCATTTAGCTGAATGCAATTTTTTTGGACAAAACTAGGTTCCTTGAACAATCCTTGCTGGGCTGGTGGTTGAAAATTGAGATGCTACATGTAAATAGGGACAGTGCTTTCGAGCAAAGAGCAAAGTGCTTTTGTTTGGATTTCAGGTTTATTATTATGAATAGCTGCATTTAATGGGCATTAGTCTGGTTTAACACACCACCAGGACTTCCTATAGGTTTACCCATTTTTTCCCTTTTATCTCTGGATACTCATGCCTTGTTTCTCTCTTAAAACACTAAAACTCTTCTGTATATATTCGGAACCTCTGCAGGCTTCTACCATAATATTTTAGCCAGTCCCTATTGTGAATGGCAAAGCCAGGTGTAGGAACCATTAAAGTACACACGAATAATGATTCCATAAACAATCAAATGAATAGGGGAGAAGGGAATTCTTACAGTAGAATGCTAACTGATAAACGTGGAGGGAGTGGTGGAGCTGGAATATCACCATTTTGCCACCATCATGGTATAGAAGGATTTGGGCAAGAATTATCAATAGATGCTGACTTTGGCAGGGGGCATTTTAATGAGGAACTAGATATGCGCATGGTCTCATAGATGGTCATAGATTGCTTTTTAGATATGAAGCAAAGAAGAGTAACTATACAGTGGAAAAACTGGACAATGTCTTGATTGAGTTATCAAAATCAGTATCACAGATAGACATTGTGCCCTCCAAATGTGCTGCTCTGAGTAGCGCACATGGCTTATGTAGTTTTCTGGCTGGGAATGTGTAACCTGAATCTAATCATAAGGAAACATCAGACAAACCACAACTGAGAAACAGTCTATAAAATAACAGGCCTTTACTCTTCAAAAATGTCCATGTCTGCCCTAAAAGGCAAAGAAAGACTGAGGAATTGTTATGAGATGAAGGGAATAAGACAACTAAATGCAATCATGATGCTGGGTTGCTTCCTGTACTGGAGGAACCAAAATGCCATAAAGGACATTATTGGGACAATTGATAAAATAAGAATATGGGCAGTAGATAAAAGTATTGTAACAACATTAAATTTCCTGAGTTTAATGACTGTGCTGTGATTAAGAGAATATCTTTGTCCTTAGAAGAGATACAAACTGAAGTATTAGGGAGTAAAGGGATTTGATGTATGTAATCTACCTTCAGATGGTTCAGAAAATAAATTCTGTATATGCATATGTTAAATAGCCAACGCCGGTGGTCTAGTGGTTAAGATTTGGTGCTCTCACTGCCATAGCCCGGGTTCTTTTCCCATCAAGGGACCACACCACCTGTCTGTTGGGTGTCGTACTGTGGCGGCTGTGTGTTGCTGTGATGCTGAAAGCTATGCCACCGATATTTAAAATACCAGCAGGGTCACCCATGGTGGACAGGTTTCAGCAGAGCTTCCAGACTAAGACAGACTAGGAAGAAGGACCTGGACACTCACTTCTGAAAAAATTGGCCATGAAAACCCTGTGAATAGCAGTGGAGCGTTGTCTGATACAGCATGGGAAGGCGAGAGGATGGCGCGAAAAGACTGGGCAGGGCTCCACTCTGCTGTGCACAGCATCGCTAGGAGTCGGAATCATTCAACGGCACTAAAAAATATATTATATATAAATTTCTATATAAATTACAGAAGTTAACTATGTGTAATAAATTATATATACACATATATGTATGTACATATACAGTCTATGCATTTAGCCACTCTGCTATCTGCATGCCAAAACAAAGCTGATCAATGTGTGTGTATCTACGTATCTATATCTATATATAGATATCTGCGTAGAGAGAGAGGGAGAAAGAGACGAACCTGAGTAAAGAGTATACAGGAGTTCTCTGTACTATTCTTGCAACTTTGAAGTTTGAAATTACTTTTAAAGAATGATTGCACTGTTTCCTTTATATGTATACCTCGTGAATTCCCATCTCCACTCCTTCACTGACATCACTCCTGCCACAACTTCTCTCAACCTGGCAAATTGGACCTGGATCTCCAGGTCCCACTTAGTTCTGACTCCCTTCCGTGCACTGCTCCCTCCTCTGCATTCCTCTGACACTACTGGTCTCAGTATCATTTGGCCTGATCCCGTTGATTGGCTTTATTTTGGGGTGCAAACAGCATAGTGCTAAATGTACAGACTGTGGAATCCGACTGGGTTGAAGTCTCAGTTCTGCCACTTACAAGCTGTGTGACCTTGAGCAAGTTCCTTACCTTCTCTAAGTTGTGGTTCCTTTGACAGGAAGCAGCATTACATGAGGGGGAAAGAGCACTCACTGGGAGTTCAGAGGCTTGATTCTAGTTGTAGATTTGTCATAGGTGTGTGAGCTCGTGGGTCTCAGTTCTATCGTCTGTAAAATAAGGGGGTTGGGTAAATAATTGGTTCTCCTCCCTGGCTGACATTAGAATCGCCTGGGGAGCTCTAAAAGATGTATAAAATATATCAATATCCAGCACCCTCCCCCCGCAAAATTCTGATTTGATTGGTCAGGGGTGAGTTCCAGGGATGGTAGTTTTCAAAGGTTCCCAGATGATTTTAATGTGTGGCCTGGGCTGAGAGCCACCAGGGCAGCTGATTCCCAAGGTTGCTTCCAGCTTCACAATTCTATGATTTTATGCAAAGATGCTGCTGTGAATTTGTTGTTGTTATTATTGAGGCCCCTTTTGTCTCCCCTACAATGTGTAGCCTAGGGCTTGATCACACGGTAGGGACACACAATACCAATATGTTAACTAAAATAATGATCAGCTAAGATTTTCCTCGTTTTTTCCCCTGGCTAAGAAAGAGACATCTTTGACAATCTCAGCATCTTGACAGAACGATTATGGCCTCCTAGAATCCCCTACTAGCCATAGGAAATTAGCTGTAGCAGTTTATGCTCTTAATGGGAAACTAGCATGTCAATGGGCTATTTCTGTCATTGTGGTTTAGTCTGATATTCCAATATGCCCCTGCTGCTTTTCATGATACTTAGCGAAAAAGAAGAGGCAGCGGTTCCCCCTGGGTTCACATTTGACCAATTGCTACGCTTGAGGCAATCACAAAACACCATAGGTGTTGAAAATGATTAGGGACAATTAAGATAGTGCAGCCTCCAAGGAAGAAGCCACTATCAAGTCTTCGATCTCCCAAATGCACAGGTTCTGTGTTCCTGCAGCAGCAATTACCTAAAAATATCTAATACTTAATTACTTCCAAAGTGTCAGTCTTCATAACCGGGTATTAGAATGTTCTAATTGATAGCACAGCTGCGGCTTCCCCGCCTGATGCTGGCATATGGCTTGCAGTGTTCTTCTACCTTAATCAGTTTTCTTTCTTCATAAAGCTCACTTACAGATTGCAGATTGCAGGCGCAATCTACCTAGGATTGGAATTACTGCACCTTTTTTTGCAATTTCCTGCTTTGAGTGAGAGGGGAAAACACCGAGAAAAGAAAAAAAGAAAATAAAGAAGAAGAAGAAGAAGAAAATAGCTGAGGACTATGGCTACTGAACTATGTTGGGAAACTTCCTAGTTCCTGTTGCTTTTGCATTTCACTTTAAGGAAATCCTATACATATGTAATATAGATGTCAACTAGGGTCACCCTCATCACCTAAGTAAGATTGGCTGGAACCTCTGTTCCAGAGATTGTGAAAGGTCCAAATCTCTCTGCAAGCTGTGAATTTCCAGGGTGCTCATGCTATTGCAGTCACCCGTAGCTCCGAGCGCTTGCCATTGCTGAGTCTGTTTTATTTCAGGGTCTTCTCACTGTGTTGTACCTGCTGTTTCCGTTCTATACTATGTTGACTTTAACTCAGAACATAATCCCTCTCCTTAATTTCCCAACAGCCCACTCACACGAGGAAAGTGGATATGGCAGACTTGACTTTACTGAAGCTTGGGGGATATGGAGGGATTTTTACCACAGGCATGCAGACAACTTTAAAGGAAGTGGTAGCCGTTCTTGTCCTGCAGAGTCCCTCAGCCATTTCTGTAACCTGAGCTCCAGTCTCCCACCCTGTTGCTTAGCTGCCTTGCTCTCTCTTCATGACCTCTTCCCTTTACTTTTTGCTGCTGTCCTCTCAGGAAGAATATAAAGGTACTACAGATTTTCTCATGCAGAGCAATTAGGCTCTCTCTAGCGCCAACTCCTAAACTTAGTTCTTGGCCTCTCTTTGCATACCCACAGCTGTGCGTTTACTGCTTAAAGGGGCCCATCTGATTGAGTTTGTTTTCTAGTATATGTATAAACAAAGTGTGTGTGTGTGTGTGTATACATACATAAGCACACAGACACATATATATCTCTCCAAATTTATAAAACTTATTGGATATATCAATTACAACTTAATCTTTTATTTGGCAATAGGATTCCCTATAAAACAGCCTCCTCACTCATGTGCAGGGCTCTAGCTTCTTTCTAGTTTTAATTGATTCTCTACACAGCTGTCAAATGAATCTTCTAGAAACTTTTCATCATGTTATTTCTCTGCATACCACCCTTCATTAATATGATGATGTAGTGAATATTTAGATGTTAGTGGTTGATAATGGATTACTGTATTACCCCCAGATAACTTGTGTATTTTATCAGGGACTTGTAATGTCTTGAACTAGAAGAGTGAGTAATAACCTATGTGATGTGCTTAGCGTAGATCTTGGAATATAATAAGTGCTCAGTAAAGGTTAGTGACTAATGTTGCTGTTGTTATGTTATTATTGGGATTTCAGGTGTGGTAGTGGCTGGGTCAGTGGGAGGAGGTTATCGATAAGTCCTGGGGACTTGTTGGTGCTGCTCAAATTCCTATAATTAAAAACAGCTTATTGTACCTGTGAGTAATGTCAGAGCTAGCATTCACAAGTTGCTCCTTCTTTGTTGTATTCATCACTGCCCCCCAACTTCCCCTGGCCAAGTCAGGAATTACCATTAAATGAATGTCCAAACTCCTCAGCCTTCCATGAAACATCTTATGTGATCAGA
This sequence comes from Equus przewalskii, assembly GCF_037783145.1. NCBI lineage: Eukaryota > Metazoa > Chordata > Mammalia > Perissodactyla > Equidae > Equus > Equus przewalskii. The sequence continues at coordinate 103,867,685 of NC_091863.1, read as the reverse complement.
CCCCTTTATTTCTCTAATCTTTGATTCCTTTGCACCTATACACAATTTTATGTTCTAGTTGTGCTTGTCTTATACCTGTACCCTAACATATTATGCTTGCTAAGGTAACCTCAAGTGGGAATTCTCATTTGGAACTGAGGGAATTGTACCAGGATCTATCTAAGGGGTGGTGGTAGTTGGGGATGGGAGATTCGAGCGTTTAAGTTAAGCCCTGTTAAAGTCCTCCAATATTATGCATTTCCTGTTTTCTAAACAGGACCACGTGGTGATCATCTACATTCCCCTTTGCCTTTCATCGAGCATAGTTTTCCTCAAATTTAAGGTTAAAAGTATTTTCTGAATCCCACTGACGCCTTGCTGTCTAATTGAGCAGGATTGTTTTCCTCTCTTCTGACTTTATCCCCCTTCCTAGTGAAGACAGATAAGGCCAGGGTGGGGGATCCTCCCTAGAGTTGGGCAGGGTTCTTCAGGGTCCAGAGGCAAGCCCTGTTAGCAGAACCAACAGAGGTAAGCCTCTCTCGTGCAGATCTCTGAGCACTGGCAGGTGGAAGCTGGAGGATTTGGGCCTGCTTCAACAGGCTCAGTCTCCATCTGAAGTTTCTTCCAAGGACAGTCACATACTGCAGAAATCTGGCTCATTTGTTGGTCCACACTTTAATGAATGCTATCAATCAAAAAGCATGCTGCTTGCCCATAACTGAGTTTATTGTTGTCTTCTTGAAATGATTTCTTTGGCCATCCAGTCCCCAAACAGAATTCCATATTGGAGACCATATTGAAAACACTATTTTTTGTAAGATGGTAAAATTGGCCCATCTGTTTCTTCCTCTGCTTACCTGTAGACAGGGAAATGGTCAGGCACGCCCCTCACTGTGGTCCAGACTCATTCCAATGCATTACGCCAGAGAGAGAATCTCACCTTATTTATTTATTTCTAGAGCTTGTTTCCTTTCACAAGGAGGAGAACAAACTGCTTTGAGAAAAGTTCATAGTCCAGTCACAGAGATTTCTGTGACCAGACCCAGCTGAGTGAAGGGGTATAGGATAGTGAAGTCTGGATTATGAGGGAAAAAGAGATGGCTGGGGCATGGGGCCTGCCTGGGACTGGTGCATGACATCAGTATCAGTGCCTGAATGTCTTAAACGGATTGGAGGGGGAAAGTATGGAAGTTGAAGAGCTTAGCTCATACTGCTTACATCTCTCTGTGTGCTAAAGGATCAGTCAGCAAAGGCGTTCTTCTCAATCGTCGCCTGTCCCTCATCCTGGCCCAAAGTATAAAGCACTTTTCTCATCTGTATTAATACCTTGCCCTGGAAACTCCACAGGGTTCTTATGAGGATCAAAAGTGGTAATGACTGTGAAAGTCTTTGCAAATGGAAAACTGCTGCCCAAATGAGGGACTTGGCTAGAAAACCATAGAATCTTAATATTAGATGAGACTTGAAAGATCATCTAGTCTAATCCCCGATCCTGTGCTTGAAGAATCTACTATTGTTATTATATTTATTTGAAGATTTACAAAGATAAGCATTACTTGGGGAGTGATTGAGTCATTCAACAAATATTTATTGAGTACTTATTTTTCAGATGCTGTTCTAGCTGCTGTAAGTAAAACAGTGAATGAAACAGACAAGGCCTCTGCCCTCATATAGCTTAAACTTGAGTAGGGAGAGCCATATAATATGTAAACAAAATAATATAGATAATTTCTGATGATGACACATAGTATGCAGGTAATTGAAATAGGGGTATGTGATAGGCAGGGACTGGATGGAGCAACCTTAGACTATGTTCTCAGGGAAGGTTTCTCCGAGGAGGTGACACTTAAACTTAGTTTTGAGTGACAAGAGGGAGCCAGACTGTAAAGACCAAGTGGAAGAACATTCTAGGTAGAGGCGATAGCCGGTGAAATGGCCCTGAGGGGAGGAGGGTATGTTTGAGGATCAATGTAGGTAGAACAGATTTTGTGAAGGGAAGAGTGCTATGAGAGGCGGTTGTAGAGGTAGCAGGGGCCAGACCATGAAGGGAATTTTAAACAAACAAACAAACAAAGCATTTATATTTGATTCTGAATGTGATGGGAAGCCATCGGAGGGTTTTAAGCAAGGCGGTTACGTTACCAGTTTTGGATTTTAATAAGAATTTTCTGGCTGCTGTGTTGAGAAAAAAAATAAAGGAAACAAGGGTGGAAACTGGTATGGGCGTTGGGAGGCTATGGTGATTGTATGTTTGTTCAAAAGTGTTTGTACCCTCGTGTAACTTGAGCAAGAAATAAATATTTATTTCTGGAAGCCCTAGAGATTCTGGGTGTGTTTGAGGCTACAAACAATAACGACAACGACAAAAAACAAAACCTAAGACCAAGAAGACTGGTAGCAGTGGGAATGGTGAGAGGTGGTGAGATTTTACATATTTTGAACACAGAACTAAGAAGACTTGCTGATGTTTGCAAGATGTAGGATGAAAGAGGAAAAGAGTAAAGGTTGTCTTTGGAGCAAATGGGTGGAAAGGGCATCCTTTATTGCGGTGGGGACGACTTGGGGAAGAGCTAGCATGAGGGGAGCCAGGAGTCCATTTTCGGCCTCCTTAAGTTTGAGGTGATTATCAGGGATCCATATGTTGATCTATTTGTGCCTCCCAACAAATTCTTATTTTATTTATTTCTTTTTTCTTTTACTTTGTCTACAAAAAGAACATTTGGTAGCTTACAGTAAAGTACTGGTAAAACCATTAATGCGAGGGGATCCAGAGGGAAATTATATTGAAAAATTCTGGCAGAGGACAACTACTACGATTCGATGAAGTTAATTTTGAGCTTCTTAGTAACCAAAATGAGGAGGCAAAAGCAGTGAGTTATAAAACTCTCATTTTCTGGGGCAGTGGTTCTCCATCTTAGCTGCAGAGTATAATCCTGGAGCTTGCTTAAGCACATTGTGAGTGGTGACCCCTGGAGCTGCACAACTCAACAGCCCTGCTCAGCGCCCACCCCTAGAAATCTGAATTTAGCTGGTCTAGGATGGAGCTGGTATGCAAATAAATTTACTGTTAGATGATTCTAATGTGCAGCCCGAATTGAGAACTACTAGTTTTGTAGAAGGAGGAGTACCCATTGATATGGAAAGATAAACTTGTTTCTAAGCTGTAATTAAATTTGTCTCAGGCATCTTTATGTAAGGGGTATTGGGCTATGTAATGAATGATGCTATAGATAGCAATTCCACATGAGATACAGAAGCCTTCCTCTTTTGCTGCTTATTATATGTACTCTCAGCAAAAGCTGAAGTTGTGAGGTTAAAATTATAGTTGTGTGCAAGCAGAAGCCAGAATGATAGGGTCCAGTTATGTAGCTTTCTGGCAATTTGGCTTAGCAGAGTGATAAAGCTTGGAGAATCACGAAGAAGAAAGAGTTAATGCAAACCTCACGAACATCAGTAGTTTCAGCAAGACTTTGCTCAGTTTGGCCATCAAGCCACTCTGGAAGATTCCTCAAGGAGCTGAGCCTTTCAGCCAGCTCTTTCCCCCTTAAATGAGGCTCGCCTGTAGTTAGACAGGGAGTGGTTTGTGTTCTCGTTTCCTCTTAGTTTTGTCACTATTAGTCTTTCCCATGCCAAGCAGGCTTTTCCTTTGGGGGAAGACACTTAGGCAGAGAATGAAATTAAGAAATAATGTAATGATGATGGCGGCAATTCTTTGCGCAGCCTAAGAGCAGTTGGCTGCTAATTGTGGAGTGGTAATAAGGGGGGCCCTGGGCCATAAGGTTTGTATTTGGAACACCTGTAGTTTTCATTTAACACCATGGATCATTAAACAGCTGCTCGGAATGGCCTTATTAAAACAAACACAGTTGCACTGTTTTATGCAAGTGTTATATTGCAGTGAGCAGATCAGATGCAAATAGAGGGATCTTGTAAAAAAAAAAAAAAGACACTCTAAGCAGATTTCAAGGTTCTATATCATGAAGGCAAATCTAGCTGGGTATTTTTCTGTCTCTGTGAAGCTGAAACTGATTGAAATTCTTGGATTTTGCCTTAAGCCCTCTTTCCATGCCTGAAGGGCCAGGGAAAGCCTGATACTGAGTCTTCTATGGGGTAGGCCCTTATTGAAGTCACTGGCGTGCTCTAAAACTGGCCTGTCAGGTGTGTTCCTTCCACTGAAGAAAGCCAAATATTCTGTCTTCTGCAACGTGAAGATGACCTTTCTGGGAAGCAGAGGAGCTTTCTGGAGTTTTTCTATCATTATGGATGTTTGTTCTATGTCGCCCACACTTTCACATCGATATCCCCTTACAAGTTTTACACACATTTGTAAGATGGCTAATTAAAATTAGATGCTGAGTTTATGCCCAGAGTCAGGGTGCAGACTAAAGCTGGGATGTAGAGTTTTTCTTGATTTAAAAATAATTGGCCTTTGGTGGAGATATTTTCTAATTATTTGTCAAAGGATGTTTTGGATGCTTCAAGATGCAAGAATCTCTAAGATGTAGTTTGGACAGGGACATATTGGTATTTTTAGGTATATTTTTATGAGAATGACAGTGGAGAATATGTGAGCTGTGTGTGTGTGTGAGAGAGAGAGATTGAGAGTTTGATCCATAGACATCAAGCTCCAAATGTGAATTAATCTCTCCTATAATTGTACAAATTTATGATCGTAAGTGACTCTTTATGTCTTTCCCTAATTCTGTGCAGGAAGCCTTTCATAGACATTATTTGTGGCCTTGATTTCATTAAAGGGCAAGTCATACCCCCTGTGCCTTCCTGTTTTATAATCACACAATCTCAAGTGGTCTTCAGACTAGAAAAGAGATCTTGGCGGGTCTGGGAACCTGTCTGGGAGTGTAGCGGAGTAGGAAACGGGGGAAAGATTTGTATTTCTCAGTGGTCTGAGTTACAGTTACCAGAAGGAAAAGTAGGAACAACCATGTGAATTTTGAGCAGATGAATCTGGCTTGCAGTATCCTCCACATACTTGTCTCCTCTCCTTTGTAGGTACCCTCTGCTCAGGTGCCCTGCTGCCCTAACCCATTTCCTAGCTCTGGTGTCTATTTCAAAGTCAACCCTTGGCAAAACTGTTAAAGCTAGCAGTTTATTCTTGGTGTTCTTTACCCCCACTTGCTGACTTCATTGTTTTTGTTTTGCCTTGGTGGGCCAGCCTGTGCTCCCTTTCCTACTCCCCTACCCTCCCTGACAGCTTCCCAACCCCCTTCAACGTTATTCTGTACCACCCCTTTCAAATCCTGCTCTAGGAGAAGATGGGGAACTTCTGCAACATGAGGAGGAAATGACTGATGCAGCTCAAAGGACCACTGCAACAGGGAAGCTGACCTTTAGCTAATGAGATGCAATACTACTGTTGGATGTTTAGGCATCTGCTAGCTGGAGGTGAGGTTAGGGGCAGGGGTGGTGTGGGGCACTTTAGTTTCTTCCCGTTATATTCTGAGATCAAATCACAACAAGTGAGTGGTAATTTTCTGTGATGTTCTCTTACTGTACTCAGTTTTGTGTCTCCCAGCTGAGGGCCTAGACAATGGTAGCCCCTCAATAAATATTTTTGACTGACTGACTGAATGAATGGGCAGGAGGGCCTTTACCAGACCGCTTTACCTCACAGTAGTAGCTCCGCCTACCTACAAGCTAGACTGTGGACCTGAAGAGCAGCGCCTCCAAGCAAAAGAGTATTGTGCTGCCAAGAGTGTGGGGTATTGTGCTGCCAAGAGTGTGGGGTATTGTGCTGCCAAGAGTGTGGGGTATTGTGCTGTCAAGAGTTTTTTCCAGGGCTCCAGTCTGTTGTCAGGGTTCAGTGAAACACACTTCTTTGCTGAGCATTATGGCCCACAAGATGCATCTGATTCCTCTTCCACAGTAGTTGAAGAAGAATGGCCAGAATCAAGCTTTCCCTTCCTCTAAGGAGAAGTTTCTCCTTAGCCTACTTTCGGATTGCCTTAATCCAGCCTTATCAATAAAGAGTTTAACTGACATAGCCCATGCCATTTTCAACAGACCTGCTAGGATTCCAGAGATGATGGTAGGAAGAAATCATAGCAGTTTTAGTTCTGATTTTTATTTGCATGGAGAGTGATTACTTTCAGTTTTTTCCTGTTTCTTTCAGACCCTGAGTCTTTGGCTTCAAGCCAATTTGTATAGTTTAAAATAATCCAAATTTATACACACACACCCCTCCCAGGCAGGCCATGCCCAGCTCCGTGATTCTACTCTAGGTTTCTAACCTATAAAGCTTGATTTGGCTGCAGAGATAAGTAAGCGAAACCTCAGACCATTGGTGTTCCCTTGCCCATATCTTCCTCATCACTTCTGCTTAAAGACTTCTAGACCATTTGGGAAATGCTAGGCTGACCACTGAGAAAATTCCTGGTTCTAGGAGTTACTGATTAACTCCCAGAGAGACATGTGAATAAGGTGTGTGTGTCCATCAGGAGTTTCTTTGATCCTTAAGCAGGATTGTTTTTAGACAATGCTCTATAAAGAAAATTAGTTATTGGCTTATTCATTTTTTCACCCATTTGCTCACTCCTGCCTGGCCCTGAGTTGGGTACCTAGGCTACAGTGGAGAACCAAGCAGAAAATGTTTCTGCCCTCAGGCTCTTGGGAGTACCTGTTCATTCCATTCTACTTTGGCAGAAAAGTTTGAATAGCATTGTCACCCGATAGATGAATTCCGTCTAAAACAAGCCTACTGACTTCAAGTTATCCTTTAAAGGAAATGAATGGTTAGAGGAGAAAAATTCAGGTGCAATACCCCTCATGTGGTATCCTCATTTGGAATAAAGTGGAAGAAAGTTTCTCTTGGTGAAAAGCCAGATTTATAGTATAATATTTAGAGAACTATGTTTTATTTTTCAAGTGTATATAATGGATTAACTGTTAAAAGAATATGGGTAGATGTTCTGCAATATCTGTGATGAATAGGAATTTTATTAAAATATTTTACAATTATAAAAATAATACACGTCATATAGAAAGTATTGAAAATATAGAAAAATATAAAGAAACAAAATGGGGGCCAGCCAGGTTGTGCAGCAGTTGGGTTCACACATTCCACTTTGGCGGCCCGGGGTTTGCTGGTTCAAATTCTGGGTGTGGACCTACCCGTCACTTGTCAAGCCATGCTGTGGCAGGCATCCCACATAAAATAGGGGAAGATGGGCACAGATGTTAGCTGAGAGCCAGTCTTCCTCAGCAAAAAGAGGAGGATTGGCAGCAGATGTTAGCTCAGGGCTAATCTTCCTTAAAACAAAAAAAGAAACAAAATGTATGATTCCAGTACTCAGAGACAACTGCTTTTAATACAGGTTCACATTCCTTATCTGATTCCTGGGACCAATTGTTGTTGTTGTTGTTGTTGTTTTTGGTGAGGAAGATTGGCCCTGAGCTAACACCTGTTACCAATATTACTCTTTTTGCTTGAGGAAGAGTGGCCTTGAGCTAACATGTGTGCTAGTCTTCCCCTATTTTGTATGTGGGATGCCTCCACAGCATGGCTCGATGAGTGGTATAGGTCCATGCTTGGGATCCAAACCCACAAACCCCTAGCTGCTGAAGCGGAGCGTGCTGAACTTAGCCACCATGCCACCAGGCTGGCCCCAGACCAACTGTTTTTTGAAATTCAGAATTTTTCAGATTTTAGTAAAGTAATCCAATGTGTGTACCAAAGATTTTATGACATCCTCAGTGGAGTGTGGGGCAGTGCTTCATAATCAAACACAGTAATATTTCTGCTGCAAAATGTATAAACATTTGCTCTAAGAAGGATAAATATAGACTATAAATAACCTCACAATTGTTCATGTCAGATTTTGATACCAAATGAGTTATAAATATCCTTCCATTTCGGAGCCCTTTGTATTTTGGAATTGCATATAAAGGATCCTGGACTTGTATTTTGGCACACTATTTAGACTATTTCTAAGCACTTATTTCCTGCTAGGCATCATGGGAGGAGTTTAATGTGCAGAGATTTGCGCTCTTCATACTGACAGGGGCATATCTAAGGGAGTTGGGTCCTGTGAAAAGATATCTGATAACAAGGAAATGCTGTCCATAGGATTTATCTGTATCCACCCTGGTTGTCAGGCCTTTTATAGCTTTGGCTTCAGTTTTGGCCATGGATGTTGACTCTCACAGTCATCCTCTTGGATCTGTCATCCCCTGCTGGGATCACCCTATATTTGATCCTAACTCTGCTCCCAATTCTCTTTGGCTCAAAGGCCAGATCGTGGCACCCTGCCCATGTTCTCCAGGCAAACAAATCCCATCCTATCCCTGTTTTTTGCTTTTGCAAATCTATTTTGGCACTGACATTTCACGGTGACCCTGCCCTGCTCTACTTGGTCAAGTTAAGACAAGCATGACCTGAAAAATGGTTGAAAAAAATAATGGTGAATGTTAAGTGCATAGAGCATCCGTTCAAATTGAAGAGATGGCTTGAAAGGCGCGTGTCAGAAATTAAGCAAGTAAATAAGAGAACACTGTGAGCCATTCGTTTGTAACTTGACAGCTGCCTGTCTGTGCCTCTTACTGTGTCTGTGCTCTAGATTTCAAAATTCTGCCAGATAATGAGTATTTTGCAGAAGCAAATGTCAGAGCTCTTTCTTTCATGCAAAGACAGAAAATTTTGTGAAATGATAACTAATGGATTAGGAAATATTGAAAACCTGTAATTACCTGTGATAAACAATACATTATGCTTTGTTTTCTCTGTTCTGAATTTGCTGCTGTATTTTTTCTTGTATAATGCAGTATTTCAGGCCAGTATTGCTTTTCAATTATGTGTCTCAAGCTACAGTTCCTGCTGACAGTGAGAATGAAAACACATTTTGGTTATTATGTTTTCCCTGCTTTTCCTTGCGGACTCCAAGTGCCTATATGCTAATATAAGCCCTGATGACAGGAAGTCCAAATGGAAATGTTATTAGAAAGCTGTGGATATGTAGTTAATGAAATATGTATGATTACAATATTGCAGGACGTGTGTAATATTGATGGGAATTCAGCTGATCTCAATATTTAATAAAGGCTTAATTTAAAATATGGATATTTGGGGTAGTGGGTTGTTTTATCCTTTTTGCAAATATGGCATATGTTAATTTCTTGCTGAAAATTTGTCTGGTGGATTCGATTTCTTTCTGTAATTTCTCATTTTGAATTTCCATTTTTTTGGAAGCACATTTCTTTATGCTTGTCTGGACTTTAGTATTCCAGAATGCCTGAGGGTGAGAGAAAGACTAATAATATGTTTTGAGGCACCCTGGAGCAGCTAAATGGCCCATTAATGATTCCCTGTGGTCTATTTTAATTGGCATTTGAACCCACTTTCTGGAAATGTGGGCCAGTAACTTAGCTTTAGACACTGCTCTCAAAGAACCTGAGTGTTTAGTTTAGGCACTGGTTAAATAGTGGATACTAGGAACTGAATTTGTGAGGATTGAAATTCCCTGTGTAGTTACGAGAGCCTGTGCTTGCAGGTTAGTTGAGCTCTGGCCTTTTTTGAATGCCAAGAAAATGACAGGCTACACAGACCATTAATACTGAGCAATGGAGGGTCATAGATAGACAAGTGGAAACTGTAATCCATCAAAAATCCTGTCTCCTTGGATTTATAAGATTGTTTTATTGTTACCTTTGATTTAATCTATTTGTGCTTCTGAGAATTTATACAATTTAAAACGAAATGATAATATATTATTTTATATTTTTTTGCCAAAAGTTTTCACATGTATACTTATTTTTTTCCCACTAAAACCCTTGTGAAGAGAGATCTGTGTAGCCATTTTAGAGGTGAGAAAACTAAGTCACGGAAAGGTTAAGTAACTTGCCCAAGGTGGTACATGAAGTTAGGAAATGGCAGAGATGGGATTCTAAGGTAGGTTTATCTCTACAAAAACAGAAAATGGAAAACAGTTAGATCATCAGGTGTGATATAAAATGACATAAAACAAGAGAAATAGAAGAAACGTTTTTGATCAATTGGTTAAAATTTATCTTCACAATTTATTTACCCTTTATGGACTATTTCCTTGTGAGACTGAGGCTTGGACCACAGCGGAGAATATAGATGACTTGGTAAGAGCCGTCTCTATGGAGATGGAGAACCAACTTAAAATGAGTGTCCTACCAACAGCCAGTCACTGGGATCATATTTTCATATGGGATGGAGCAGTTTTGTCTTATGAGCCAGACTAACTACCTTAAACTGGTACTGGGAGAATTAGTCTGCTGCCCATCCATTTGCTTAGAGTGAAAGAGCATAGTTTTCCAATCAAACAGTGTGCTTACTTGCCCATGGAGAGAGTGAGCTGGACAGACAAGTTCATGAATAGGCACATTTTTGTTTAACCTATATTCCATGTTGTATGGGGATTGCCTGGAAGGGTAGGGTGTGACAGAGTACCACTTTGGGGGACCCTGGGGAGCCAGGTGTGGGATGCAAGCATTAGGTGTGCACAGAAAGCATTCAAAGTTAAGAGCCTTGTCTCTGACATCAGACTTCTTGAGTTGGAATACTGACTCTGCCACTCACTAACTGTGTAAACTTTCTGAGCTTTATTTTGCTCAGTTGCAAAATAGGGATAATAAGTGCTTACCTAATAGGGATTTGGGGAGGATTGAATGAGTTATTACATGTGAAAACTTAGAATGGTATCTGGCTTATAGTAAGACCAGTAAGTGTTAAGTGTTGGGCGTTATTTCTATTACTTCAAGAGCTGGCCCAAAGTGGAATACTATATGGTTCTGTAGAAAAGTGACATTTATCATATCCAAAGCATTTTGGGAAGCATTTGCCTATCTCCAGGAACACAACCAATGAGATGACTGACATTTCCTGTGACATCCAGTTGAGTTCCTATGTTTATCCCATTTTTAACGTTCCTTTCCCTGGGTTTGTATGTGGTTCTAGGACTGCTATTTTAATGTGTCATTTCTGTCCTGGAACTAACGATGAACATGTTCACTGAACATGCCCAAGTGGAAGCAGGTTTTCTAGAAGTGCAGTAACATGCAATGAGAAGGAAATTGATTAACCAAAGAAGACTTTAATTGACTTGTCCATGTGAGTTTGTCATTTTAATTATTAGGTTTTTAATACTAGCAAATCAGTTAATGGCACCAAGGAAACAATTGCTGTTGTCAAAGAGTAAATAATGGTATAGCCATTCTAGTGTGAAGGTTATTTTTATATCACATTTCATTGTGCTAGCCCGTCTGATTTATGGCTGCAACCAACAGACCCTCGCTCTGGCCCCTATCTGCTCACACAGTAATTTCAAGGCCATCCCTCTCAAAAAGACCCTGCCAAAGTATTTATGGGAGTCCCCAGGGGTTATCTTACATGAGCTCTGAATTAGCCAGACCACCACCACTGCTGCTGATACTGTCCTCCAGACGATCAGTGCTGCTGCTGCTGCCTTGCCAGCCTGCTGTATCCTGCTGATTGTCCTGGCTGTTGATGCTCTCAATTCTCATAGAGCAATGAGACCTTGGCAACCAACTGCAAAGTCAGAAGAGGCACAGCTTTCGCCTTCCTGCATTGTGTTCCCTTAGGGGAATATCATAGTATGGTTATTTGGGTCCTGAGGTGTTACAAAGTTTAGTCAGCTCATTTGGCTTTTACTCATAGTCCTTATATCCCAGAGCAGACATTTGCTCGGTTGGAGTAGTTGGGCTGAGATGGATTTAAGCAACAACTATCCTGTAATTGGAAATTTTTTGTTTCCCATTTCCAGAGATTTTAGTTTTATTTTCAATTAACCTTTACTTTTTGTTCTGATTATAAAAGAAATATATGCCTTTGATAAAACATTTTGGAAACACAGCAATCACTCATAATTCCATCACCTGCAGATTAGCGTGGATTTTTGCTGAATTAAAAAATATATTGAATTTTTTTTCTAAAAATTATATATATTGAGTAAACTTTTTAATTTATTTTTTATTGCATTGTGGTCATACTGGTTTATAACATTTTATAATTTCAGGTGTACATCATTATATATCACTTTCTGTATAGACTGCATCATGCTCACAACCAATAGTCTAGTTTTTATCTGTCACCATACATATGTGCCACTTTACCCTTTTCGCCTACCCCTTCCCCTCTGTTAACCACTAATCTATTCTCTTTGTCCATGTGTTTGTTTGTCTTCCACATATCAGTGAAATCATGTGGTGTTTGTCTTTCTCTGCCTGGCTTATTTTGCTAAACATAATACTGCCAAGGTCCATCCACGTTGCAAATGGAGCAATTTTGTCTGTTTTGTGGCCGCGTAGTATTCCATTGTATATTCTGCCTGCCTCTCATTCTCAGCCCCTCTTGTTAAATCTGACTCACCGGGCCTGACTTCTTTTTGCTTATTGGTGGATTCTTTCTTACAGGCCCTCCAATCTGTTCAAAAACATATCTTCAACCTGGTTCTCCACTCATTCAACAGAAATCCAAGAGGAGATATGGCTGGTGTCCTTTATACAAAAGATTTCATACCAGTACAAATCAATTGATGTAAGTGGCTTGTGGGTGGAGAGTGGTGGAGAAGGCATCACTTAACTCCACCTGCCAGATGTAATTGAATCTTATATGTGGCCCAATTTGGGACCATAGTGTTAAGCTGTGTTTACATCTTTAATCTGCATGCCTGTGAAATTGCCATGGTCTGGAATGTCTTGTCCCCTATTTCTGCAAATCCACGTCTCCCCATTTTCAAAACCTTTAGTGAAGTTTACCTCCTCCAAGAAGATTTCCCCAGTTAACCCCAACTGATTAAAAACTAATTTCCATGCTCCACATACACCATTTTATGTGTCCTTTCAATATGTTTTAAATGTTCCCTCACTCAATAGATATTTATGAACACTTACTACATGCTGGGGATATAGTGAAAAGTGATATAGTATCACTGTTATGTATACTGATACTGATATAGTATCACTGGGGCTATAGCTGGGGGTATAGTAGCAGTGAACAAAACAGACATGGTCCCCTGCCTTCATGAACCTGACATCCTAGTGGGAGAAATGACAAAGAAGTAAACAAACAAGGAATCAAGATAATTTCAGACAGTGATATACACTTTGAAGAACAAGTCCTAAGGGGATAGAGAGTGAAGGAGAGGCAGGCAAACTGCTTTACATAGGGTGGCCAGAGAAAGCTTCTCTGAGGAGGTGACATTTTAACTCAGCCCTAAAAAATAAGGAACAAGCCATGCAAAGAGTGTTCTAGGCAGAGGGAAGAGCAAGTATAGACGTCCTGAGGTGGAAATAATTTTAGTGTGTTCAGAGAACTGAAAGATGTCCTCAGTGTGGTTGGAACACTGTGAGTATGAGGTTCACATATCGTTTTCCCTCTTTCTGTGTTGTGCTTCTGTTAGACTGTGAACATTGAGGAATAGGATGCCTAGGCCAGATTGTCTGTTCTTTCTGCATTTTCCATAGTGCCTATTGTTCTGTTTTTGTGTGTGTGTGTGTGTGAGGGAGATTGGTCCTGAGCTAACATCAGTTGACAATCTTCCCTTTTTGCTCGAGGAAGATGGCCCCTGAGCTAACATCTGTGCCAATATTCCTCTACTTTGTGTATGAGTCACTGCTACAGCATGGCTTGATGAGTAATGTGTGGGTCCATGCCCAGGATCCGAACCTGCAAACCCTGGGCCACCGAAGTGGAGTGTGTGAACTTAACCACTATGCTACCTATGCTTAGAACATTTATATTTAATGTAATTGTTGATATGTTTGGATTTAGGTTTGCTGTTTTATTGTTGTTTTCTATTTCTTCTGTGTTTTATTCCTCTATTTCACCTTTACTGCTTTATTTTGGGTTACACATTTTCAGTATTCTATTTCAATTTACCTCTTGTGTATAATACTTATAGTGGTAGCTCTATGTGTTACAAAATCCATCTTTAACTTTTAACATTTCTTTTAATTAATAGACTTTTTAAGAAGAGTTGTAGATTTACAGAAAAATCAAACAGATAGTAGAGTGTTCTCATATTACCACCTTCTACTCCCCCCCACAGTTTCCCTATTATTAAAGTCCTTCTTTAGTGTGGTACATTTGTTACAATTAAGAAACCAATATTGATACATTATTATTAACTAAAATTCATAGTTTACATTAAGGTTCGCTCTTTGTGTTGTACAGTCCTACGCACTTTGACAAATGTATAATATCATGTATTCACCATCACAGTATCACACAGAATAGTTTCACCACCCTAAAAGTCCCTTGTGCTCCGTCTATTCATTCCTGCCTCCTTCCCCCAAATCCCTGGCAACCACTGATCTTTTTATTCTCTCTATAGTTTTGCCTTTTCCAGAATGTCATACAGTTGGAATCATACAATATGTGGCCTTTCAGACTGGCTTATTTAACTTAGCAATATGCATTTAATGTTCTTTCATGTCTTTTTGTGGCTTGATAGCTCATTTCTTTTGATTGCTTGAGTAACATCCCATTGTATGAATGTACCACATTTTGTTTATCCATTTACCTATTGAATGACATCTTGATTGTTTCCAGCTTTTGGTGATTAAGAATAAGGCTGCTATAGACATTTGTGTGCTGTTTTTTTTTTTTTTTTTTTTTTTTTTGTGGATGTAGTTTACAACTCTATTGGATAAATACCTAGGAGCACAATTGCTGGTAAGAGTATGTTTAGCTGTGTAAGAAACTACTAAACTGTCTTCCAAAGTGGCTGTACCATTCTGCACTGCAATTAGCAATGAATGAGAGTTCCTCTTGTTCTCCATCCTTGCCAGCATTCAGCATCGTTGGGTTTTTGGATTTTAGGTAGTTTAATAAGTGCGTAGTGGTGTCTCACTGTTGTTGTCATTTGTAATTCCCTTATGATGTATGATGTTGAGCATCTTTTCATATGCTTATTTGCCAACTGTGCGTCTTTTGTTTTTTGATGAGGTGTCTTTTTAGATCTTTAGCCCGTCTAAAAAAAATTGGTTTGTTTGTTTTCTTATTGTTGAGTTTTAAAAGTTCTTTGTATATTTTGGATACAAATCCTTTATCAAATATGTATTTTGCTAATATTTTCTCCCAGTACGTGGCTTGTCTTTTCATTATCTCAACAGTGTCTTTTGCAGAGCACAATTTTTAATTTTAGTAAAGCCTAACATCAACTTTTTTCATAGATTGTGCTTTTGGTGTTTTATCTAAAAAGTCATAGCCAAACTCAAGGTCACCTAGATTTTTCTCTATGTTATTTTTTAGAATTTTTATAAGTTTTCATTTTACATTTAGATCCATTTTGAGTTAATTTTTGTGAAAGGTGTAAAGTCTGTGTCTGGATTCATTTTTTTTGCATATGAATGTCCAATTGTTATAGCACCATTTGTTGAAAGGTCTATCTATTCTCCATCGATGGTGTTTGCTCTTTAGTCAAAGATCAGTTGACATATTATTTGTGTGGTTCTATTTCTGGGGTCTTTATTTTACTCCATTGATCTCTTTGTCCTTTCACCAATACCATACTATCTTGAATACTGTAGCTGTATAGTAAATCTTGAAGTCAGGTACTGTCAGTCATCCAACTTTGTTCTCCTTCTTCAGTGTTGTGTTGGCCCTTATAGGTCTTTTGCCTTTTCCTCTAAACCTTAGAATAAGTTTGTTGATATCCACAAAATAACTTGTTGGGATGTTGATTGGAATTGTGTTGAGTCTATAGATCAAGTTGGGAAGAATTGAGATCTTAAAAATATTGTGTCTACCTATCCATGAACATGGCATATCTCTCCATTTATTTAAATATTTGATTTCTTTCATCAGAATTTTGTAGCTTTTCTCATATAGATCCTGTATATATTTTGTTAGATTTATAACTCAGGATTTAATATTTTTGGATGTTAATGTAAATAGTATTGTTTTTTATTTCAAGTTCCAAATTGTCATTGCTAGATATAGGACAGCAGTTGACTTTTGTATATTAACTGCGTATCCTGCAAACTTGCTATAATCATTTATTAGTTAGGAAGCTTTTTGTCTATTTTTTGGGGACTTTCTATATAGGCAATCATGTCATCTGTGAATGAAGACAGTTTTATTTATTTCTTCCCAATCTATATAACTTTTTTTTCCTTTCTTGTTTTATTGCATTAGCTAGGACTTCCAGTACATTCCAGTACAGTGCTGACTAGGAGTGGTAAAAGGGAACATCCTTGTCTTGTTCTCACTCTTATGGGTGAAGAATCTAGTTTTTCATCATTAAGTATGATGTGAGCTGTAGGTTTTTTTGTGTGTATGTGTATGTAGATGTTCTTTACCAGGTTAGGGAAGTTTCCTATGTTCTTAATTTGCTTAAATTTTTTTACATCATGAGTAAAGGTTGGATTTTGTCAAATTTTTTTTTTAATCTATTGATATCATTGCGTATTTGTTCTTCTTTAGCCTATTGATGTGATTGATCACATTAATTGATTTTTGAATGTTGAACATAACTGGAATAAATCCCAGTTGTTGTTGGTGCGTAATTCACTTTATACATTATTGGATTCAATTTGCTATCATTTTCTTGAGTTTTTTTTTTTTTTTTGAGGAAGATTAGCCCTGAGCTAACTACTGCCAATCCTCCTCTTTTTGCTGAGGAAGACTGGCCCTGAGCTAACATCCATGCCCATCTTCCTCTATTTTATACGTGGGATGCCTGCTACAGCATGGATTTTGCCAAGTGGTGCCATGTCTGCACCTGGGATCCAAACCAGCAAACCCCTGGCCGCCAAGAAGCAGATTGTGCACACTTAACCGCTGCACCACCGGGCCAGCCCTATGTTGAGGATTTTTGCATGTGTGTTCACAAGAGATGTTGGTCTATAGTTTTCCTTTCTTGTAATATCTTTTTCTGCTTTTGGTATTAGGGTAATGCTGGTCTCATAGAAAGAGTTAGGAAGTGTACTCTGCTTCTATTTTGTGGAAGAGATTGTAGAAAATTGGTATAATTTCTTTCTTAAATGTTTGGCAGAATTCACCAGTGAAACCATCTGGGCCTTGTGTTTTATTTTTGGAAGATTATTAATTTTTGACTCAATACCTTTAATAAATATAGGCCTGTTTGGATTACTGTTTCTTCTTATGTGACTTTTGGTGGTTGTGTCTTTCAACAACTGGCCTGTTTTATCTAAGTTATCAAATTTGTGGGCCTAGAGTTGTTCATAATACTCCTTCCTTTCCTTTGAATGATGACAGGAAAAGTAGTGATGACCCCTTTTTAGTTTTTGATATGAGTAATTTGTGTCTTCTCTCTTTTTTTCTTGGTTAGCCTGACAGATGATTATCAATTTTATTTTTCTTTTTAAAGAACCACCTTTTGGTTCATTGATTTTTCTCTATTGATTTCTTGTTTTTAATTTCATTGATATCTTCTCTAATTTTTATTATTTATTTTCCTCTGCTTACTTTAGGCTTATATTGCTATTTTTTCTGTAGTTTCATAATATATAAGTTAAATTATTGATTTTACTTCTTTCTTCTTTTCTAACATTTACATTTGATGCTACAAATTTCCCTCTAAGCAGTTTTTGCTACACTGCACAAATTTTGCTGAGTTGTATTTTCATATTAGTTCACAATATTTAAAATTTCTCTTGATTAGGAAAAAATAACATCTGTATAAAATAATGGGGGCCAGCGCCATGGCTGAGTGGTTAAGTTTGTGCACTCTGCTGCAGCAGCCCAGGGTTTCACCGGTTGGAATCCTGGGCGCGGACATGGCACTGCTCATCAGGCCATGCTGAGGTGGCATCCCATATGCCACAACTAGAAGGACCCACAACTAAGAATATACAACTATGTACCGGGGAGCTTTGGGGAGAAAAAGGAAAAAAAAATAAAATCTTTAAAATTTCTCTTGATCTTCTTTGACTCATGTGTTACTTAGAAGTCTGCTGTTTAATCTCTAGATATTTTGGCATTTTTCCAGATATTTTCTGTTATTTATTTCTAGTTCAATTTCATTGTGGCCTGAGAGCGTACTCTGTATGATTCCTATTTTTAAAAAATTCATTAAAGTGTGTTTTATGGTCTGTGATGTGGTCTATGTTAGTGAATGTCCATATGAGTTTGAGAAGAATGTGTATTTTCCTGTTCTTGGACGAATTATTCTGTAATGTCAATTAGACGCAATTGACCAATGGTGCTCTTCAGGTCAACTATACTCTGACTGACTTTATGCTTGCTGAATCTGTCAGTTCCTAATAGAAGGGTGGATTTTGTCCATTTCTCATTGCAACTTTATCAGTTTTTGCCTCATGTATTTTGATGCTCTCTTATTAGGTGCATACATGTCAAGAATTATTGTATCTTCTTGGAGAATTGACCCCTTTGTCACTATGTATCCTCTATCTTACCTCTGATAACTTCCCTTTCGCTGAAGTCTGCTTTTCCTGAAGTTAATTATAGCTACGCCAGTTTTCTTTTGATTAGTGTTAGCATAGTGTATCTTTCTCCATCCTTTACTTTTAATTTATCTGTTTCTTCATGTTTACAGTGAATTTTTTGTAGACAACATATAATTGGGTCTTGTTGTTTTACCTACTCTGACAATCTCTGTATTTTAATTGATGTATTTAGACCACTCACATTTAAAGTGATTATTGATATCACATGGTATATTAAGATCTACTATGTTCCTAACTATTTTCTACTCATTCCATTTGTTCGTTCTTTTTTGTTTTCTCCTACTTTTTTCCCTTCTCTGGTTTTAATTGGGCATTTTATATGATTCCATTTTGTATCCTCACTTAGCATATCAATATACTCCTTTTAAAAATCTTTACTAGCATTTCCAATAACAAAATTATTTATTTACAACAAGGAATTTAAGTCCACTTTCAAATAACACTATGTTGTTTCATGGGTAGTGCAGGGACTTTATAGCAGAATATTCCCAATTCCTCCTTCCTGTCCCTGATAACATTTCTGTCATTTATTTCACTTATCCATATGTTACAATCTCCAATATATTGTTACTATTATTACTTTGAAGAGTTATCTATTAGATTAACTGAGAGTAATAAAAAATAAAACATTTTGTTGTACTTTCTTTTATTCCTTCTTTGGTGCTCTTCCTTTTTTATGTAGATCTGACTTTCTGACCTATATCATGTTCTTCCTCTCTGAAGAACTTCTTTAACGTTTCTTGCAAGGCAGGTTTACTGGCAACAAATTTCCTCAATTTTCACTTGAGGGTCTTTTGAAGGATAATTTTGCTGAATATAGAATTTTAAATGGATGTTGGAATTATCTGATAATTCCTAAAAATCCTTTTTTTTTTAAACATTTTAAATATTTCACTCCACTCTCTTCTTGCTTGCATGGTTTCTGAAAAGTCCAATGTAACTCTTGTCCTTGTTCCTTTCTAGGTAAGGTGGGTTTTCCCCTCTGATTTCTTTCAAGATTTCCCCCTTGTGTTTGGTTTTCTTCATTTTGAATATGATATACTGAGTTGTATATTTTATGGTATTTCTCCTACTTGGTATTTTCTGAGCTTCTTGGATCTGTGGTTTAGAGTCTGTCATTAATTTTAGAAAAATCTCCATCATTATTACTTCAAATATTTCTTCTTCTCCTTTCTATTATACTTATTCAGATATTTACATTTTTTTGCTCTTCCTTTATTCCTGAGTTTCCCATCTTCCTCCCTTCTTCAGAGAGAAGGGGAATAATACCCTTCTTTCAGCAATTAAGAGCAGGTCAGCTGTTTATGAATTTAGTTGCCTTTTTTCGACAACACTTTTATTTTTACCTTCACTTCTGAAGGATAGTTTCACTGGATACAGAATTCAGGGGTAACAATTCTTTCAGCACTTTAAAACTATCATGCCACTTTCTTCTGTCCTCCATGGTTTCTAATGAGAAACCTACAGTCATTTGTAACATTATCCCCCTATAGGTAATGTATCATTTCTTTATTGTTGCTTTCAGGAGTTTTTTCTTTGTGTTTATTTTTCAGAAGTTTGCCTATGATGTATCTTGACATGCATTTCATTGGGTTTATCCAATTTAAGGTTCCCTCAGCTTCTTCAATATGTAGGGTGTTTTTTTTTCTTTTGTTAAGCCTGAGAAGTTGTCAGTCATTATTTCCTGAAATATTTTTCAGCACTCCACTATTTTTCTTCTCCTTCTAGGACTTTGAAGACACTATTGTTAAGCCTTTTTTACTGTCCCACAGGTCTTTGAGGCTCTGTTCATTCTTTTAAGCCTTTTTTGTCTCTACATTTCAGAGTGGGTAATTTCTTTTGGTCTATCTTCAAATTCACAGAAACTTGCCTGCCCTCTCCATTCTACTACTGAGTCTATCAAGTGAGTTTTTTTTATTTTAGTTATTGGATTTTTCAATTTTAACATTTCCACTTGGTTCTTTTATGTATCTCTTAGTTATTTACAGATGCTTTTGTATTTTACTGTTTGCTTCAAGAACGTTCGTAATTGCTCATTTGAGCATTTTCATAATAGGTGCTTTAAAGTCTTTATCAGATAATTCCAACATCTGTGTCATCTCATGACTGATGTAGTGATTGTCTTTTACTATACAAATCAAGATTTTTGTGGTCCTTCATATGCCTAATAATTTTGGATTGTATCATGGACATTTAGAATATTACATTATGAGACTCTAGGTCTTGTTTAAATCCTATGGAGCATGTTGATATTTTTGTTTTTAATCTGATAATTCCTCTGGTTCAGTTCAGACCACAAGTTTCAACCCTCCTTCTGTGGGCTGAAGTTCTTATGTCAATTCAGTTTTCAAAACTTCTGCAGTGCTATTTGAATCTATCCTGCATGTGTGCTACCCAGTGGCCAGACTGAGACCTGAGTAGTGGTCTTTTAGTTCAGTTCTTGCAATTATTGGTATGCTGATTCAGCCCAGATCCACAAGTGCACAGTTTGGGAATGAGACTAGGAGTTCATTAGCAATTTTATGGGATTACATTCATGAGCTCCTCCCTCTTCAATTTCCCCAATATTT
Organism: Equus przewalskii; assembly: GCF_037783145.1. Lineage (NCBI taxonomy): Eukaryota > Metazoa > Chordata > Mammalia > Perissodactyla > Equidae > Equus > Equus przewalskii. Next base: position 103,846,704 of record NC_091863.1, on the reverse strand, counting down.
TCTGGTTCCCTGGGGCTCTCTTTTTTGGTCTTCTGTCCAGAAACCACCCCCTTACATGATTGTACTACTGCCAGGGCCAAGCAGCAAGACGACAGAGAGATATTTAAAAAGTGATGGGCTCAGCCCTGCTCTTTTGGAGCTACACCTCAACTGAAAGGAGACAAAAGTTCCTTCCTTCAGAGTTTTGGCTCCTGCAGTTTTCCGATACCTGCCACTGCCATTGCTATAGCTTCAGGATCACCTAGACGCTGGGGTACTATGAAAATGAGAAAGAAGGAAAAGAAACCAGCGTGTTTTATTTATCCTCCACTTTATGAGCATTAGTAGTTTTTTCTCCTGCTCCTCAAAGCCAGAATTACAGAACTTCTTTTGGTGCTTTCTCTATCTGCACCACAGTGTTCACTTTTGGGTTTCTAGCTGCTTTGATTTCTTGCCAGGGGATATGTGAGGGGAAAAAATGGTAAACTCCTTGCTGGGTTGGCGATGTATCAATTCTGTTGTTTTTCCTTGCTATCCCTTTCACTATTTACCTTTCAAGTAGATGCTCCATGCATTCTGCCCAGGTTTTGTGGCTAATTTCAGTGAGAGAAAAGTCTTACGTACTCAAACTTACCTGGGGAAAATCCCAATTCTGTTCTTTGAAATATTTTGGTTTGTTGCAGGAAATGATTCATTTTCTTTTTGAAATCAAAGCAAAGTAAAAAAAGAACCGTTAAGACTTGATTAACTGGAACTATTGTGTACACAAAAATATTGTTTCTTCTTGGTTACAGAAATTTTAAGATTTTATTGGGGTGATACCTTAAGTACAACAAACATTCTGCTAAGTTCAGCTAGCTCTTCTCCCCTTATTCTCCAGATTGGCACATAAAGGATGGTGATTGGATGCAAAAATCCAGCATGCTAGGTGGAAAAGTGGGATTTCTACTTAAGTATGCCTAATGTCATAGCCTAAACTTTTCACCACCATACTATGCTGCCTTCTTAAGTTAAATAAATGCTGCCCACACTTAGAATTTTTACTGACTGTGGTACATTTATTGTTTACTTCTTTGACCCTCCTCCCAGTCTCTGTAGGAGTACACTTTCCTACTCCATTAATGTTGAGCTTGGCCGTGTGGTTTGCTTTGGCCTAGTGGTCTTTGGAGTGTGGTCCCCCACCCCTTGACTTTGGACTTGGCCATCTGACTAAGCAGACATGACAAGAGCAAAGAGCAGAGACTTGGAACGTGATTTGTGGTTGGGCTTATCCTCTTGTGCTTCTGCCATTACCATGAGAAGAAGATGTCCCAGAAACCCTGCTTGTCCAAGGAAGAAGAAGATGTGGAGCATACCTGGACCTGACCCACAGCTTGGTGCCAAGCATATAGGCCTAACCTAGGTGAGTGACATGTGAGTAAAAATGAATAATTGTTGTTTGAAGATTCTGATTTTAGGGGTGGTTTGCTATGCAGCATCATTGTAGCAACTGACAGACTATTTATGACCATATAAATATTTGGTCAATGACTTCTTAAGTTTCCACATGAAAGTTAAATGAAGATACAATTTTCATTTAGATTCTAAAACCTCGGGATACCTTTTTAATCTCTACTCTCTTCACTACTTATTCTATTTTCAAACCTTTTTTTTCTCCTAGAAGATAGATTTACTAAGGAATGGGATTTTCTTCTTTTTATCTGCAGCTCTGCTAGTTTTGTCAAATTCTGATAGTTCTATTTGGGGCTTCAGAGCATGGTGGGGACTTGTTGTTTGGGGTATCAAAGTTTCTACTTAACTGGATTTGTTATTCTTGGTCCCCTTTGTAAATGTAGCATCAGGATCCCTATAGGTCTCTATGCATGGCTCCTGCGGACAAGAAGCCACAGATCATAGGGTTGTGTGCTGGTGCACTCCTCATGGCTCTGATTCTTCCCACGTGGTAAACTCTAGAATAGGATCTAGATAGACTTGGGCTTGAATGCGATTTCTATACTTTAATGTCTGAAGGACTCGGGGCAAGCTACATACTGTTTCTGATCTTCAGATTCCTCAAATACGAAGTGGGGTGCTAATCTCTGCCCAGCCTCCCTCAGCATTTTTGTGAGCTTCAGGAGCTCAGTAAAGATTAAGGAGATCTTATGATTCTTGTTATTTATCCTGAGTATGTTCAGCAAGCTAGTAGCTAGCAGCAGTCACCACCAGTGTTCTTTTTATATTCCTTAGGAGAGGGAATTTTCAGGGAGCTGAGGGGTAGCATCTCCATTTCACTACCTCTGGCTCCTGACAAAGACTGGGCTCAGCAATCTTACTCTCCCCTCTGCACCCTTCTTCCACCATGAATAGGAGGGGCCTAACCACACTCACCATCTTCCGAGGACTCAGAGAATCCTATTTCCTTGACAACAGAAATGCAGGTGTCAAAGTGAGTCAGCTTTGAGGAGCTGAAGCAGTGGCAGGCTGCCCTTGGCTTTATATTGCTTTTGCTCCTTAGAGTTGTCTCCACTAGTTGCTCAAGTGCAGAGTGAGTGTGTGGCCTAGAGACTAAAGAAAAAATGTCTAGCGTAGCTGCTTTTTACCAGATGCATGGGCCCTAATGTTGTTTTGCAAAAATAAGGCAGCTCTTCTACCTCATTCTTTGTGGTCTTTTAGAACCACACAACCTGTGGAGCCTGGAAAAGAGTAGAAATATGATTGCATTTACCCTTTGGTTTGTAAGCTTAATTGGTAGCACTTTACAGTGGAAGAGCTCTCGTTATTATTTATCATGTGCCAGGTGCTTTACATTCTTTATATCATTTACTCTGATTTAATTCTGACATCAGCCCTTTTATCCCCATTTTACAGGTCAGAAAACCTAGGCTTAGAGTAAGTAAATTAACAGAGTCAGAAGTTATACTTGCATCTGTCTGAATCCAAAGCTTGTTTTCTGTAACATCACACAGTCACTGTTTGCATTTTGCTTGTTTTGGTCATTCCGGGAGTATGGTAATACATGCTCTACCATCGTTTTGTTAAACAGTGGTTAGAGCCAGGAAATTGAATCAGACAGCTCTGGGTTTGAATTCTGGCTCTATCATTTATCAACTGTGCGATCTTGGAAAATTTGTTTAACCTCTCTGAGCCTCAGTTTCCTTATGGGAATAATAATAGTGTTTCTCTCATAGGGTTTTGGGGAGGTTAAATGTGATGATGTGTGTGAAGGGCCTTATGTAGTGCCTCGCATAGTGCATGGCATTTATTAAGCATTCAATAAATATTGACTAAAAAGAGTAATGTGTCTCAGAGTAGAGGTATCATTGGATCCCAAAGCTCTTCTGTTTGCTCTTATAGGACAGCAGCAGGTTCTTGAAAATTTAGTTATAGGATGTTGGGGCTAAAGGGGTTCTTAGGATTGGTTAGCCCAAACTCCCTTTTTGCATATGGTGAAACTGAGGTTTGGTGAAAGGGAGTCACTTGAATTTGTTATTCTCCACTGCTCCCAATTGCATCTCCTGATAAAGTCAGTAACCTTGGGCAAAGTTGTGTTTCTTGGCATTGCTTATTTGTTTGAAAACAGGCAATGATCCCTACCCTTCTATTTACCAGGCCTGAGATTTATAGGGAAAATATGAGATTTTTAGGTATTTGTGATTAGAAAAATATGTATTTCCTCTAGTATGCCCCTCTTTCCCATACTCCACATACCCTCGTGCTTCCCAGGCCAGGCTTGTAATTCAAGGAGTGTTCTCTATCTCTGGATATCTTTTTATCCTCTTCAAAATCATTACTGTCAAAAGTCCTTGTTCTGTGTCCCTTTGGGACCTGTTGTCTGTCAAACTTACCTGATAAAGTAAACTATAGGTTAATGTGATAATGGTCTAATGTATTACATTTCCCACATATTATCTGCATATTAACATGATGCTTCCCTCAATGAAATGATATACAGTAGAATTTCATGCATAAAGGTATTAGGTTATGGAAGAGAGCAATTTGAGTAGATGGCTTCTCTTCTCACACCACCTGGGTGGCCACTTGGAACATATCCATCCTTTGGAGCCTCCTTAGAGAAAGATAGGAATCTTCTTAGGGTTATAGTGAGGTACAACCTTCTGTCATTAGCCTTTTGCAGTAGTGAGTGGGTAAAAGTAGAAGTTGTCTCAGCTCTTGGTGATGGGGCCTGGACTGCTTGAGTTCTGGGGTTGGAGGTTGGTATTTGAAAGGTATAAAATAGGGTATTTTATAGGATGAGCATCAGGATGAGTTTGAATCTGGATAAAACCAGCAAGAGGAATCCTGTTGGAATGAAGACCAGGGGCATCTCCTGCCATTCCTTTGAAGGCAATAGGACTCCAGAGATCACAAAATAGCTGGTGCTCATTTTCATCATCCTCACCATCCTCTTCAGGAGAGACATCAGTGTACCATACTGGCTGACCATAAAAGCTGGACCAGTCCTGGTCATTGGCATGGGAACGAATTCTTCCCCACCAGTATGCACAGTAAGGCACTGAAAAAGGGACTCTTCCTGCATTGCCATAAGTGCTGTGTCCCTTCATTTTATTAGTCTTAGCATATAAGAGGAAGGGTTTGTAGGCATTGTCTAGTTCACCACTGTTGGGGGTGACTTGCCTAAGGTCGCAGAGTCAATTCATGGCATAATGAGGGCTATAGCTCAGGGCTCCTGAGGCCCTACTTTGTGCTCTTTCTTGTGTACTACAATGTCTCTGTTGTGTGAGTTAAGATAGCACAGGTAGGTGGCATGGTTTCCAGAAGACCCCTGTTTTTTATGTATGTGGGTACACATGTACACGCATGATGTGTATCTGTGTGTAGTGCTTAGAACAGTGGCTGGCAGGTACTCTCATACATTTTAGCCATAATTATTATAATTGATAATATTTTATATGCCCATAGCTCATATGAGGGCCTGGAGACTGAGTAGCCCACTCCTCTTAGTTCATTGACCAAAGTTTATGGAATTCTCTCACATCCTTTAAATTCTCATAACAATCTCATAGGGTCAGCATTCTTATTGTTATTATTGTTGTTTTTATCTCAACCCACAGATAAAATAATAGGCTTAGAAAAGTTGAATGTCTGGACCAAGACACACAGCAAATCAGTGAAGGAGCTGAGGTGACCAAGGTTAGTGCTCTTACTCCTACACCAGAGCCTCCTTCCCCAGAGCTGCAGAAGAGGTATCATAGCAGGCGCAGGTCTTAAACACAGAGCAGGTCAGCACTAGACCTGCAAGACAAGATTCAGGGAAGAAGGGCAGCTGTTGCATGTAAGCAGCCAATGCTTGGGTGTAGGAGCTGAGGGCAGTGGCACCTAAGATAAACTTTGCTTGTTGACCAATTCTGTTAGGACCAGCCATGCTCGTGAGAGTACCTCTCCTCATTTCAGCTCTCTCATCTCAGCACACATGCTCCATGTGTGCTCAAGAAATGCCATCTAATTGGAATAAAACTGACAATGAACTCAGATCAACTTTTGAGGCACAGTGCTGCCATGAGGACATAATATAGCAATATATTTGAGAAACAGAAGGTGGAGGAAAGGAAAGAGAACATGAGAGAGGGAAGGAGGGAGACATGAAAGCATTTCACAGGAAAGATCTAAACATATAAAATATAGAGGTAAAAAGCAAGCAGTTGTGTGAGAACAGAATACTCTGCTGCTCCTGATTTTACCTGCTGCCCAGACTCTTCAATTGAAGCTTCTACTAAATAATAATGTGGGCTCTCTCTTTGCTCCCAGCTCAAAGAGAATGATAAAGCAGAAAAACAGTCAAAGTTACAGTACAGTAGTTCCCTTTTATCTGCAGGGGATACATTCCAAGACCCCCAGTGGATGCATGAAACCATGGATAGCACCAAAGCCTATATATACCATGTTTTTTCCTGTAAATACATACCTATGATAAAGTTTAATTTATAATTAGGCACAGTAAGAGATGAACAACAATAACTAATAATAAAATAGAACAATTATAACAATATACTCTAATAAAAGTTACCATAGATCTCAGTGACCTCAGTGTATGATTTTTTTCTTACTAAGTTGAGAACTTTCACCTTTTCACTTACAGGGAGCATTTTATGGCTTCTCTTTGCCATATCCAAATTGCCAGTATCACTCCTCTTGTGATTTAGGGCCTTTATAGAGTAAAATAAAGGTGACTTGAACACAAGAACTGTGATATCATGACAGTCAAACTGATAACCAAGAGGGCTATATGTGACTAGCAGGTGGATAGCGTATGCAGTGTGCATATACTGGACAAAGGGATGGTTCACATCCCAGGTGGGACGGAGCAGGATGGCACAAGATTTCATCACACTGCTCAGAACAGCACACGATTTAAAACTTATGAATTGTTTATTTCTGAAATTTTCTGTTTAATATTTTTGGACTGTGGTTGAACACTGGTAACTGAAACTGCAGCAAAACTGTGGATAAGAGAGGACTACTCTACAGCCACAGATAAAAGTTGATGACATGGAAATCTCTCCCACTCCCCAACACACCCTCTTTGGCAACCCCTACAGGAGAAGCACAATGATAGAAAATATAACGAACAAAAAAGGAAAAGACTGTTGAGCTAAGATGGGGAAGGGTGTCTTTCTTTGGTTCCCTAATGGGGTGTTTTGATGATTGCTAATATCTGTAGTGCTCAATATTGCAGCAGAAAGTCGGAGTGGAAGGAGAGGCTAGTTACTCCAGTGTCTCAATTCTCAATAGCATACAGCTATCTTAGAAGTGAGAGTTACACATCAGATATAATCATAGACATTAATTTCTAGGTTCTTCTGCAGATTAGAAAACTTGAAGAAGTTGGACTCTGAATTCTACCCATTTTCAGAAAGACGTGAAATGGCCAAATGAAATTCTAGTTTTTAGAAAGGAAGTAATGATGGACTGAGTGTACAAAACATAGACTGGCAAATTTGATGTCAATCTTAGACAATGATTTTAGAAAATGCTATTGAGATAGTTCATAATCGTAAAAGTTAGCCCTGATCAGTGGAAGTCACCATGGGTTTGCTGAGAAGTCATGTAATACAAACTTCATTTGCTTGTTTGGTTAGTTGAGTGATGGCTGTGGGGAATGTAGCACACAATATACGTGGCTGTCATCCAGACATTTAGCAAGTTTTCTCATGATATCTTTGTGGAAAGTATGAAGATCTGTGGCCTCATTCATTCAATTATGTCAATTAGTAGCTTGTTGAAGTAGTATAGCCAAAAGGTATGGGTACAGATCTGGACGGTGTTATTATGATGATTTCTTGTAACAAGCTATAAGGATCTGTCCTCAATCTTGTCCTGTTAAACATTTTTATTAATGACTTGGTTAAGTTGTAAAAAATAGGCTCATCAGATTTGTAAAGGGACAGTAAACACAATGGATGCCAGAATTAGGATTCTGCAAAATTTGACAGGTTTGGTAGATGGGCTGTATCTACAAGATGAAATTTAATAGATGTAAGCATAAAATGCTATGGGGGAAATCCAAGAAACTGATTACATAAATACAGAGAGTGGCTTAGCAAAGCTCATGTAAGAAAGGTTTAGGGGTTTAATGTATAGTGTGCTCAAATGTAAGTTAGCTGTGAGATGTTTCTATGTATTTTTTAAGATACATTATTATGGTGGTTCTCACACTTGGCTTCCCAGGCTTCAAACAAGATCAATTGCATAAGAATGTTTGTGGATAGGGCGTAGGAATCAGTATGTTTAAAGCTTCCCGGGTAATTCCACGGGGAAACTAAAGTTGAGAACCACTGTGATAACAGAATGTGAGAGAATTGATAGCTTCATTGTAATGTGTATTGGTCAAGTCTTGGATAACACATTTACAAACTGGAACCCATTCAGAGCAGTGTGCTCAAGATGGTAAGGGGACATCAAGTCATACATACTAGGCCATCAGGAACTGTTGAAGGAACTGAGTATGAGCAATCTCAGGGAAGACAAAAGCTGCCTTTAAATGAGTGTGCCAGAAGGATTACCCTTATTCTGTTTGGCTCCAGGGATGAGAACTAGAACCGAGCAGATGAAGTAACATTAAGGCAAGTTTTAAGTCAGTAAAAGGAATAATATTCTACAGTACTGTCTAAAGATGTAATGGGCTACCTCAGAAAGAAATGATTGCTCTCTAATTTGGGGACTCTAAGCCATTTGGCTGCTTTACTAGTTGGTGAGGAGAACGTGGAGAAGGTGTATGTTATTTAAGACTCCTGGTGGCACGTGACAGAAACTCAATTCAAAAAGCTTAAAAATAGAGTCGATTTATCATATAACAGGGAAGGGACTTTAGGGAGGGCTGATTCAAGGGATCAATTGATATTATCAGGCTCTGTCTTGTCATTTTTTGGGCCCTGTTTGTCTTTGCTTTCCTTTATTGTGCATTCAGACTCTCTCCATGTGGTGTCCTAGCAACCACAGCAGAGAGAGAACATTTTTTTCTGATACTTCTCAAAAAAGTCCTGGGAAAAACACTGATTATAAATGGACCAATATGGCCAGAAAGAGGGTGGTGTGTATATATGTGTGTGTGTGTGTGTGTGTGTGTGTGTGTGTGTGTGTGTGCGCGCGCGCGCATGCGCGCATGTTGAGACAAGGATGGGGGAAGTGGATGCACAAAATAATAGGGGCCTTAGGCAATGGATAGGGTTGAATAAGTGAAGATCCCTCCCAGCCCTGGGATTTTACTATTATTTGACAGTATGGCCAGAATGCGGCAGTAATTATAGAACCCTAAGCCTTCTATGGCTCATCAAATATAGTCTTTTTTCTAATCAGGCCCGTGTGTTCCTTTTTTTATTTTTAAGAGACAGTTTTAGTATCTTTTACTACATTTGGAAAAGAAAAAAATACATCAGCAGTGCTATCTCCTGTAGGTAACTAACTTATCTTGTCATTTATTTTTTTAATTAATTAATTAATTATTTTGATTGCAGTAACATTGGATTATAACATTATATAGCTTTTGGATGTACATCGTAATATATTCCGAATGCTGTGTACATTACATCATGTTCACCACCCAAACACTAATGATAGTGCATCCCCTCACATGTGAGCCTAATCACCCCTTTTGCCCTCCCCCCCTTTCCCCAATGGTAACCATCAATCCAGTCTCCGTTGCTATGTGTTTGCTTGTCATTGTTTTTATCTTCTATTTATGAGTGAGATCATACGGTATTTGACTTTCTCCCTCTGACTTATTTCATTCAGCATAATACCCTCAAGGTCCATCCATGTTGTCACAAATGGCCGGATTTCATCATTTCTTATGGCTGAGTAGTATTCCATTGTGTATAAATACCACATATTCTTTTTTTTTTTTTTTTAAAGATTTTATTTTTACCTTTTTCTCCCCAAAGCCCCCCGGTACATAGTTGTATATTCTTTGTTGTGGGTCCTTCTAGTTGTGGCATGTGGGACGCTGCCTCAGCGTGGCTTGATGAGCAGTGCCATGTCGGCGCCCAGGATTCGTACCAACGAAACACTGGGCCGCCTGCAGCGGAGTGCGCGAACTTAACCACTCGGCCATGGGGCCAGCCCCAATACCACATATTCTTTATCCATTCATCCCTTGATGGGCACCTAGGTTGCTTCCAAGTCTTGGCTATTGTGAATAATGCTGCAATGAACATAGGGGTGCAGGTATCTTTATGCCTTTGCATTATCAAGTTCTTTGGATAGATACCCAGCAATGGGATAGCTGGATCATATGGTAGATGTATTCTTAATTTTCTGAGGAAACTCCATACTGCTTTCCATAGTGGCTGCACCAGTTTGCACTCTCACCAGCAGTGTACGAGGGTTCCCTTCTCTCCACATCCTCTCCAACATCTGTTGTTTTCTGTCTTGTTAATTACAGCCATTCTGACCAGAGTGAGGTGATACCTCATTGTAGTTTTGATTTGCATTTCCCTGATAGCTAATGATGTTGAGCATCTTTTCATATGCCTGTTGGCCATCTGTATGTCTTCTTTGGAGAAATCTCTGTTCAGATCTTTTGCCCATTTTTCAATCGGGTTTTTGATTTTTTTGTTGTTGAGCTGTATGTGTCCTTTGTATATTTTGGATATTAACCCTTATCTGATATATGGTTTGCAAATATCTTCTCCCAATTGTTAGGTTATCTTTTCATTTTGTTGATGGTTTCCTGTGCTATGCAGAAGCTTTTTAGTTTGATGTAGTCCCATTTGTTCATTTTTTCTTTTGTTTCCCTTGTCTGGTCAGACACGGTACTTGAAAATATGCTGCTAAGACTGATGTCAAAGAGTGTACTGCCTATGTTTTCTTCTAGAAGTTTCATGGTTTTGGGTCTTACATCCAAGTCTTTAATCTGTTTTGAGTTGATTCTTGTGCATGGTGTAAGGGAATGGTCTACTTTCATTCTTTTGCATGTGGCTGTCCAGTTTTCCCAACACCATTTATTGAAGAGACTCTCCTTTCTCCATCGTATGCTCTTGGCTCCCTTGTCGAATATTAGCTGTCCATAAATGTGTGGGTTTACTTCTGGGCTCTCAATTCTGTTCCATTGATCTGTGTGTCTGTTTTTCTGCCAGTACCATGCTGTTTTGGTTATTATGGCTTTGTATTATATGTTGAAATCATGGCGTGTGATACCTCCAGCTTTGTTCTTTTTTATCAGGAATCCTTTGGCTGTTCTGGGTCTTTTGTTGTTCCATATAAATTTTAGGATTCTTTGTTCTATTTCTATGAGGAACGTTGTTGGAACTTTGATAGGGATTGCATTGAATCTGTAGATTGCTTGAGGAAGTATGGACATTTAAACGATGTTAATCCTTCCAATCCAAGAGCACAGAATATCTTTCCATTTCTTTGTGTCTTCTTCGATTTCTGTCAACAATGTTTTATAGTTTTTGGTGTACAGATCTTTCACCTCTTGGTTAAGTTTATTTCTAGGTATTTTATTCTTATTGTTGCAATTGTCAATGGGATTGTATTCTTAATTTCTCTTTCTACTACTTCGTTGTTAGTGTATAGAAATGCAAGCAATTTTTGCACCTTGATTTTGTATCCCGCCACTTGACTGTATTCCTTTATTGTTTCTAAAAGTTTTTTTAGTGGATTCTTTAGGGTTTTCTAGATATACAATCATGTCATCTGCAAAGAGTGACAGTTTCACTTCTTCTTTTCCAATGTGGATCCCGTTTATTTCTTTTTCTTGCCTGATTGCTCTGGCTAGGACTTCAAATACTATGTTAAATAAGAGTGGTGACAGTGGGCATCCTTGTCTGGTTCCTGTTCTTAAAGGGATAACTTTCAGTTTTTCTCCATTGAGAATGATATTTGCTGTGGGTTAGTCATATATGGCCTTTATTATGTTGAGGTATTTTCCTTCTATACCCATTTTATTTAGAGTTTTTATTATAAATGGATGCTGTATCTTGTCAAATACTTTCTCTGCATCTATTGAGATGATCATGTGATTTTTATTCTTAATTTTGTTAATGTGGTGCATCATGTTGATAGATTTGCGGATGTTGTACAGGCCCGTGTGTTCTTTTTTCCTTCCCCATTTTCACACCTTTGCTTGTGCTGCTTAATCTTTCTAAAAAGACCTCCACTTACTATTCTCTAACCCAGAGTGCAAGACTCATCTCAAGTCCTGCCTCTTCCTCTGTCATAGCTGTGCCAGCCTGCACTGATCAGTACCTCCTTTGAACTCCTACAGTACTTTTTGCAGTTACACATTTCCTGATGTCTTGTCTTGAACTTTTTCTATTTTTCGGTATGAGTTAGTTTTGTAAGTTGTACCTTTATTGTAATTGTAAGTTCCTTGAGAGCAAGGGCAATGCCTCCTTATTTTCTATTCTCTCTGTGCCTAGCAGAGAGTTGAGGACATTGTGAGGGCTTGTTCACGAAATTTATTGATTTATGGTCATTTTTATATATACCCATCCCTTTACTACTATGTATGAAATCTATGCCATGCAAGTAATAATGGATTAGATGGTAAGTATGGGAGAATTGCCAATCAGAGGCCCACTGTGGAAAAAAGTGATACTACTGAAGACCGCATTGTAACCCTTTCCCACTGGTACAAGCTCTGTGCCATGCTCATGCTGCCAAGCTGCTTGCCTTGCTTTGGACTCTAGGACTGGATAAATTTCCCTGGTTAGCACCTTCACTCACTCACTCACTCATTATAGAATAATTTTTTAATCCCCGATGTTATGCCAAGCTCTGTTCTAGGTATTGGGGATACACAAAATCCCTGTTCTAAGGAGATTCCAGGGAGAAACAGAAAAGCAAAATTTGATAATTATAATACAGCATCATGGAATTCCAGTTCTGGGTTAGATAGAGTAAGCACACTCTCCTCTGTCTCCTCCATTGAATACAGTTATAAAGTCTAAACAGAATGAATGGAGCATTGAGCAGTCTGAAAAGTAAATAGTCTCAGATTGGAAAAGAAAATCAGAATTTAAAGTATCACCGAACTGGTGGTGAGTATGCCATTATTTTTCCTGGTATACCCTGGCCTGAACTCAGCACACCAGAATCCTGGAAGTGGCCATCAGGGAGCAGACAGAGTTCTAGGAGAAGCAATCTAATTCTGGTTCAAGAATGGAAAAGGGAACTCCTCACAGTGTGGAAATCTTTTATTTTTTTCCTTTTTTCTTTTCTCTGTTTTATTGTGCTCCAGCTCCCAAGAAATCCTGTGGCAATAGTAGCAGCAGCTGATAATTGGAGCCTGAAGGAGCTAAAACTTTGAGGACAGGGAATCTTTCTCTCTCTTCGGTGGATCAAAGAAGGTTGGGCCAATTTCCATTGCTTTTTTCCCTCACTTTCCCCCACCACTTGGACCTAAATAAGGGCACAGTTGCGAAAGTGCATAACAGAGCAGGGCAACTAAAGCCTCAGCTTTCAGGCCAGAGAACTGAAAAGAAGAACCTCAGGCATCCAGAAAGTGCCCAGGAGATCACAGAAAGGGAGAAGCTTGGAAAAGTGACCCTATAAAGTTGTTCATGAACTCCAGCGCTCAACCGTGAGTGAACACGTGCAGATTACACCCTATTTAGCACAGCAAAGACTTTGAGAACTGAAAAGATAGACCACTACTCAGGTCCTATACCATTCACTGAGTGGTGGACACATGGGGCATACCTGGATAATGCTGTAAAGGCTTTGAAAATGGAACAGACTTTGGAACCACAACCCTTAGAAGGTGGATCAGAGCTTGCGTCTGAATCTAACCAGATTGACTGCCTGCTAAAACAAAAACATCAATGTCAACATTCTCTGTAGGATTTTAAAAAGTTCCAAGATCTCGGGGCTGGCCCCGTGGCCGAGTGGTTAAGTTCACGCGCTCCGCTGCAGGCGGCCCAGTGTTTCGTCGGTTCGAATCCTGGGCGCAGACATGGCACTGCTCGTCAGACCACGCTGAGGCAGCGTCCCACATGCCACAACTAGAGGAACCCACAACGAAGAATACACAACTATGTACCGGGGGGCTTTGGGGAGAAAAAGGAAAAAATAAAATCTTAAAAAAAAAAGATAACTTCATCAAAAAAAAAATAATAATAACTAAAATTAAAAAAAAAAAAAAGTTCCAAGGTCTCATAAGGCAATATCTAAAGTACCCAGGATATAATCCCAAATTATTAGGCATATGAAGAATCAGGAAAATTTCAACTCAACATGAGAAAAGACAATCAACTGGTGCCATCCTAGATGACAGATGTTGGAATTATATGAAAAGATTTTAAAGCAGCTATTATAAAAATACACCAACAAGTGAGGGCAAAATCCTTGAAAGAAATGGAAAAATGGAAAGCCTTTGCAAAGAAATAAAAAATGTAAACTGTTACCATATAGAATTTTAATAACTGAAAATCTACAATAACCAAACAAACAAACAAAAAAATCAATGGGTGGGCTCAGTAGCAGAATGTGGTCAGGATGATTTCATAGACTAAGTTATACTTCAGCTGCTTCTTTAAGAACATGTGGAAGTGAACCAAGTGGGAAAGAGTCATTAATAGATAACTATCATTAGCTAGTTACCCTCAAACATAGCAGTTTAAAACAACAAACATTATTATCTCACACAGTATTTGAGGCTTGAGAATCTAGGAGTGGCTTAACTAAGAGGTTCTGGCTCAGTCTCTCATAGGTTGGAGTTAAACTGTCAGCAGGGGTGTATTCATCTCAAGGCCCAGCTGGGATTGAAGAATCCACTGCTAAGCTCCCTCACATGATTGTGAGCAGGCTTCAGTTTCTTGTGGGCTGTTGGACTGAAGGCCTCAGTTCTCGTCACATGGCCTTCTCCCTAGGGAGCCTTACAGCATGCTTGCTGGCTTCAGTCAGAGCAAATGATCCAAATAGAAGAGAAAGAAAACCAAGATGGAAGCCACAGTCTTTTTTATAACCTAATCTCAGAAGTGACATAACATCACTTCTATTCTATTTGTTAGAAGTGAGTCACTAAGTCCAGGATATACACAAGAGAAGGGAAATCAAACTCCACATCTTGAAGCGAAGTATCAAAGAATTTGTGGACATATTTTTAAAACCACCACGAAGGGGAAGATTATTCTAGGTGCAGGGAATCAGATACGCAAAGGCACAAAACCAAGGGAAAGGATTAAAAATGGACACTTGGGGCTGTTCATCTCACTGGTTCACTTGGCCCTATTGTTGTATTGGTTGATGTGAAGGTTCTCTGCGTGTCGAATAACCCTCTGAAGGCTCCTGCTTACTTCGCCTGTCTATTTGGGGAAGGCAGCGGGTCCAGGTCAGTGCTCTCACACTAGACTATTGAATAGGATCTGCAGCCCCCATAGTGTTTTGTTTTAGAATCTTGGAACAAAAGGGAAAATGTAAAAAGGTACATTCTTTTAGTTGTAGGTGTATGCCTTTGCAGTAGCATGAGAAGGTAGCCTGGAGTTTTCATTGGAGGCTGATTGTCCCTGATAATACTCCTTTCTGCCACTGTCTTGCATCTCCTTACTAGCAAAATCACTGGAAGTCAGTTTTGCTATAATGTCTGTTTTGAAAACGAGTTTGTTCCAATGTGATTGATATATTAGGGAACAATTTGAGCATGACATGAATCTGGTGTTTGCTTGAGCATGATTCCATCAGCAAGAAATGCTAGGTGAATACAGAAAACGTCACCCAGCTGAAGTGAGCTAGGTGGTAACACACAAAACATACACCTCACACATCTACCAGCCGTACCTATTCACATTTAGTGTTACAACTTTCCATCTGATTTCAGATAGTACCCCTTCCACTACTTCACAATATCTCGTAACCTGCTCTTCCCACATCTACAAGCAAACTTTAGGTCTCTTTAAGGTAAAGTGCCATATTTACTGTAGTATTTATGTATTTTTTTAACCATTAACGTGTAAAACTGTGCTACCTTTCCTATCTGGTTTTAAGATGTCACTGATGTTTTTATTGTTGTGCCTCTAACCCCATTTTCCCCATAAATCCTTTTGTTTTTACTGTGCAATTTTGCATAGTGCAGTAATTTTCAAAGAATACATATGTCGTGTTATAGCAGAACTGACTGTATATGTATATTTTTTACTTACCTAGGACAGTAAATTTGGGTGGACTTGATAAGCAATGAAAATCAAGTCAGTGAAGTTTCTGTGTTTCACAGGCAAAAAGAACAAGGAAGAGAAACATTCAAGTACAGTGGAGATGCTTATCTTCAATACAGGACCATTCAGAGTCTCTATCTAAAGACTTCATTTTTGAGGAAGATTAGCTCTGAGCTAACATCTGCTGCCAATCCTCCTCTCTCTCTCTTTTTTTTTTTTTTGCTGAGGAAGACTGGTCCAGAGGTAACATCCGTGCCCATCTTCCTCTACTTTATATGTGGGATGCCTGCCACAGCATGGCTTGACAAGGGGTGCAGAGGTCTGTGTGGACTTTGTAGAATGTGTGTGGACTTTGCTGTGCCACTGGGCCTGCCCCGATTCTCTTTTGGTGGATTTTCTTACTAGCAGTTATTTGTTATTCTGGCTTCTGGATCTCCTGTTCTTCTGACCTTTAGAATCTTCTTCCACAGTAAGTAGTTCTGTTGCTTTGTGAATGGGTGGTGAATGGGTAGTGAGACCTTGTCAAAGAATCTGGACTTTATTTTCTTGATTCTCTGAACTTGAGCAAGGCTAGTGGTTCCTGCCAATTTCATATCGCCTTTAAGACCTGCCATGGACTCTTGACTTGGGATCTGTGGCACCTGATGGTGAGGTGGTCACAATCAAGTTCCAAAGTGGTCTGGGGGATTTGCAATATGAAACCTCCTTCTCTTGCTGCTGGGACCACATTCAGCTCCATAGGAGGAGGCAGGGGCAAGCTTAATTATTTATTCTTCTTTCTCTTCCTTTACCTCATCATTCTTTCTCTTCTTCACCTTCATTGGGGCAGTGCCACATAGTGGTTGAGGATTTGGGCTCTGGGTCTACTGCTTAATGGTTCTGTGACCTTAGGCCTCTTACTTAACCTTTCTGTGCCTCCATTCCCTCATCTTTAAAATGGAAATTATAACAGCACCTACCACATAGGCTTGTTGTGATGAATTAATGAGATTATCCATGAAAAGCACTTAGAACTGGGGCTAGTTGCTTTACACACATGGTCTTAATCAATACCTAAAATCTGAGGAGCCTATATCCATTTAGGATCAGGTGGAGATAAAAATAAAGTGATTCTGAGCTCTTACATTCTGTCAGTGTGAAAATGTAGTTGCCTTTACCCACAATTCTTCAGCTCTCAGCTATTGCATAAAAAAGGTGCTGTTGTGGGGCTGGCCCTGTGACGTAGTGGTTAAGTTCAGCACATTCCTCTTTGGCAGCCCAGGTTTGTGGGTTTGAATCCCAGGTGCTGACCTACACCACTCTTCAGCCACACTGTGGCAGTGACCCACATATAAAGCGAGGAAGATTGGCAGAGATGTTAGCTCAGAGCTAATCTTCTACAGCAAGAAATGAAGAAGATTGGCAACAGATGTGAGCTCAGGGCTAAACTTCCTCAACAAAAAAAGAAAAAAAGGTGCAATTGTGATTACTGTTTCTATTTGTGAAGCTTATAGGCTTTGACCAATTTCTTTCATTACCTGCTGCTCTGACCTTTAGGGCGAAGGCTTTCAAGGTAAAAAATGCTTCTATATAACTTTGGGTGAAGATTGAATATTTAGGTTTTACAACTCTAACACAAAAACATATTTTAGGCTGACCCACAAGTATATTAAATGAAATGTTAAATGAGACTGTAATCTGACCAAGGGCAGAGATCTTGTCTTTTTCTATGATATCTTCTCAACATCTAGTATAGTGGTTCTAATTCATGGATGATTCTGTCCCCTCAGGAGACATTTGGTAATGTCTGGAGTCATTTTTAGTTGTCACAACTGGGAATAGGGGGGCTGTTGCTACTGAAATCTAGTGTATAGAGGCCAGGCATGCTGCTAAACATCTTACAATGTACAGGACACTTCCCCTATACAAAGAATTATCCTACCCCAAATGTCAATGGTACTGAGGTTGAGAAACCGTGCTCCAATACAATGCCTAAATGCAAGGAACATTGCAGCCTCTTGATAAATGTGTGTTGAATGAGTGAATGAAGTTTGGTGGACAAAAATGTGATTTGGTAGCAGAGACAGGGCTTGGCAGACAATTTCATGGAGAAGGAATTGCAAGAATACCTGGAATTCAGCCAATTGGTGTTAGCAAGACACAAAGGCCAGTGTTTACCTTGTCCAGGCATCTGTTAAGATTGGTCTGTGCCTGGGCGATACAGTTGTTAAATATTTTGAATAACATCCCTGGAAGGTGGTATAGTTTTTAGAAGTTGTAGATGATTGCTTCTGGAAATAACTTGTCTTAGAAACCACAAGAAAGGGAAATAGACTGACTTTGGCCTTGGGGAATAAACAGAAAATGGTAGAGGGAGTGGCTATGGATGAATGACATTGTTATGGTAGGGATAGAAAATGGAGTCCACCATTCTGGCGAAACAGGGAAAATCAGAGCAATCTCTCCCATAGTCCCTCAGTCTTAGTCAAGACGACAGTCCCCCAAATAGAGAATTAGTAGGGAAAAAGTGAAAAGTAGAATAAAACAAGTTAAAGTGGTTTCATGACAAAGGAAAAGATGTTATTTTGCATAATGGAGCATTGTCTTAGTCTTTCTGGGCTGCTATAACAGAATACCATAGACTAGGTGGTTTATGAGCAACAGAAATGTATTTCTCACAGTTCTGGAGGCTGGGAAGTCCAAGATCAAGGTGCTGACAGGTTCACTGTATGTTAAGGGCCCACTTCCTGGCTCATAGACTGTTGTCTTCTCACTGTGTCTTCATATGGCAGAAGGGGCAAGGGAGCTCTCTGGGGTCTCTTTTATTAGGGCACTAATTCCATTCATGAGGGTTCTTCCCTCACGACCTAAGCACCTCCCAAAGGCCCACCTCCTTAATATCATCACGTTAAAGGTTAGGGTTTCAACATTTGAATTCTGGAGGGATACAAACATTCAGTCTATAGCGGCCATCTTTCAAAAATTGCAAGAGTAGCCCAAGTGAAGAGAATATGGGAGCCCCCTCGAAGGTAGCTGATTAAATAAACAGTGGTACATCCCTATTGTGGAATATTATGTAACAGTTAAAAATAATAAGATAGCTCTGTATCTACTAACATGGAAAACCTCTAAGGCATATTGTTAAGGAGAAAACGGAAGTGGAAAATACACTGTATATAGCTTGATGCTATTTCTGTAAAAGAAAAATTTTACAAAACAACTTTGTAAATTCAGATATATACATACCCAAAAACAAAGATAAATAGGAAAAGGCCTTGAGGGATAGAGAGAAAATTGATCATAGAGGTTCTCTCCAGGTAGAGGAATAGAATAGCAAGGCAGTGGTCAAGGGGGCCATTCACTTTAACTGTACCAATAGCATTTGTACAAGACTATATCTGTGTAGTACTTATATAATTAAAAAAATGTACACAGTGGGAAAACAGAAAATTCATAGATATAGTACAGATTGGCAGAAGAATTTTGGGGTCATTTTTGCTTCAAAGAAAGATTTACTACCAGGTTCCAGTAAACAGCAAGCTTGATTCACAAACAACTTGTTGCTTGTTGCCTTAGGGTGGGGGATAGGACCTAGTGGCTAGTTAGGCCCAGTGCTAAATAAGAATGGAGAGAGGAGTGAGTAGGGCATGTGACCTCAGGGTTTTTTTTTTTTCCACCAGGTTTGTTAGTGCTGGGCTGGCTGTCCAACTTCTTTTAGCCCCCAGAGCCCTTGGGTGGTTCCTATAGCCTGTATCCTGTAGCATTGGCAGGCCCTAAAAACCTAGGGTCTTGAAAAGATGTCCAAACTTTGCCTTATTTCTCTACTCCTTGGCTAAGCACTGTCACAAAGGAGCTTCTGAGTGTGTGGGCTGTTAAGTGTCCAGGAGGGGCCATCCTGGGGCCTGGCCAGGAGTATCCTGGGCTTCTGTTGGGCTGGCTCAGTGATCTGCATTCTTGCCCATCTTATAGAAAACAGAGAAGTCTTGAAATTCAGGAGTTAGTTTAGTAGTGAGGTAAAACAACTGTGGATTTTTTCCCTTCGGTATGCATTAATAAAAAAATACACCATGCATTTCTCAATAATTCAGTCATTTGTTTTAAAATAAGCTAAATAGCTCCTTCAGCAGTGACCTGTTGGATCATGTCATATTTATTGCATTAGCAAAAGAAGTCATTTTCTCACAATGTAAGCTGGGAACTCTTCAATGTTTCAGTTGGAGACACGAGTACAGTTAATGTTCTGTGTGTGGACCTTGCCTAGGGAGGATGGGACTGGCTGGTTTGGTAGATTGGGACAGTTTGGGACTGAGAGACATCAAGTTACATGACTGGCTCTGAAGTCTCAGGACTCCTTAATAAACCATCCAACTTATGGAAACTTGACACTCTCATGAGAAACTAGGCCTTCCACTTCCCTTCTTACTTTTCTCTCTTGCCTCTGCATGGCCCCACATTCCTCATGGTCAACTTTCACTTATCTTTAATTTGCCTCGGAAATAGGATTCAGGAAACAAAAGTGGGAGGGGGGAGGGCATAGATTTGTTTATAAAGGGTATGGCTTTTCATTTGGTTTGTTCATTGATGTATTTTAAGTACCTACAACAGTTCCTTTTACATAGTAGTTGCTCAATGAATATTTGTTGACTGAACAAATGAAAATACCAACTACATGTATTATAAGGGCCAGTGTGTTCTAGTAACAGCAAGGAGGCCAATGTGAAAAGAATGACTTGAGCAAGGGGAAGAATGATAGAAAGTGAAATCAGGGAGGTATGTAGAGGCCAGTTCTTGTAGGGTCTTTTTGGCCATAGTAGAGACTTGGGATTTTATTCTAAACATGATGGGAAGCCTATGGAGGGTTTGGAGCAGGTGTGTGACATTGATAATATTTATGGTTCCAGGCACTATTCTAGGTGTTTTGGGTGTATCAACTCATACAATCTTCAAACATATCTATAATGTAGCTACTAATATTTGTTGTATAGATGAGGGAAAGTTACACAGAAAGATTAAATTCCTTAGCTACAGGTCACACAGCTAGGAAGTGGTAGACCTGGGATTTGTACTGTGGCAGCCCAGCTCCAGAGTTGCATCCCTATCCATTGCATTATACTGCCTTTTTGTACATCATGTAAATGATCTGATTTTCATTTTAAATGGCTCCCTCTGGTTGCTTTGTCTAAAGCAGACCACAGGAAGGCAGAGTGGAGGCAGGGAGATCAGTAGGGAGGCTGTTGTATTTGACTTGGCAAGAGATAATGGTGGCTTGGCCGAGGAGAAGGAGAAGAGCAGATTCTGGATGTATTCTGAAGGCAGAGACTAAGGGTTTGCTGAAGGACTTGATATGGGCTATGAGAGAAGGAGAAAGGTCAAAGATGATCTCGAGATTTGAAGATAATATATAAATGACTTTTTAAAAAAGTATTTAGCTATTGTTGACCTAGAAATCTCCTGGCGTGCCTGGAAGCACTCACTTAGTGGACACCAGTGGAGTAAAGAACTACCTAATTCTTAATGATAATGGATATCTCTCCGGTGACTCAGTTTAGTGTTGTGGTTCACTCTTGATCATCCATATGTGAATTGACTATTTTGGGAATGGCACCTCCCTTTCTTCTCCAGTGGTCTTCTAGACTTTAAACATTTCTCTCCAACATCGGGGGTAGTATTTTTAAGGAATGCTTAATAGTTTCTCCTATCACTGTCTCACTTCACCTGGTTCAGAATTTTTGGAGAAGTTGGGTAAGCTGCACCAGTGGCACAGTGTTAGGAGTGCTGTGTCCGAATAGTCAATGATGGTTCTGGACTCTTGTCCCTACCATCCCAACTTTGGCACACTATGTTGATGCACACATCTCAATCCTTCTCTGCTCTCTGTGTTGACTACCTTCTTTGTGTTCTCCAGTTTCTGGGTCTTTTCAGTCCAGGCTCCAACTTTGACATCTGGGTTTAACTGCATCCAACTGAGTTCGCTTTGCTCCCTAATTTTCAACTTTTCTTCTCTCCTAGCTTGGTCTCAGAACCTTGTCTAGTGATGTGTACTTGTAGTAAACCATTAATGAAGCTACTTGGCAACACAAGTCAACAGTTTTGACCCAAATGGGTAGGTGTGGGTAGCAGCCAGCCCTCAAAGCTCTAGGCCTTTCTCTTTACTCACACATATTCTGTGTCCCATTTCCTGAAGCATTTTTAAGTGTACCATCAGTGGCATTAAGTACACTGTTGTGCAACCATCACCACCATCCATTTCCAGAATTTTTCGTCTTCTCAAACTGAAACTCTGTACCCATTAAACAATATCTCCTCGTTCCTCCTTCTCACCAGTCCCTGGCAACCACCATTGTACTTTCTGTCTTTATGAATTTGACTACCATAGGTACCTCATTATAAGTGAAATCACACAGTGTTTTTCCTTTTGGGACTAGCTTATTGTAATGAGCATAATGTCTTCAAGATTCGTCCATGTTGTGGCATGTATCAGAATTTCCATCCTTTTAAAGGCTGAATAATATTCCATTGTATGTATATATCCCATTTTGTCTATCCATTTACAATTGGCTAATGTGAATTATGTTGTTATGAACATGGGTGTACATGGGAATATCTGTTTGAGTTCCTGCTTTCACTTCTTTTGGGTATATATCCAGATGTGGAATTGCTAGATCATGTGGTAATTCTGTGTTTAATGTTTTTGAGGAACAACCATACCATTTTCACAGCAACTGTACCATTTTGCATTCCCACCAGCAACGCACAAATGATCCAATTTCTCCACATTCTCACCAACACTTGTTATTTTCTATTTTTTTTATAACAGCGATCCTAACGGTTGTGAAGTAATATCTCATTGTGATTTTGATTTGCATTTCCCTATTGATTAGCGAAGTTTAACATCTTTTTCTGTGCTTATTGGCCATCCTGTGCTTATTTCCTGTATATCTTCTTCGGAGAAATGTCTATTCAAGTCCTTTCCCCATTTTTTAATTGGGTTGTTTGTATTTTTGCTGTTGGATTTTCGAACTTTTTAAAATTGTGGGATCCTGTGTTCAAATTAAGTATTTCAGGAAATCTCAATGTATAAAACAGATTAAAATAGAGATGCTCCAGGTACAATTGGGGAAGACATGGAGCCCACCTGCTCACTCTACTTCCATGGCAGCCCCCTAGAGGCCTCCTTGAGCCCCTGCAATGCCAGTGCTCCTTGGCATTTAGAGAGGGATCACGCTTCAGAATATCTGAGGAGGCACAGATATGCACAGAGACTCACTTCTATGTTTTACCCACTTCAGATATTGACCATGACAAGAGAAATGTGGTGCTTTTCACTGGAGCATATTAGCGTTGTTTTGTCACTTAGTTCCCAAAGACATACATGGCTATTGATCCTTCCACATATCAAGGGAAGTTCACAAATTATTGGGGAAATGTCAACAAAAATGAAGAAAAAGACGGAAACTCTTCCAGACCCAGAGAAATATATTATTTGCAAATTTATGTCCCCCCGTATCGGGAAAATCCACAGAGGCAATAGGAATTTGTGAGAGTGAATAAGCCACTGATCATGTTGTTGTTTATCACAGTTGCGCAATTCTTTTTCAGCCTTAAGACCTTGTTGAATCAGGAGAATTTTTTAAAGTGAGCATTTGTGGGGCTTAAAGGGGTTTTTGAGTTCGAAAGTAAGGTTCTGAGGATAGTCCTATTATTATCAGAGCTAACAGCTGGCCCTCAGCCAAGTGGTTAAGACTCATCTCCATTTTGAGGGTCCTTCTTCTTGCTTTGGGTGACAACCGCCCAAGATTTTCCTGTTTTCTGTGCAGGTCACTCCACCCCTTCCCCAATGGAATTCTCTATCCCCTACCATCTTGAGAAGCAAATTGCCCTTCGTATCCAGACCACTTCTGTTTGTGAGCAAGTGGGGGGCCAATCAATAGCACAGCACCTTTTACTTGCCTGAGTTCTGAACAACTGAGAAATGGAAAAAAAATCTGAAGATAGAGTTTAAAATATTACCTTTAATATGGATAAAGACTGGGGTGGAGGACACAGATTATATCAATGAGCAAGTGGGCTTTCCACTACTGTGCCCCTATGTTAGAGAGACTTACCCTTGTAGTCACAGGCTGTGCCATACCACTGCAGGACCCTCTTACAGAGTCAGGCCCTTACCAACTGTCTGGCAGAAATCAGAGCAGAACACAACTCTTCTCCTGTGTAGTCAGCCATGTCCCAAGAAGAAGAGGTACGGGCAGAGCTATGCATGCACTGTTCCCTGTCCCACGCTTGTCAACCGGGTAAATTATCCCAAGCCTGCTTCTTCTCCACAGGTATATCACATCAACACAAGGAAAGAAGCATCTGGAGTGGGAAGAAGAGGTTTTCCTAATATTCGCTAGCTTATTTTTCTCTTAACTTATTGAATTTACCGATTGGGTCATCTCCATGGAGGAGGGAGGTCAGCAGTTTATGAGGACAGTCCTGCTTCCACCTTGATGAGGCTGCTTTCCGAATAGCAATCACTGGGGCTGCTGATGGGCAATGTAGATGGTGGTGCACCAAGAAGGCTCTGAAATGTGTCCAAAGACTGTGTTAACTAAATTAGTATCAAGATCATGCCATGCCCAAGGATAAAAATTCATTCCCTATTGTATTTCTCTTTTAAAATAATGTCCAGCTGTATTTGTCTTAAGTCGCCTATCAGAGGGTATACAATGAGATCAAGGGACAACATTAAGACACTACAATAATAATGTGCAACAATAAGATGCCCCTCATTTGAATGTAATCTGCCCTTATCACCTTTCCATGGAGACATTAAAGTCCAAATATTAAATTCTCTTGCACTTTTCAGTTAAAGTCCAGAGAAATGAAAGTCCAAATTTCTAAAAATCTGAACAACATAAAATTCAAAACAAAGTTTTCTTGTCTTCATGAGTGAAAGTTCAAAGAAATTAAAGACCAAGATATATCCTCCCTAGCCTCTTATTCTGCTCAATCTTAACTAGAAAAGTTCTCAAGGCCTATGGAGAGTTGGGGTTCTTCAGCAGCTTTAGCCTGTGCTGTCTCTTCCTGGAATGGGTGCAGTCTCTCAGGGCCCCAGAATTTGTATTAGTTCAATGCCAGGTCTCTGATGTTTCACAGAGTTGAAAGAATTAATAGAACCTACAAGATAATCATATTGTTGGCCCCATAGTTCCCAATTAAAGAACAAACAAATAGGTTATGATAGTCACCTCATGGCTCATATCGATTCCTGCTTCCTAGAATTCACCCCTTGTGGAAGCCTTTTCCCTTGTGTGTGAACTGGGTCTAGTGTCTTGCTTCTAACAAATAGAATATGTCACAGGGATGAGGTGTTTACAAAAGACTACGACTTCCTTCTTTGTAGCACTCTCTCTCTCTGTCTCTTTTCAGTTGCTTGAGTTGATGAAGTCAGCTGCTGTGTTGTGAGCTGCCCTAGGAAGAGGCCCATGTGGCAAGCAACTTGCCAGCAAGGGATGAGGCCCTTAGTCCAACAGACTTTGAGGAACTGAATTCTGTCCACAGCCACGTGAGTGAGCTTGGAAGCAGTTCCTCTCCTAGTTGAACCTTGGGGAGATTACAGCCATGGAGGACTCCTTGACCCTGACATGGGATGTTCAGCTAAGCTGTACCTGATTCCTGACCCACAGAAACTGTGAGATAATAAATGTTTTCATTTTAAGCCACGAAGTTTTGGCATAATTTGTTATGCAGTGACAGATAACTAATACACAGGCCAATCCACAGTCCCTAGGGAAGTTATCCTGGGCAAAATGATATTGTCTATATGCAGTACTCAGAATTGCTAAGATTGTGGCAGAAACTCAATATTATTTGAAAGAGAAATGACAGATGGAAGAAATCTTGGTTTTAGCCTTGCCAGGGATGCCAGTCTACCCAAATATCTAGAGTCCATGATCTGTGAACTTCAATTCAGTTTGCAGAAATTTCTCCCAAAGAGGTTAATTTTGGCCTTTTATATTTAAAAGCCAATTACATGATTATAAAAACCAGACTCTAGGTCCAAAGTAAGCCTCTACAGGCTGCCAAGTTTAAAATATATTGTCTATATACAGAAGTCCAAGGCTAATTCTAGTTCTTGTCTATTTCTCCATGTTTTTGGTCCAGTGCATCAGGTGTTTGGGTTGGAGGAAGTTCAGTGAATAACACCTTGAATTCTGAACTGACAGATATCTGGGAAAAACGGAGCAAGGCAGGTGGGAAATAAACAGAGGCCCTTTATTCCTAATTCAGCTGTTTTTAGAAAATGTAGCTTATATTTGTAGATAAGTGAGCTTCCTAACACTGTATCCCAGACTTATCCACCCAGAGGCAGCACTAGACCATTGCATTGCCCTTCCCCTCCCCATGGATATTTATTTATAGAGGACCAGAGCAGGACACACACTCTTTGTAGACAGCTTCACTCCCAAGAGCAAGAGTACATAAAGGCACTAGGACAAATGGGACAGGCTTTTTCTGACTACTTGGGTAAGTCCTATCTTCCTAGGAAGAAGCGAGGTGGTGGAGTCACAGAAAGCAACATCAGGAGTGAGGAAATGTGTTCTCTGCTTTTCATAGTGATCAGATAAGGCTGATTAAAACCCTACCATGATGATAATGCATGGTTATCATTCAGGATCTGTGAGGGGCTAGTGTAAAGTAAGAAGGGATTATGTGATGCATAAAGATGGCTAGCTTGGCAAACTGTTTGGTTGATGATGTGATTTTATGTCCTACTACAAGTCCTTTCACATCTGCTCCACCTTCCCCACCCCCCCAAACTCCAGAAGCCAGGATGTCCTTCAGACCCACATATCGTTGGTAATACTCAAATGCTCTGGCTCTATCAAGATCAGGCCCACTTCCTGATAAACTAATATATTTATACTCTTCTTTTGGGGGCAATACCTTTTAACCAGCACCTCTGTGTTTTACTCCAAAGAAATGAATCTTGATACTACATGGCAAGCTAACAAGGAATTGTAAACATAGGCAGCCACGTCCTAGTGAGGTTAGCCCTGGTTTGTACTTAAAAATTTCTGAACAAATTGCCCTATTGCCTGACATGGTACCTTTAACTTCTAAAGCAGACTTCAGCTAGGACCCATGGAAAATCCCATTTTCTTGAGTAAAACCATTTCTTGTTTGAAAACCTTGAACTATCCCACAGCCAAAGGGATTCAGATTTGGGTTTTTGGGGAAGTTACCAAGGATGACAAGCCCTCCTGTAAGAGATTATAAATTAAAGAATAGGATGGCATTCTGCATTGTCTGTTTCACTTGGATGAACACATGACGCAGCCCTTTTGTCTTATACAAAAAATGTTTGCCAATGTTTGATTGAAATGTAAAAACTCCACAGCAGCCAGATACCCTAGCCAGGATCTTCTGCTCCTCTGAAAAAGATCAACTTACATCTAAAAGACTTTATCACTCCTTATGGGCCATCAGGATGTTCAGAAATAACCATGGCAAATCAAACATTCTCAGGAAGAGAAGTTTCTGACTGATTTTGTTCTGTGTTCAGCCTTTTTATGTTTATCAATTCTGAGAAGCACAGAGGTTCTTTTGCACATTTCTGACAACACCTGTGCTCCCCTTCTCATGCATTATTTCTTATCAAATGCATCTGACTATTGCATAGCACAGCATTTACCCTCAGCCTCACTGTGAGAGAACGTTATGATCTTTTACACCGCTTACCTGGTGTCCAGATATTTTTGCTTTATGTGTGTATTTTTGTTGGGGGGTAGAAGGCTAGGATGCAGAGAGGCAGGGAGCTAGGTAGGTTGGCATGACAAAGGCTTGTTTGGTTTTGTTCTTTTGGTTCTTTTCAAAACAACATTTTCAATAGCTTAGCTTGAAAGTCAATTTCTAGAATACCTGGCAAAACCCATTCTTCCCTTCCCTCTTCTTTTACATTTGGAGCCAAACACAACCAGTCAGGCCTGGATCTATGCCAGATAGAATAAGGGTCTGCCTACAGAATGTGGGTATAGCCATAATAAAACTAGCCCCCAAATCTCTTTCTTTGCAGTACAGCACTTTATGTTATTTTTGGGGACATGTATTTCAAGTATCTTGTTAAAGTGCATGTATATTATCTAGTGGGGATAACATGTTAAGTTATCTTTAGGAGGTTAGGAGGTGATTCAATAGATTAGGCAAGCAGATAAGGCCTTGAGGAGAAATGGGATACATGTTTTGATGGGAAGTGGCAAGAGAATGATCTGGAAACTATGATTATAATTAGTACTACCACTTCAATCACTACTACCCTCATCATACCATCATCATTTATTGGATGACTAGTATGTTCCTGGTGTTTTACAGGCATTACTTCATTTCCTGTAACAGCCCTGTGAAGAGGATACCCCTATTATCTCAATTTTATAGTTGAGGAAACTGAGGGTCAGAAAAAGGCAAAGTAATTTGCACAGTGTTTTTCAAATAGAAGGTGTGAACTCAGGGTTCTAACTCAAGTCAAGCAGGAGGCAAGTATTACCATGGGAGACAATCTGGTCAGTAGGGATGGAACATTGTCTTCTGGAACATTTTGCTTGGGTATGGATCGGCTTCTAGTCCTGGGTGAAAAAAGCATGAACAAGCTGAAGAACTCAAACACTACAAGTCTCATTAATTTGAGGGGTGTGTGGGCTCAAAATTCACAGATCCAAGCTTGGGTTGGTCACCTATACTGGGAAACCTTGTCAGTTGTGGGAAAATACAAGAATGATGATGCAAATTCAGAATTTCACTGGAAAGATCTTTAAGCTGTGGCAGCTCCCTACTTTTTAATAAATGAATTTAGATTGCTTGCTAGTTGTGTGATTGGGGCAAGCCATTTTACCTCTTAACTTTTAGTTTTTTCATTTGTAAAATGGAGTTAATAATACTTTGTTGAATTGTTGAAAGTATTAATGTGTGTGAAAGTTTTTTGAAAACTGTGTAGGATGATACATATATATGCAGATGACAACAGATGGGTCATAGTAGAAACCTCATTTCCTGATCAGAGATATATTTCGTGCTTGAATTCACTGAGTGACACTGAGGACCAAGGAGGAAAAGGAGACTAGTGGTTCTCACAGCTTTTTCTGCTCTGTTTAGTTTGTGAAAGTTTCTTTGTCCTGTCAAGTGCAGGCACTCACTCATATAGACTGGCTTGAGTTTAGCTTCTGATGGATGGTTTGTTCCTCTGGAACATGCGGGCATTATGAGTGGTTAATGAAACTACAGCAACATTATGGTTTGAATGAAGACCATTTATATTACTCTCTGACACTAGTAGATGGAGGATGTCAGGGTTCTGTATGCCAGAGATAGGGAGAAACTATGGCAGATACTTTTAATCTGGGGGGTCCAAGAGAAATATTCGTAGCAGTCCAACAACTGAGTATGTTCATTTAGTTCCTGCATCGTGCTGAGAGAACATACTCTTCTCTGTCTCTGGGAAAATTTGGAAAGTCGTTAAATTTGTCTTTTGCAGCTCTAGCCTTTTAATAATAACAAATGCTATTTATTCAGCACTTACCATGTGCCCAGAATTGTGTTATGTGGTTTATAAAGGCCTATAGAATCAGGTTTAATCCTTGTCACAAATCTTGGGCTGTTTTTTACCGAGTGCTTCCTATGTGTCCTGCACTATGCTATGTACTTTCTCTACATTATCTTATTTAATCTTCGCAATAAATTTATGAGGTAGGTGCTGGTATTATTTCTATTTTATAGAGAAGGAAACTAAGACCCAGTGGAATGAAATGACTTGTTTAAGATCACACACATAGAAAGTAGTAGAACTGAAATTTGAAATCCGGCTTTCAAGGAAGGATTTGAGTCTTCACACTAAGATGTAGAGTTGGGTTTAGGAAGATGAAAAGAGAGAAATGTCTGGCCCAGGTGGAAAATTTTTCATTCAATCATTCATTCAACTCCTTTCTTAAAGTCATTCAGGTCAAAGCTCTTGGAGTCCTCCTTGACCTTCATACCCACATCCAGTCTATCAGAAAATCCTTCAAAATAAAGTATATGTGTAAGCCAACCACTTCTCCCCATCTCTACTGCACCACCTTTGTCCAGTCCACCATCATCTTTCATTTGGATGACTACAACATCTCCCTTCTGTTGCCCTTGCTTTCCATGGCAGACACTGCTAGCTGTCCATCAAAACCCATTTGACTCTTATTATATAGCCAAAGAAATACAACTGACTGCATAGCTGTCCTGCTGGGCTACATATCCCAACATTGGTTGCAGTTAGGTGTTGCCATGTGACTAAGTTCTCATCAATAGAATGTTAGTAGAAATGACACATGCCATTTCTGAGTTGGGGGCTTGTGACATTTGGGCTTGCTTCCTCTATCCCCTCATCCTCTTTTTCTGTCTGCTGAAACATAGATATCTTGATAATCTGGCTTTGACCTTGCAGACATAGGTGATGGCAGAGCAACAACTCAGAAAGGACCTGGGTCTGAGAATTACCATGAGCAATAGATTTGCTCTATGGGCCTGAACTGTCCACATTAGGGCTGTTATGTAAGAGAGAAACAAATTTCTTTGTTCTTCAAGCTACCATAAGGTTGAGTCTCTTTGTTACAGTAGCCTGGCTTTACCCTAATACACCCCCTTCAGTCTGTTCTCTACACAGCAGCCGGAGTAAACCATATAAAAACTTAAATCATATCATTTTGCTTCTCTGCTTAAAACTCTCCAGCGGCTCCCTATTTCTCAGAGTGTAAACACCGATGTCCTTAGAATGGCTTACAAAGTACAATGGGACTTGTCCATACTTCCATGCCTATATTACTTCTCTGACTCTTTTCCAATCATTTTCCTGCTGGTACACTCACTGGCCTCTTTTCTATTTTTGAACATGTCAGGCACACTCACACCACAGGGTCTTTGCCTATATTGTTCCTTCTGCCTGGAAAACATTTCTAGATATCTGCCTGGCTCATTCCCTCACTTCATTAAGAT
Source organism: Equus przewalskii (assembly GCF_037783145.1). Classification (NCBI taxonomy): domain Eukaryota; kingdom Metazoa; phylum Chordata; class Mammalia; order Perissodactyla; family Equidae; genus Equus; species Equus przewalskii. Next base: position 103,816,159 of record NC_091863.1, on the reverse strand, counting down.
CTTAACTCAAGTATTGCCTTCATAGAGAGGCCTTTCTGGACTACCCTGTATGAAATAGCATCCCCATCACTAACTAGCCCTGGCTTTAGTTTTCTTCAAAGCACCTGTCACTAGTTGACACGTGTGTTTGCTTGTTTATTATCTGCCGCCTCCATTTAGAATGTGCATTCCGTGAGAGCAGGGAATTTTGTTCATTACTATATCCCTAGTGCCTAAAAGAGTGCCTAATACATGGTAGGGGCTCAATAAATTGTTGAATGAATGAACGTGTTCATTAATCTTCCAAAATGCACTAAGTCCATGGTTCTCAGACTTCAGTGTGCATAAGAATCACCTTAGGTGCCTGTTAAAAGCTGATTTCTGGGGCCATGTCCATTTAGTTCAGCTGATCTGGGTTGGGTCCAAGGAATTTGCTTTTTTTAAACATCACCCACTCCCTGTAATTTTGATTCAGGTGGTAAGGTAACACCTCTTTGAGAAACACTGCACTAGATTGTAAGCTGCTTGAGGACTTTTTCAATAATGTATCCACAATGCCTTGCATAGTGCCTCACACATGTAGACGCTCAAAAAATACTTTTTAAATGGATCAATGAGCAAATATTCATTGCAGCTTCTTAGGTGCCAGGCACTCTGCTAGATGCTGAGACTACCCCAGTGGAAGCACCTCAATCCTTAAACCCATTTGCCCAACAGTTCAAGTCCCTTAGGTCTGGGAGACTTCTCAGTGCTATTACAATGTATGGTAAGCCGTTATTTAAGACAGTGCTCTCAAACTTTAATGCTGACTCAAATCACCTGGGTATCTTATTAAAATACAAATTCTGATTTAGTCGGTTTGGGATGGGCCTGGGATTCTGAATTTCTTACAAACTCCCAGGTGATGCTGATACTCCGGGTCCATTGATTATACTTTGAGTAGCAAGACTTTAAGCTAAAAAAGCGTAGTGGGTGTAGCTAGTCAGGTGATTGCTGTTTCCTTGGGGCTACTTGCTCCTCTGCTGCAGAGAAACTTCCTTGCCTGAGGCCCAATGGTAGCTGCTTAATTTTCAAGCTGTACCACCAACCATACATGTTTTAATTAAAAAAGACCCCAAATCAATTAAGATAGACATCTCTGCAACTATAAAATTCATGGATGTAAATTGTGTTGTTGTTTTTCTGAGGGGGATGGAATAATGTTCCTGTCTTTGTTTAATTAAAAAATGAGACAAGGGAGATTTTGGAAGTGACAGACAGATGCCTGAAAGTGCTACAAAGAACTTGGATGAAAGAATTTTTCTTTGGTGAATATATTACTCTTCTAGTCTACTGCAGATTGGGTGGCTTAAACAACAGATACTTATGTTATGGAGGCTGGGAAGTCTAAGATCAGGGTGTCAGCAAGGTAGCTTTCATTCTGAGGCCTCTTCTCTTGGCTTGTAGGTGGGTAGCCTTCTCACTGGGTGCTCACATAACCTCTTCTTTGTGTGTGTTTGGGGAAGGAATGGGAAGAGAGAGAGCCTGAGCTTCTTGTAAGGACCCTCATCCTAGCTGAGCAGGGCCCTACTCTTATGACCTCATTTAACCCGAGTTATTTCTTTAAAGGCCCCATCTCCAAATATAGCCACACTGAGGGTTAATGGCTTCAACATAGGAGTTTTATGGGGACATAAACATTCAGTTCATAACAGTGAACAAGACCTAGATACAGTACATCTCTTAATTTAGGCTACCTGTGTGCCGTAATTTGGTGGGGAGGATAATGCCGTCCTCACTTTTCTTGGCCTTTCAAGAATCCTCAAATTCCCATCGTCGCTTAATTCTTTTGCCTTAATGCATTTAGATTCCAGAGGTTCCTCATGACAATTGAAATTCTCTGGAATTAGGAAAAGAGTAACTACTTAATCTTCATGAACATCTTAGGGCAGGGGCTTCTAACTCTAGGACTTTTTATTTAGGCTTCAGGGAATCTCCGAACTCCCCAAAATTTAATGAAATATTTATGTATGTACATATGTAAGTATTGTCTGTGAATTTTTTTGCTAGAGAGAGAGTCCATAGCTTATACAGAATTCTCAGATAGATTCTGCAATTCCCCAAAGGCTAAGAATCTCCTTAGATATGAAGATGACAGAGCTTAAAATGGGGGATTTTGAATGGTTGGTGAGAAAGGTACAACACTTTCTTGCAGTTTGTTTTGTTTTGTTTTATGTCTCTTTCCCTCCATTAGATTGTGTCTTCCTTGAGGGAAACTCGTATTTATCTGTGTATTCCTCATGCCCAGCGTGGTATCTAGCACAGAAAAAGTATTCAATGCTTGGTTTTGAAATAAGGAGTGAAACTAGGCTGCTAGGGCACTTGGGAAACAGGGTAAGGTAGGAGCTCAAGGAAGATGAGGCATTGAAGCACAGGGCTCTGGGTATCTAGGTACCCATCTAGGTGAGCATGGACAGAGAAGACAGAGGTACAAGGGTATCCAGAGGAAACTTCAGTTTATTGATGCTTTTTACAGGGCTCAATTCCATATACGCATATTGTTTTGGGGGTTCATTCTCGATGGGAGGTAAAATCCAAGTCTAACGTCTCAGCTCTTTTCTTCCTGTTTCCTAGTTAAGACGTGCTGTTCAATCAATAAAAATGAATAATTTAAATTCAATATCCCTCTGTCACTATCAATAATACTTTTGTGAGTGATGTAGTACTATGGTAATTCAATTTGTTAGTCACTGCCACACTTTCACATGACAGTCTGCTGAAGTTGTAAACTTAATTTACTCTAGGCACTTGACACAAGTAACATTGATGGGTTTTATTTTTAAAAGTATTGATTTTCTCCTGGAAAATATCTCCTCTATATTTGTGTTTATTGAATAAATAGGCACCTGTCTGGTTAAGGAAAACTTTTTTAAGCTAAGGAAGCTTCCTACTTGGTTTTAAGCAGACGTTTGTTGAACAACCCAGAACCTTAGGTTTGGGAGAGACCTGGGACGGTGTGTTGTCCTGTTTGCCCACTTCCAGCGACAGCTTTTTATCATCTAGGGCACAGAGTCCACTTCTGGATAGCTCTCACAGTTAGAGAGTTTTCCACAGTGGAGACGAAACCTACTATTCTGCAACTTTAGCCCGTTATTAGCTTTCCCGAGTGACACATTGTAAATCTATCCACCAGCTGCTTGCCAATCCTTTTGTGTATTTGAAGGATATTTGCATGTACCTCCAAGGTTTTTCCTGTCTGGGTTAAACTTTCAATTCCTTTTCACTTGGCAGGGTTTCTAGATCACCTCACAATTGTGGTCATTCTCCTCTGGCTGCACCACGGTTGTTGACATCTTTTTTAAAATGTGGCACCCAAGACCAAGCACAGTACTCTTGAAGATATTGAAAGGGATTGAACTTCACTTGGAACTCCTTTTAAAGCGATACTCTCAAACTATTCTCCAACTCCCTAAGAGTAAAATTAATGAAGTATATATTCTACTTGTCTTTGTTGTCTCTCTTTATTGAGAGACTTAAGTTATGGAGAAATGTCTATTCAGATCATTTGACCATTAATTTTTTTTGTCCTTTCATTATTAATTTGAAAGGGTACATTATATATTCTGGATATAGGTCCTTTATCAGATATACCATTTACAAATATTTTCTTTCATTTTGTGGGTTTTCTTTTCATTTTCTTGATGCTGCTCTTTGAAACATAAAAGTTTCACATTTTGATGAAGTCATATTTATCTGTTTTTATTTGGGTGCTTTTGGTGTCATATCTAAGAAACAATTGCCTAATCCAAGGTCATGATGATTCAGTCCTATGCTTTCTCATAAGAGTTTTATAGTTTTAAGTCTTATATTTAGACATCTTCTTCATTTTGAGTTAATATTTGTATATGGTATATGGCAGGGGAATAATTTTATACTTTTGTATATGGATATCCAGTTGTCCAGGCACCATTTGTTGAAAAGACTATTCTTTCATTATTGAATTGTCTTGGCATCATTGTTGAAAATGAATTGACTATCATATATACTTTTTTTCCCTAGACTTTCAATTCTATTCCGTTGATCTACATGTCTACCCTTATGTCAGTACCACACTATCTAGATCACTGTAGCTTTTTAGTACATTTTTGAAACCAGGAAGTATGAGTCTAACTTTATTCTTTTTAAAGATGTTTTGGCTACACACAGTGAATTACACGTCCATATGAATTTTATGATCAGCTTGTCGACTCCTGCAAAGAAATTAGTTGGGATTTTCTAAGAATCGTTTTGACTCTGTTGATCATTTTGAGGAGTATTGTCATCTTAACAATATTAAGTCTTCCAATCTATGAACATGAGATGTCTTTCCATTTATTTAGGTCTTCTTTTTTTAATTTATTTTTTAATTGAAATATAGTTGTCACACAATATTATATTAGTTTCAGATATACAATATAGTGATTCAACATTTATATAGTTTACGAAATGATGACCTTGACAAATCTAGTAACCGTCTGTCACCATACAAACTTATTACAGTATTATTGACTATATTCCCTCTGCTGTACATTATATCCCCATATCTTATTTATTTTATAACTGGAAGTTTGTACCTCTTAGTCCTTTTTACTATTTTGCCTACCTCCCGAAACTCCTCCCCTCTTGTGATCACCAGTCTGTTCTTTCTATCAGTTTGTTCCTGTTTTGTTTTTTTTGTTTGTTTTGTTTCTTAGATTCTACATATAAGTGAAATCATACGGTATTTGTCTTTCTCTGTCTAACTTATTTCGCTCAGCATAACACCCTCTAGGTCCATCCATGTTGTCACAAATGACAAGATTTCATTCTTTCTTATGGCTGAGTTATATTCTGCTGTATATATATACCATATCTTATTTATCCATTCACCTATTGATGAACACTTAGGTTGCCTCCATATCTTGGCTATCATAAATAATGCTGCAATGAACATAGAGGTGCATATATCCTTTCAAATTAGTGTTTTCATTTTCTTCAGATAAATACCCAGAAGTGGAATGTTATATTGTATTGTACTTCTATTTTTATTTTTTGAGGAACCTCTATACTGTTTTCCATAATGGTGGCACCAATTTACATTCCCCTCAACAGTGTGTGAGGGTTCTCTTTTCTCCACATCCTTGCCAACACTTGTTATTTGTTGTCTTTTTGATAAGAGCCATTCTGACAAGTATGCAGTGATATCTCATTGTGATTTTGATTTGCATTTTACTAATGATTAATAATGCTGAGCATCTTTTCATGTGTCTGTTGGCCATCTGTATATCTATTCATTCCTCTGCCCATTATTTAATTGGATTGTTTGTTTTTTGATATTGAGTTATATGAGTTCTTTATATATTTTGGATATTAAGCCATTATCAGATATATCATTTGCAAATATCTTCTCCTGTTCAGTAGGTTGCCATTTTGTTTTGTTGATGGTTTCTTTTTCTGTGCAAAAGCTTTTTAGTTTGATATAGTCCCATTTGTTTATTTTTGCTTTTGTTGCATTTGTCTGAGGAGACAGATCCAAAAAAATATTGCTTAGATTCATGTCAAAGAGCTTGCTGCCTGTGTTTTCTTCTAGGAGTTTTATGGTTTCAGATCTTACATTTAAGACTAATCCATTTTGAGTTTATTTTTGTCTATGGTATATATACAAATTGGTCTACTTTTATTGTTTTGCATGTAGCTGTCAGTTTTCCCAACACCACTTATTGAAGAGACTATCTTTTCCTTTTTATGTATTCTTGCCTCCTTTATTGTAGATTAATTGACCATAAAAGTATGGGTTTATTTATGTGCTCTCTATTCTGTTCTATTGATCTCTGTGTCTGTTTTTTTGCCAGTACCATACAGTTTTGATTACTATAGCTTTGTAGTATAGTTTGAAATCGGGGAGCATGATATCTCCAACTGTGTTCATCTTTCTCAAGATTGCTTTGGCTATTCGGGGTCTTAGGTGGTTACATACAAATTTTAGGATTATCTGTTTTAGTTCTGTGAAAAATGCCATTGGTATTTTGATAGGGATTGCATTGAATCTGTAGATTGCTTTATCTGTATTTTACCAATATTAATTATTCCAATTCATGAGCATGGTATATCTTTCCATTTATTTGTGTCGTCTTCAATTTCTTTCATCAATATCTTATAGTTTCAGAGTACAGGTCTTTCACCTTCTTGGTTAAACTTATTCCTAGGTATTTTATTCTTTTTGATGCATTTGTAAATGGGATTCTTTTCTTAATTTGTCTTTCAGATTATTTGTTATTAGTGTATAGAAATGCAACTGATTTCTGTATATTGATTTTGTATTCTGAAACTTTATTGAATTCACTTATTAGTTCTAGTATTTTTTGGTAAAGTCTTTAAAGTTTTCTATATGTAATATCATGTCATCTGCAAATAGTGACAGTTTTACTTCTTTCTTTCCCATTTTGACACCTTTTATTTCTTATTTTTGTCTGATTACTGTGGCTAGGACTTCTACCATGTTGAATGACAGTTGGCACCATTGTCTTGTTCTTAACCTTATAGGAAATGCTTTCAGCTTTTCACCATTGAGTATGATGTTAACTGTGGATTTGTCATATATGGTGTTTATTATGTTGAGGTATGTTCCCTCTATACTCACTTTGTTGAGAGTTTTTATCATAAATGGATGTTGAATTTTGTCAAATGCTTTTTCTGCATCTATTGAGATGATCATAAGATTTTTATCCTTCATTTTGTTAATGTGGTGTATCACACTGATTGATTTGTGGATATTGAACCATCCTTGCATACCTGGGAAACATACCACTTAATCATGGTGGATTATCATTGTAATGTATTGTTGAATTTGGTTTGCTAATATTTTGTTGAGGATTTTTGTATATATGTTCATCAGGGATACTGGCATGTAATTTTCTTTTTTTGTAATGTCTTTGGCTTTGGTATCAGGGTAATGCGTGCCTTGTAGAATGAGTTGTGAAATATTCCTTTGTCTTCAGTTTTTTTGGAATTGGTTTGAGAAGGATGAGTATTAACTCATCTTTAAATGTTTGGTAGAACTCACCTGTGAAGCTGTCTGGTCCTAGACTTACGTTTGTCAGGAGTTTTTTAATTACTGATTCAATTTCATTACTAGTAATTGGGCTGTTCAGATTTTGTATTTCTTCCTGATTCAGTCTTGAAAGATTGTATGTTTCTAGGAATTTATCCATTTCTTTCAAGTTGTCAAATTTTTGACATATAATTGTTCATAGTAATCTCTTATGATCTTTTCTATTTCTGTGACGTTGCTTGTAACATTGCCTCTTTCACTTCTGATTTTATTTGCTTGGGTGCTCTATGTTCTTTTCTTGATGAGTCTGGCTTAACATTTATCAATTTTGTTTATCTTTTCAAAACAGCAGCTCTTAGTTTAATTGATCTTTTATGTTTTTGGTCTCTATTTCTTTTTTCATATTTTATATTATCTAATTTATTTTTTTAGCTTTTTATTTTGATGTAATGCAACTGTTTTCATTCTTTAAGTATGAGATCTAAGCTTTACAGCACAATTAAGTTTTTTTATTGCAGTAACATTGGATTAGAACATTATATAAATTTCAGGTTTACATCATTATATTTCAATTCCTGTTTAGGTTATATCATGTTCACCACCCAAAGACTGCAATCCATCACCACACACATGTGCCTGATCACCCCTTTCACCCACCTATCTCTCCTCTTCCCCGCTGGTAAGCACCAGTCCAATTTCTGTCTCTATGTGATTGTTTCTTATTGCTTTTGTCTTCTACTTATAAGTAAGATCATATGATATTAGACTTTCTCCCTATGACTTATTTCTTTTAGCATAATACCCTCAAGGTCCATCCATGTTGTCACAAATGGCCAGATTTTATCCTTTCTTATGACTGAGTAGTATTCCATTGTGTATATATACCACATCTTCTTTGTCCATTTGTCTCTTGATGGGCACTTAGGTTGCTACCAAGTCTTGGCTATTGTAAATAATGCTGCAAGGAACATAAGGGTGCAGGTATCTTTACGGATTTGTGTTTTCATGTCATTTAGAAAAATACCCAACAGTGGAAGAGCTGGATCATATGGTAGATCTATTCTTAATTTTTTGATAAATGTCCATACTGATTTCTATAGTGGCTGTACTAGTTTTCACTCCCAGCAACAGCATATGAGGGTTCCCTTCTCTCCACATTCCCTCCAATACTTGTTGTTTCCTGTCTTGTTAATTATAGCCATTCTGACTGGAGTGAGGTGATATCTTATTGTAGTTTTGATTTGCATTTACCTGATAGTTAATTATGTTGAACGTCCTTTCATGTGCCTGTTGGCCATCTCTATATCTTCTTTGTAGAAATGTCTGTTTAGATCTTTTGCCCATTTTTTAATTGGGTTCTTAGTGTTTCTGTTCTTGAAATGTATGAATTCTTTGAATATTTTGGATATTAACACCTTATCATGTATATGCTTTGCAAATATCTTCTCCCAATTGGTAGGTTGTCTTTTCATTTTGTCGATAATTTCCTTTGCTGTGCAGAAGCTTTTAAGTTTGATGTAGTCTCATTTGTTTATTTTTTCTATTGTTTCCCTTGCCCAGTCAGTCATGGTACTTGAAAATATGTTGATAAGACTGACATCAAAGAGTGTATTCCCGAGGTTTGCTTCTAGAAGTTTCATGGTTTCAGGTCTTATCTTCAAGTCTTCAATCCATTTTGAGTTAATTTTTGTGTATGGTGTAAGATAATGGTCTGCTTTCATTCTTTTGCTTGTGACTGTCCAGTTTTCCCAACACCATTGATGGAAGAGACTTTCTTTTCTCCATTGTATGTTCTTGCTTGGCTGTCTTGTCCAAAATTAGCTGTCCATAGATGTGTCGGTCTATTTCTGAGATCTCAAGTCTGTTCCGTTGATCTGTGTGTCTGTTTTTGTGTCAGTATCATACTGTTTTGTGTGCTATAGCTTTGCAGTATATTTTGAAAACAGGGCGTGTGATACTTCCAGGATTGTTTTTTTCTCAGGGTTCCTTTGGCTCTTTGGGGTCTTTTGTTGTTCCGTATAAATTTTAGGATTCTTTGTTCTATTTCTGTGAAAAATGTTTTTGGAAATTTAATAGGGATTGCATTGAATCTGTAGATTACTTTAGGAAGTATGGACATTTTACCTATGTTAATTCTTCCAATCCAAGAGCACGGAAAATCTTTCCATTTCTTTGTGTCTTCAATTTCTTTCAACAATGTTTTGTAGTTTTCAGTGAACAGGTCTTTCACCTCTTTGGTTAAATTTATTCCTAGGTATTTCCTTCTTTTTGTTGCACTTGTAAATGGTATTTTATTCTTAATTTCTGTTTCTGCTATTTCATTCTTAGTGTATAGAAATGCAACTTATTTTCGTGTGTTGATTTTGTATCCTGCAACTTTGCCATATTCATTTATTATTTCTAAAAGTTTTTTGGTGGGTTCTTTAGGGTTTTCTATATATAAAATCATATCATCTGCAAATAGTGACAGTTTTACAACTTCCTTTCCAATTTTGATCCATTTTATTTCTTTTTCTTGCCAGATTGTTCTAGCTAGGACTTCAAATACTATGTAAACAAGAGTGGTGGAAGTGGGCCTCCTTGTTTGGTTCCTGTTCTTAGAGGGATAGCTTTTGGGTTTTCTCCATTGAGAATGATATTACCTGTGAGTTTGTCACATATGGGCTTTATTATGTTGATGTACTTCCCTTCTATACCCGTTTTATTCAGAGTTTTTATCCTAAGTGTATGCTGTATCTTGTTAAATGCTTTCTTTGCATCTATTGAGATAATTATGTGATTTTTATTCTTCATTTTGTTAATTTGGTGTATTACGTTGATTGAGTTTTTAAACCACCCCTGCATCCCTGAAATGAGTCCCACTTGATCATGGTGTATGATCTGTTTAATGTATTGTTGCATTTGATTTGCTAGTATTTTGTTGAGGATTTTTGCATCGGTGTTGGTCAGGGATATTGGCTTGCAATTTTCTTTTTTTGTGTTGTCCTAGTCTGGTTTTGGTATCAGGGTAATGTTGGCTTCATAGAATGAGTTAGCAAGCCTCTCCTGTTGAATTTTTTGGAAGAGTTTGAGAAGGATAGGTATTAAGTTTTCCTTGAATGTTTGGTAGAATTCTCCAGGGAAGCCATCTGGGCGTAGACTTTTATTTTTTGGGATGCTTTTGATTACTGTTTCAGTCTCCTTATTGGAGATTGGTCTATTCAAATTCTCTATTTCTTCTTGATTCAGTTTTGGAAGTTTGTATGATTCTAAGAATTTATCCATTTCTTCCAGATTATCCAATATGTTCGTGTATATCTTGTAGTATTCCCTTATAATCTTTTGTATTTCTGAGGAGTCCATTTAATTTCTCCTCTTTCATTTCTTATTTGACTTATTTGAACCTTCTCTCTTTTTTTCTTGGTGAGTCTAGGTAAAGGTCTGTCAGTTTTGTTTATCTTTTCAAAGAACCAGCTTTTGTTTTCATTGATTTTTTCTATTGCTTTTTAGTCCCTATTTCATTTATTTCTGCTTTTATTTTTATTATTTCCTTCCTTCTGCTGATTTTGGGCTTTGTTTGTTCTTCTATTTCCTAGTTCCTTTAGGTGCAGTGTTAGATTGTCTATTCGAGATTTTTCTTGTTTGTGGAGGTAGGGCTGTATTGCTACAAACTTTCCTCTTCAAACCTCTTTTGCTGTATCCCCTAAATTTTGAATGTCATATTTTCATTTTGATTTGTCTCCAGGTATTTTTTGATTTCTCCTTTGATTTCTTCATTGACCATGTCATTGTTCAGTAGCATTTTGTTTAATCTCCACATATTTGTGGCTTTTTTGATTTTCTTCCTGTATTTTTTTATATTGGCACCTGAGCTAACAATTGTTGCCAATGTGCCTTTCTTTTTCTTTTCTTCTTCCCAAAGCTCCCCAGCACATAGTTGTATATTGTAGTTGTACGTCCTTCTGGTTGTGCTATGTTGGATGCTGCCTCAGCATGGCTTGATGAGTCGTGCCATGTTTGTGCCCAGGATCTGAACCAGTGAAACCCTGGGCTGCAGAAGTGGAGTGAGTGAATGTAACCACTCAGCAATGGGGTGGCCCCTTCTTCCTGTATTTTGTTTCCAGTTTCATACCTTTGTGGTCAGAAAAAATGCTTGTTATTATTTCAATCTTCTTAAATTTATTGAGTCTTGTTTTCTGGCCTAATATGTGATCAATCCTAGAGAATGTTCTATGTGCATTTGAAAAGAATGTGTATTCTGTGGCTTTTGGATAGAATGTTCTGTATATATCTACTAAGTAATCTGGTCTAATGTGTAATTTAATACACACGTTTGCTTATCAATCTTCTATTTGGATGATCTATCTCTCGGTGTATGTGGAGTTTTAAAGCTCCCTACTATTATTGTATTGCTATCTATTTCTCCTTTTATGTCTGTTAATAATTGCTTTACATATTTAGATGCTCCTCTTTTGGGTGCATAGATATTTACCAGTGATATATTCTCTTTGTTGGACTGTTCCCTTTATCATTATATAGTGCCCTTCTTTGTAACTTGTTAAGATTTTGTTTTAAAGTCTATTTTGTGTGATATAAGTATTGCTACCACAGCTTTCTTTTCATTGCCATTTGCATGGAGTATCTTTTTCCATCCCTTCACTTTCAGCTTGTGAGTGTCTTTAGGTCTGAAGTTTGTCTCTTGTATACAGCATATATATGGGTCTTTTATTTTCATCCAATCAGCCACCCCATGCCTTTTCATTGGAGCATTTAGTCCATTGACATTTAAAGTAGCTATTGATAAGTATGTACTTATTGCCATTTTGTTGCTTTTTTCTGGGTGTTTTAGTATTTCTTCCCTATTCCATTCTTCTTCTCTCTCTCTCTTCTCTTGTGGATTGATGGCTTTCTTTAGTATTGTGTTTGAGTTCCTTTCTCTTAATTTTTTTGTATGTTTATTATAGGTTTCTGATCTGATTATAGGTTGTGATCACCATGAGGTTCGCATATAAAAACCTAAATATATAGCAATCTATTAAGTTGACAATCTCTTTAGTTTGACCCCTTTCTAAAAGCTCTACTCTTTTACTCCCCTCCTTCCACATTTTGTGTTTTTGATGTCTTATCTAACATTTTTTTCTGTGTTTGTGTATTAATCACCCTTTTATCATGCAAATAGGTAATTTTAGTACTTTTGTCTTTTTGTGTGTGTGATGAAGATTGGTCCTGAGCTAACATCTGTTAACAGTCTTCTTCTTTTTGATTGAAGAAGATTGTGGCTGAGCTAAGATCCGTGCCAATCCTCCTCTATTTTATGTTGGATGCCTCCACAGTGTGGTTTGATGAGTGGTGCTAGGTCTGTGCCCGGGACCTGAATCTGCAAACCTAGGGCTGCCAAAGCAGAGCACGAGAACCCAACCACTGCCCCACTGGGCAGGCCCCCAGTTCTTTTGTCTTTTGACCCTCATATTATCTTCATAGGTGGTTGATCTGCTACCTTTACTGTATTTTTGCCTTTACCAGTGATTTTCTTGCCATTTCTGGGGCAATTTTCTTATTCCTATTTGTAGTCTTTTCTTTCCCACTTAAATAGGTCCCTTTAGCATTTCTTGTAAAACTGATTTCTTGGCGATAAACTCCTTTAATTTTTGCTTGTTAAGGAAACTCCTTCTCTCTCTTTCCATTCTGAATGATCACCCTGCCGTGTAGAGTATTCTTGGCTATAGGATTTTTCCTTTTAGCACTTTAAATATATTGTGCCACTCTCTTATAGCCTGTTAGGTTTCTACTGAGAAGTCAGCTGATAGCCTTATGGGGTTTCCTTTGTGTGTACCTTGTTGCCTTTCTCTTGAAGGTTTTAGGATTCTATCTTTATCTTTAATTCTTGACATTTTAATTATAATGTGTTTTGGTGTGAGCCTCTTTGGGTTTATCTTGTTTGGTGCTCTCTGTGCTTCCTGTACCTAGATGTCTGTTTCCTTCCTTAGGTTAGAAAAATCTTCAGGTATTATTCCTTTGAATAGATTCTCTGCCCCTTTGTCTTTCTCTTCTCCTTCTGGAACACCTGTAATATGAATGTTAGTGCACTTCATGTTGTCCCAGAGGTCCCTTAGACTGTTCTCATTCTCTTTAATTCTTTTTTTTTAATCTGTTCAGCTTGGGTGATTTCCCCTAGTCTTTCATCCAGCTTGCTGATCTGTTCTTGTGTATCATCTTCTCTGCTATTGAGTCCCTTTAGTGAATTTTTCATTTGCAGTGTTGTATTCTTCATTTCTGATTGGCTCTTTTTTTATATTTTCTAACTCTTTGTTGACATTGTCACTGAGTTCATCCATTCTTCTCCCAAGATCAGTGAGCATCCTTATGACTTTTTGTTTGAACTCTTTGTCAGGTTGATTGTTTATTTCTGTTTCATTTAGTTCATTTTCTGAAGTTTTGTTCTGTCCCCTTCCTTGGAATGTATTCCTTTACCTCCTCATTTTGCCTCTTTCTCTGTGCTTATATCTATGTATTAGGTAGGTCAGCTACACCTCCTGATCTTGGAGACGTGGTCTTATGTAAGAGACGCCTTATGAGGCCCAGCAGTGTGCCTCCCTCTGATCACCAGTTCCAAGTGTCCAAGGAGTGACCCCAGTGTGGGCTACATTTGTCTTCTGTTGTGGCAGGGTTTCTCTTGCTGCAGGTGCCTAGGGAGTCTAGGCTGTCCCCCTGGCTGGCTGGTTGTAGTGCTCAGCTGTGTGTGGCTGCTATGGTCCCTTCAGTCACTTTATCAGGTTTGGGGAGCTCCAGCACAGTTGACTGCAAGGTATAGCACATTCATGTTGCAATTTTTCTGTTCAGTGAGTAGTCCCCCAGTGTGACTGGTTGCTAGGCTCAGGGGCTTACAATTGCTGTCAGCCTCTGGCCTGCAAGGCTGTTGTCAATTCTCTCAGGATTTTAGCTGAGTGGAGCTGGGCCCAGGCATGGGAGCACCCAATTGTTTCAGGCTTTGGAAGGTGGGGCCAATCCCATATGTGGCTATTTGAGAAGCACAAGTCTTCTGCAGTTGACAAGCCCCACTGCCCACAGGGCGACACACACCAACACAATCCTGCCCCATGCACATGCCCTGACTCCCTGAAGTGGACCCATTCACTGCACTGCAGAGGCCTCACACATTCCACTTACACCCTACACACTCAACCTGCTCCTCATGCATTCCCTGTCCCACAGCATTGGCAGGTTGGCACAGGTTGGCAGACCCACCCACCCAGCTGCAGAGGATCCAGTTTCCCAGCCTGTGCACCCCTACAAGTTGCCTGAGGGCTTGCTGTTGGGTGGGGCTAGCCCCTTGGGCAGGCTGGCTGCCCTGGCTGACCTGGAGTAAATCAGTGCTCTGGTGGGTGGGGCAGACCCTGGGCTAACAGGCCTGGGGTAGTACTCCAAAGACTATCAAGAGACAAACAAGAGCATGACATAATGATAAAGCAACAGGCATGTCAGCATGCCTGTACACAATGATGGCTGTTACCAATGTCTTGGTCCCTGGGAAGGTATTATTTCTCACCGAGATGCACCCAGAGTCTATCAGGTGAGCCTTTCACCAAAGGACTGTGCACCTTTCTTTCTGAGAGGAGGTGAGTTCAGAGTCTACTACACCGACATCTTGACACTTCCTATATCCTTTAGTCTCTGGTTTCTTTATTTTCACTCTGATCTTTTTTATTTCCTTCTACTAAATTTGGGCTGTTTTTCTTCTTTTCCTAGTATCTTTAGGTGTAAGGTTAGATTGTTTATTAGAGATTTTTCTTTTTTTCTTGAGTTAGGCCTCTATTGCTATAAACTTCCATATTGCTTTGCTGCATCCCACAGATTTTGGAATGTTATGTTTCCATATTTATTTGATTGAGGGTATTTGTTCATTTCCTCCTTGATTTCTTTGTTGACCCAATGATTATTTAGTCACATGTTGTTTAGTCTCCATGTGTTTGTAGTTTTTTCCATTTTTCTTCTTGTAATTGATTTCTAGTTTCATACCATTGTAGTCAGAAAAGATGTTTGATACGATTTCAATCTTCTTAAATTTATTGCAACTTGTTTTGTGGCCTAATACGTGATCTATCCTGGAGAACATTGTATGTGCTTTTGAAAAGAATGTATATTCTGGTACTTGTGGATGGAATATTCTGTATATATCTATAAGGTCAGTCTTGTCTAATGTGTCATTTAAAGCCAATGTTTTCTTGTTGATTTTCTGTCTGGATGATCTATCCATTAATGTAAGTGGGATGTTAAAGTATCTTACTATTATTGCATTACTGTCAAATCCTCCCTTTATCTTCGTAAATATTTGCTTTATATGTTTTGTGCTCCTATGTTGGGTACACAGATACTTACAAGTGTTGTGTTCTCTTGTTGGATAAGTTGCTTTATCATTATGTCATGCTCTTGTTTGTCTCTTGATAGTCTTTGTTTTAAAGTCTATTTTGTCTAATGTAAGTATTACTACCCCAGCTTTCTTTCCGTTTCCATTTGCATGGAATATCTTTTTCTATCCCTTCACTTTCAATCTGTGTGTGTCTTTAGATCTGAAGTGAGTCTCTTACTGGCAGCATATATTTACATCTTATTTCTTTATCCATTCAGTCACCCTGTGTCTTTTCATTGAAGCATTAGTCCACTTACATTTAAAGTAATTATTGATAGGTATGTACTTATGGCCATTTTGTTAATTGTTTTCTGGTTGTTTTTATAGTTATTCGCTGTTCTTTTCTTCTTCTCTTGCTCTCTTCCTTTTTGATTTGATGACTTTTATAGCATTATGTGTGTATTCCTTTCTCTTTATTTTTTGTGTATTCATTATAGGTTTTTGATTTGTGGTTACTATGAGATTTATATATAGAAACCTATGTATATAACAGTCTATTTTAAGTTGACGGTCTCTTAAGTTTGAGCATGTTCTAAAAGCACCACATTTTTACCCCTCTGTGTTTTATGTTTTTGATGTAATATTTTACATCTTTTTATTTTGTTTTTCCCTTAACTAATTATTGCAGATACAGATTATTTTACTAGTTTTGTCTTTTAACCTTCAAACTACCTATATAGATCCACTACCTTTACTATATGTTTGCCATTACCAGTGAGATTTTTTTTTTCTTATTTCTAGTTATAGCCTTTTCTTTTTTGCTAAAGAAGTCCCTTTAACATTTCTTGTAAGGCCAGTTTAGTGGTGATTAACTCCTTTAGCTTTTGCTTATCTGGGAAACTCTTTATCTCTTCTTTTTTTTTTTTTTTTTTAAAGATTTTATTTTTTCCTTTTTCTCCCCAAAGCCCCCCAGTACATAGTTGTATATTTCTCGTTGTGGGTTCTTCTAGTTGTGGTATGTGGGATGCTGCCTCAGCGTGGTCTGATGAGCAGTGCCATGTCCGCGCCCAGGATTCGAACCAACGAAACACTGGGACGCCTGCAGCGGAGCGCGCGAACTTAACCACTCGGCCACGGGGCCAGCCCCTCTTCTTTAATTCTTAATGATAACCTGGCTAGGTAGAATATTCTTGGTTGTAAGTTTTTTTATTTCAGCACTTTGAATATATCATGCTGCTCCCTTCTGGCCTGTAAAGTTTCAGCTGAAAAGTCAGCTGATGGTCTTATGGAGGTTCCTCTGTACGTAACTAGTTGTTTTTCTCTTGATGCTTTTAAGATTCTCTCTTTATCTTTAACTTTTGACGTTTTAATTATAATGTGTCCTGTGTGTGTCTTTTGAGCTCATCTTGTTTGGGACTCTGTGCTTCCTGAAGTTGGATGTTTCTTTCCCTCACCAGGTTGGGGAAGCTTTTCATCAATTATTTCTTCAAATAGGTTTTTTGTCCCTCTCTTTCTCTTCTACTTCTTGGACCTCTATAATGTGAATGTTAGTACACTTAATGTTGCCCCAGATGTCCCTTAAGCTAACCTCAATTTTTTTTTCTTTTTTGCTGAGGAAGATTAGCTGATGAGCTAACATCTGTGCCAATCTTCCTCCACTTTATATGTGGGTTGCTGTCACAGGATGGCTGATGAGTGGTATAGGTCTGCCTGGAATCTGAACCCATGAATCCATGCCACCGAAGCATAGTGTGCTGAACTTAACCACTACACCACAGGGCCAGCCCCTATCCTCAATTTTTTAAATCATTTTTTCTTTTTATTTTGTTCTGAGTGGGTGATTTCCACTACCCTGCCTTCCAGGTTGCTGATCTATTCTTATGCATCATCTAATCTGCTGTTGAGTCCCTCTACTGTAGTTTTCATTTCAGTTATTTTATTCTTTAGCTCTGATTGGTTCTTTTTATATTTTTTATCTCTTTGTTGAAGTTCTTGCTGTGTTCATCTATTCTTCTCTTGAGTTCAGTGAACATCTTTATGACTAGCATTTTGAACTCTTTATCTGGTAGATTGCTTTTCTCTATTTCATTTAATTCTTTTTCTGAGGTTTTGTCTTTTTTTGGTCTGGAATATATTCCTTTGTCTCCTCATTTTGCCTAAGTCTCTGTGTATGTTTTTATATATTAGGTAAATCAGCTATGTCTCCCAGTCTTGAAGTGGTGGCCTTATGAAGAAGGTGTCTTGTGAGGCCTAGTGGTGCAAACCCCCTGGTCACCAGAGCCAGTTGCTCCAGATGTGTCCCCTGTGTAAGTTTGATGCACCCTTCTGTTGTTCCTGGGCCACAATTGCTGCAGGTGTACTCGTGTACAGGGTTGACCCCATGGGGCAGGAGCCATGTTTTAGGGGCTCCAGTGCCAGTTGCAGCCCCAAAATAGGTGGCATAGGGAGGGAACCAATTTGGAGGGGTGTTGGCCAGAGCATGTCTGCAGGGGAATGCCAGGGTGGGGTGAATGGTGTTGGCAAGGTAGATAGAGAGTGTCAGAAATTGTGTCCATCAGGGCTGGGCCAGCTAGATAGGAGGAGAATAAAAAAATGGTGCCTGCCAGCACTTCTGCCCTTGAATAAAGTTCCACCAGATTCCTGCCCCTCCACCACATGCCCTAAAATTAGTCAAAGAATCTGCTTCATGTATGACCCAGACACTCTTCAAACTTCTGCTTCTGTGCTGGGACTCAGGGTGAGTGTTTGTGTGCAATGCCTTTAAGAGTAGAGTTTTAGTTTACTATAGCACTCTAGCTCCCCTGGATGTAAGCCCCACTGATTTTCAAAGCCAGACATGTGGGCTCATCTTCCTGGTATAGGTACCCTGGGCTGGGGAGCCCGATATGGGGCTTGAGTCCTTTGCTCATCCAGGAGGACCTTTGCAGTTGTGCTATCCCTCCCACTGGTGGGTAGCCATGCCAGTAGTTTTTGTCCTGACTAGACTGTGCCTCTGCCCTGCCTACCCATCTCAATGTGGCTTTTTATTTATATTCTTAGTTGTGGAAAATCTGTTCTGCTAGTCTTAAGGTCATTCTCAGTGATAGTTGTTCTGTATGTTGTTGTAGTTTTGGTGTGTCCATGAGAGGAGGTGAGCTAAGGACCTTCCTACTTGGCCATCTTCATCTCCCTCCCTTAGGTATTCTTTAATTTCTTTCAATAATACTCTGTAGTTTTTAGTGTACAAGACTTGCACTTATTTTGTTAGGTGTATTCCTAAGTATTTTTTGATGCTATTGGAACTGGAATTGTTTTCTTAATTTTATTTTGCAGTTTTTATTGCTAGTGTAAAGCAAAAATATTTATTTCTATATATTGATTTCTATATTGATCTTGTATCTTGAAACTTTGATGAAATTGTTGATTATTTCTAATAGTATTTTTAGTGAATTTCTTAGGATTTTCTCTATACAATATTATGTCATTTGCGGGTAAAGATTAGTTTAATTCTTCCTTTCCAATCTGGATGCTTTTTTTTCTTGCTTAGCATTGTATCTCCAGTACAGTGTTGAACAGAAGAAGCAAGAGTAGACATCCTTGTTTTGTTCCTGATCTTAAGAATACTACTTTCACTCTTTTACCATTAAGTATGATTGTATCTATGGATTTATCAGAGATGCTGTTTATCATCTTGTTTTCATATCTAGTTTGTTGCATTTTTTTTGTGTGTGAAAAGCTATTGGAATTTATGAGCTGATTTGCCGCATCTACTGAGATGATCATGGGGTTTTTGTCCTTCATTCTGTTAATACAGCACATTACATTGATTGCTTTTAATGTGTTGAATCAACCTCACAATACTGAGATAAATCATTCTTGGTCAAGGTATATAATCCTTTTTATATGTTTCTGGCCTCATTTTGGTAGTATTTTTTGAGAATTGTTGCATCTATATTCATAGGGATATTAGTTTGTAATTTTCTTTTCTTGCAATGTCTTTTGTCTGGCTGTTGCTATCTGGATAATACTGGCCTCATACAATGAGTTTAGAGGTGTTTTCATCCCTTATATTTTTGGAAAAATTTTTGAAGCATTGGTGATAATTCTTTTTAAAATGTTTGGTAGAATTCACAAGTGATGCCATCTGGGCCTGGGTTTTTCTCTGTAGGAAGTTGTTTTGATAATTAATTCAATATATTTTAAAGACCCTGAATAGCCAAACAACTCTGAGAAAGACTAACAGAGCTGGAGGCATCACAATTCCTGATTTCAAGCTTTGTTACAAAGCTACATTAATCAAAACACTGTATAGTATTGACATAAAAACAGACATATAGATGAATGGAACAGAACTGAGAGCTCAGAAGTAAACTCACACATATGTGGTTAACCTATATTTGACAAGGGAGCCAAGAATACTCAATGGGGAAAGGATAGTTTCTTCAATAAATGATATTGGGAAAATTGGATATTCACACGCAAAAGAATGAAATTGGACCCCTATCTTAAACCATTCACAAATATTAACTTGAAATGGATTAAATACTTAAATGTAAGACCTGAAACTATAAAATATTAGAAGAAAACATAGGGAAAAGCCCCTTGACGTTGGTCTTGTAATATTTTATTGCATGTAACACCAAAGGCATGAGCAACAAAAGCAAAAATAAACAAATGGGACTGCATTATACTAAAAAGCTTCTACGCAGCAAAAAACCCAAAAAATCAGCAAAATGAAAAGGTAGCATACCAAATGGGAGAAAGTTTTTGCAAACAGTCTATCTGATAAGTGGCCAATATCTAAAATATATAAGGAAATCATACAATGAAATAGAAAAAAAAATAAACAATCCGGGGCCGGCTCTGTGGCTGAGTGGTTAAGTTTGTGTGCTCCACTGTGGCGGCCCAGGGTTCGGATCCTGGGCGCAGACATGGCACCGCTCATCAGGCCACGTTGAGGTGGTGTCCCACATCCCACAACTAGAAGGACCGGCAACTAAGATATACAACTCTGTACAGGGGGTTTGGGGAGATAAAGCAGAAAAAAAAAAAGATTGCCAACAGTTGTTAGCCCAGGTGCCAATACTTAAAAAAAATAATAATAAAATAAACAATCCAATTAAAAAATGGACAAAGGGCTCAAATAGACATTTTTCTAAGGAAGACACAGAAATAGCCAACAAATAAATGAAAATATCCTCAACATCACAAATCACTGACATGCAAATCAAAACCACAGTGAGATACCACCTCATACCTATTAAAATGGCTATTATCAAAAAGACAAGAGATAACAAATGCTGGCAAGGATGTAGAGAAAAGGTAACCCTCATGCACTGTTGGTGGAAATGTAAATTGGTACGGCCACTATGGAAAACACTATGGAAGTTCTTCAAAAAATTAAAATTAGAAATACCATATTATCCAGAAATTCTATATCTGAAGGAAATGAAATCACTATTATGAAGAGATATCTGCACTCTCATATTCAATAAAGCATTATTTACAATAGTCAAGAGATGGAAACAACCTAAATGTCAATCAATGGATGAATGAATAAAGAAAATGTGGTATGTATATCTTCCATTACATACACACATATACACACATACACAGTGGAATATTATTCAGCCATTAGAAGGAAGAAAATCCTGCTATTTGCAACAATACAGATGGACCTTGAGGACACTATTCAAAGTGAAATAATCAAGCAAAGAAAGATAAATACTGGATGTTCTCACTTGAAAAAGGAGAATGGTAGTTGTCAGTGGCTGGGGTTGGGGGAAATGGGGAGACATTGGTCAAAGGATACAGACTTCCAGCTATATGATGAATATATTCTGGGAATCTAAGGTATAACATGGTGACTGTAATTAACAGTACTGTATTATATACTTGAAAGTTGTTAAGAGAGTAGATCTTAAATGTTATCGCCACAAAAATGGTAATTATGTGAGAAGATGGAGTGTCAAGTTAATAAGGTTAGTGTGAACTAACCTTATTGTGGTAATCATTTTGTAATATATATGTGTATCAAATCATCATTTTGACCCCTTAAACTTACATATGCTATATGTCAATAATATTTCAATAAAGCTGGAAAAAAAGAAGAAAATACAAAAAATCTACTTGTTGGATTTGATTTGCTAATATTTTATTGAGAACTTTTACAGTGGTATCTGGCAAAAACGTAGAATGTTCCTTTACACATAATTGAACTTTCCTAATAATTGATGCTTACTCCTTTAAGTGCCAAAACTTCTGTTTTGATTATTGTTTTAAACATTTTGATGGAAATATGTTTACAATGAATTTTATATTTATTTCTTTCATAAACCAAGGATACTAAACATAATTTAATATTTTATTTTAAGTTTTGGAATTCTGTGCCATCACTATGAGAACTCACTCTTGTACTGGGCTGTGATGTAGTGATGGTGTCCAGGCCATAGATGTGCATAGCATAAGATGAATATTTTCTAGTTTGAAAATTATGCAAACATTATTTACATGTTAATATTTATTATTAAGATATTGATTTGTAATATTAGTGACATTCAGTGCCATGGAATTCTTCTGTACATGGTCAGATAATGTGTTTATATTGTGCTGTGTACGTAGCATGATGTTTTGTGTAATTTCCTCTTGACAGGAGGTAAAGAAAACTTAGCCTTCTGTTGCTTGTAAGCACCTATCTTTGCTTAAATTGAGTGAAGCTTAAGTTGGACTGTGCCAAAGAAGGAAAGCACACAAATATTATGCATAACTTGGTTTTACTTTTATTTTTGAACATTCTGTGTCACAAATAGGAAGAATATACGAACAAGGAAAATATAATCATTTGATAATTCATTAAATATATTAAAAAAGAAGTTATATATGAAGAGAATATTTTTGAAAAAATGTATTTATGAAGAATGTATTCTTGAATACATTTTAAGTACATTTAATACGTTTTGACTATATCCTTGAATATACTTTTGAATATGTTCTTGCATAAACTTTTAAGCGTATTCTTCAATAGCTCCTTGAATATAGCGAATAAATTTAAAATATATTCTTAAATATATTCTTGAATACATTATTGACTATGCTTTTGAATGTGAAGAATTCTTGTGAATGTAACCATGTTAAGATAATCTCAAAAAAATTCATAAGGCTTCTTTTTATACGATAGCATATTTCTATGGATGCATTCTGCTCATAGCCTCAGTCTCACTCTCTCTTTCTGCCTCTCATTCTCCAGCTTTAGCAGTAGGGAGCTAAGGCAGAAATAAGCTGAACATTCCTCAACTTGCTGTTATGAAGACAAAATGACACCTAAAACTGAATGTGTAAAAAAGCAAGGAATTTAAGTCAATTGGCTGGCCAGCAAGTTGACCATGAGGCTGACTAGCAAGCTGTGGTGATTTGACTTAGACTTTATATGGGGGAGGACTGTATGTGGGGCTGGGAGACATGGCTTGTCCTCTGGTGCTGATGTTGGGGAGTTTAGCCCCTCCTCCCTGGTCTCTTCTTCAAGTGAATTTCTTGCTCCTGTCACCGGATAAACCCCAAACAGTCCCACTAAAGCATGATTGTTAAAACTATGTCTAAAATAAAAATAGTATTTGAATATCAGCTTGAGCAATTACCCTATGAGTAAATTAAATCACTTCAGAGCATAGATATCATGATATCCCCCTTTGCTTCTTTCAAACTTGTTTTTTGTTTGCTGTTTTATTTAGCTTTGTTTTTGCTTATTTTCCTTTTTCCCACCTTATTGCAAATAGACAAAGTTTCTGGAAAAGTGATCGTTAGTTGAATGAAATATGAGAGATTACTGTATTTCTGTGGTCCTCATTTGTAGAATAATTTGTTTGGCAGTTTATTCTGAAGTCTAAGGAAATCCCCAAAATTTGTTATACTACTGCTAGAATCATTTACAGTTTGATCTCTAGCTATGCTTTTGTCTTCAAAACAGATTAAATTTACTTCGGAATTGAGTTTATTATCCTAGGTAATTCTGAAGGCTTGATAATGTGTAAAGCATGGAGTGGGCTCTGAGAAATTTATTTTAGACTATATCTATATCTTTCTGTCTCATACTTTAGGAAGCATGCTGGAGTAGGAGCAGCGATTGGAAGGCCAAACATGTCAGAACACCTGGGTTATCTGGTTCCCCAGCTGGGGAGAAACAGTTGAAGACCTGGATCCCAAAGAAGGTGATAAAGATTAGTGGTGGGTGTTACTAAGCCAGTTGTCCTCAAACGTTAGGGTGCCCCAGAATCCACTGAAGGGCTTGTTAAAACACACATTGCTGGGGCCCAGCTTCAAAGTTTCAGATTCAGTGGGTCTGGATTGGGTTCCAAAATTTTGCATTTCTAACATGTTCCCAGGTGATTCAGATGCCGCTGGTCTGGGGACCACACTGTGAGGATCATTGCACTACATTACTATAGCCCTCGATGGCTCTATCCAAAAATAAGCAGTCAGAGAATTTCTCTTCAGAATCCTCCCTTTGGGAACTCACTTTAAGTACACTGAATCATATCTATATCTACACATAAATATGTATGCATATATTCACAAATTTATACTGCACTAGTTTTACTATTAGTATCTCAACGTCTGTGATTGGATCTTTGTTTTTGAATTCCACGCCCCTTGCTGAGTAAAGCTTTGCTAGATTAAATTATGCTGTTTTTATTTTTTCTGCAAAATGATTCATCCAAAAATTCTTAGAATTCAGTGCTAGGACAAAGTTACTTTATCTGATTTTCCTTGTTATTAGATAATGAGTGTTACATAATCACTCTTGCATTGGCTGCCAGGAAGCTCAGAACAGTTTTATTTTTTGGACAACTGCTGTACCTATTGTTAATCATATTAATTAATTATATTTTCTTTTGCATATATTTCTTTCCTCTCTTTATTACAAAACTTTGGCTCTGTTACTCTGGTTTTAATAGTTCATGTTTCTCTCTCTCTCTCTCTCTCCCTCTCTCTCCCCTATCATTTCTTTAATTATAAGGTATCTCAAGTCCTTTATCAACTATAAAAAATAAATCAGTGGGAATGGAAAGCAACCTATTAGTGCCTGTAATGGTGGGAAGAGCAGTGGATATGAGCATTTTGTTTAAAGGGCCTTCTGCACACTTGTATGCATGCACCAATTCCAGAATTCCTCTTCTACTTTCCATTGGGGTAGAATAAATGTTATCTTGGCATTGCCTGTCTGCTAGAGTGGGTTTGATGTATCTGCTTGTAAAGTGAATGATACTTATTATACATTACCCTTCCAGTCTTTTACCTAGGCTGGAAAGGGGGCAAGAAATAGTTTTCCTGATTGTGCATTTTTAAAAATACTTAGATTTTACCTGGGTCTGATTATTGCAGATATATGTTATGTTTTTCCTTTTTGTACTGTAGGCTTAGGAGATAGGGTTGAGAGAGGCTAAGAGGAACAAATCTTCCAAAAATATAATAACCTGTTTTCCATTGAAGAGCTGTACATAATCAGGGACAATGAGACAAACTGCATTACTCAGAAAGAGGGCTTTCGATAAAACTCTGTAAAGCATTGGATGCTCTTTAAAATTGACTTATTGATGTCGAGGGAGTGAGCATAATGAACACAGCACAGACGTGATGAAGAAATGTGGCCTATGTAAAAGAACCTAATTGCTACTTGCTGAACCCATCAAATAAGATATGTTGTCCCAGTAGGCAGGCTTATGGGAAGAGATTGCAAAAAGCCATCCATTGCCACTTAGGAGCTGAAATGAGACTCTCAGCATCCAACACAAGACATACAGAGTCTCTATATGTTCCCCCAAATCTCCCATACCTTCATCATCATTGTCTATGTCTGGACACTGAGACTCGGTGTTCAGATAATTGCCACTCAAGATTCTTAATAAACAAAGGTTTGTGAAACTAGCTAGTCTTGGCAAAGTATCCTGGTTTGTGCCATACTTTTTCAACTCAAAGAATATTTATTGATCACCTATTGTGTTCAGAGTACTATGTTAGCCACCTCAGTGTGGCTCATGTCTAATGAGAGGAATAGGTCCAATGCAAGTATAACTATGGCTGATGTCAGAAAATATCAAGGGCCTTAAAAGCAATACACACTGTTATGAGGTTTCAGAGGATAACAAGATCAGAACTGAACTGATCAGGGGAATCAGGGAAGGCCTCACGAAGGAAGAATAGGCACAGTTTTAAAAAAGCAGGAAACAGGGTTTGGTGGAGTGGGTGGGGGGATAGTAGTGGATTTCTTAATAAAAGAGTAACAAATTAAGTAGGTCCAAAGTCTCTCTTCCAAAAGAATATGTTTTGAAATTTTGATTTTATAGATTATAAATTTTCTTCCTCCCTTGTTTTCTCAAGAACCCACTTTGTTTAATCTATATTTTTTAATGCTGTATTTCCAAAAATGTGGTATGTTCGGTGTCAGCCAAAGTGTGTAGGTGATATTTATATTTGGTATATAGGTCATTTTATGTTTTAATAGTCACATGTTTAGTTTGATACACAATTGAAAAAAATTGCAACTCATATATCCATGATTTCACGGACATAATGACTGAGGAAGTATAAAAGGTAAACCAGGGGCTTGATTTAAAGAAAATATTGACTAAATAAAAATAAGGTCTGGAGAGCTCCTTGAATTCCTTTTCCTAACCACAAGCATATGTTTGAATGGTTGAAGATATTGGAGAAACCTATGAAGTCTATGACAATGAAAATTAATGCAAAATTAAGCTCTGCCCATTAAAATGATCATATGGTTTTGTTTTAAAGAGGTGTAGGGTATGGGAAATATAGTGATGAGGACAAATACAACTTTCAGTCACACTGTCCCTAAAATCCCCTAGTGTCAGCCTCGTTATTTGGTAGGAACAATGCTACCCAATAATGAACTATTTTCTATTCAAGGCAGCAAGTCAAATATTCCTTTCTCATTAATAATTCAATGTGACAAATTTACTACCTTGAAGGTGCTGCAAGTCAATTAGACAAGGGAAATTGTGTCTTCTTTTCAGCCCATTTAATTGGCTTCCAAGTGTGACATTCATCAAAACCTTGACTTTTAATGTAAACTTTATTATATGAGCTGGGGTTCGGGTTTGACTCTGGGCACACTTGACTAAGCCTCAGAGGTTGGGGGCTCTAGAGCCTTCCGGGAAGCCTGGTCAATCATTGCTGACACTTTGCTGTAGAATATCAGGACCTGGTTCTGCAGTGTCACCGTTGCTGATGCTGGGCATGGAGAAACAGTCTTTAAGATCTTTTTGAGTTGTACACGATTTTTGGCATTTGCATATTTATCTTTGATGAAATCTCATGATTTTCAAAATGATGGCACTGGACTAGTTTAGAGTTTCCAAAAGTGTGGTATATGTGCCCCTAGTAGTATATTAAATTCTTTTAGGTAGTACACAGATGAACATAAATCCGTAAATATTGAAATAAAAATGTTCATCTGTGTACTACCTAAAAGATTTCATTTAGCTAGCACAAAGGCTCAGGATTTTATAGATATTATAGCATAGAATGAGACCAAACTAGATATTTAAATAGAAGTTAATTTAAAGAAAATATTGAGTAAATAATAGTACTGCTGATACATAATGTATGGAAAATTGTAGTACTGGCAATTCATGAACATGAAAAGAATTGTGAAGGCGGACATGGATGGCTGAATTTGGGGAACACTGCAATCTGTGAGCAAGATTGGCTTTACACATTAGGTAGAATTGATAGGTGCTGTAAAGGGCATCAGAAGTCCTCCTCAATGTAAAGCACTCTCCCTCATCAGCCTGCCTGGGGGATCCTCATCATCAGTATCATATCCTAAGTATCTCACCCTAAGGCTCTTGCCAAGGAAATATTTATTTAAACTGGGTAAAAATATTATGCCACATAAAAATATAGCAATACATCATTAAGAGTTTAATCTGATTATCAAATTCATTGTTTCTTGTTTACTGCAACAGAGAGCAGGATCCTCAATCACAGGGACATAGGATCAGCAAGGTCTGATTGTTGGGATGTGGAAGGAAAAGTCATGTGCATGGATTTCTACTTCTGTTCTACCTATATGTTTGGGTAGGGTGCCGCGAAAGGAGGTGCTTTGCCTTCAGGACCCCATGCTATTGCTTCAATTATTACACTCACTCATTAGGCTTTCCTTTAAGAAACTACACTATACTAATGCAACCTGAGGAAACATACAAATAGGGAGGGATTACTCCCATGATAAAATGATGATTTGGTTTACCAAAGGGTTCAATGCCGGGCTCTTTTAAGTAGAGAGCTTCCTTAGCACATTGTTTGTTGTTAGATCATAAGCACTTGAGAAAAAGACTAAAGGGGACAGAAAAACTTAGGAACAAAAGTGTTATGACCAAATGTCTGTGGAAGTTCCATCTAAAATGAAGAGAAAACATATTGGAGAATTAAGTGAAGAAGATAGAGTCTGGTTTTCAGGACGTCAGTTTACTTGCAACATATTCAGGAATTCGTTTTATTAAATGAAACTCATGCTACAGGTATTTGATTTTCTTACACCATATGTTTTTCCTTTGTTTTCCCAAAGCTTGCTAGAATACAAAATGACCTTTAGAAGCTTCCTTCCAGTCCTTTGCATCTCAAGAGATGTTTTGCTTTAGTCATTCCATTTGCACCTTGCAGAGTATGTTTGGCGATGGAGAGTCATATTAGTCTCTGTTGAAGTAGGTGCCAGTTCTATTTTGGATCTACTGATGGTCTTAATCTTTTCAAAATATTCTTATAAATGGATTCTTCAACAGAGGTCTTTCTCAAACCTCTGAAAGGAACGTGGCTACCTTGTCAATAGAAGATAGATAGTTTTAGGTAGTAAGAGTTCCATTAAGGTGGAACCCAAGGACCAACAGAAACCCAGAAGGCTTCTTGGCCTCTGTTGCTAGAATGCCTCACCTTACCGAAGAGCTTCTGACTTGGCAGCAAGATTCAAACTCTTTCCCCCTCAGTCTGACAGCTGTTGGGTATGTGAAGGTGGGGTGGGTGGTGGAGTGGAGTGTACAGTATACAGGTCGAGAATTGAGAGTGGGAGGTAGCCAGAGGACAGGAGCAGAAGGGAAATGTACATGATAAAGTAAAGAGGGATATTGGGATATATAGAAATATTTATTTGAAGCCATGAAGCCAGTGGAAACTATTTTCTCAATGATGTGTTCCCTTGAAATAGGTAAAGCTTATTATTTAGCTCTGCTTCTCCCAGCTCTTCCGAGTTGGACATATTGTTATATCCAACTGCTGCAGTACTGAGTCAATTCTGTCAGAGGCAAGGTATTTATTAATAGTGTCTCTCTGTACCTCCCGAATATCCCTAAACAGCTTTGCAAAGCTTGGAATTAGGTCAATCCTCATACCCAAGGATCTGGTTACACTGTATGATACTCCTGTCCACGTTTCCCTTCCTCAGGATCAGAATCATAATCTGAGTCCTGGAAAGGCCTAGGACCATTCTCCTTTGGATGCTGTGTTAATTAGTGTTTGCCAGAGAAACAGATATATGTATATAAAATCCCCTATTGGTTCATACATATATCTTATTGGTTTATATATGTCAATATATGATATGAACTAATAGGACCTGTTGTATCTTTACTATTATGAGGAATTGGCTCACACAATACTTGAGACTGAGAAGTTGCATGATCTGCCATCTGCAAGCTGGAGACCTAGGAAAGCCAGTGGTGTAGTTCCAGTGTGAATCTGAAGGCCTAAGAACCAGGGGAGCCAATGGTATAAATTCCAGTTCAAGAGCAGAAGACTGATGTCCCAGCTCAAGCAGGCAGGCGGGAAACAAAAAGGGGTGAATTCGTCCTTCCTCCACCTTTTTGTTCTATTCAAGTCCTCAACTGATTGAATGATATCCACCCACATTGGTTGAAGAGGGCAATCCACTTTACCAAGTCCACTTATTGAAATGCTAATCTCATCTGGAAACATCCTCACAGACATACTCTGAAATAATGTTTAATCTGGGCAGTCTGTGGCCTAGTCAAGTTGACACGTAAAATTAGCCATCACAGATGCTTTTCTGTCTATCTTAAAGGTATGCTCTCTGAACCCAGAATCTGAAGTTAGGCTTTGTGCAGGAGTTTCTCTTTTTGGCCTCAGTTTACTCTGCTTCCCTCCCATCCAAAGGACCTAGTGTTGATTCTGTTTCGTGTTGTCCACACGAACCATGACAAAGATAAGTACAGGCACGGAATCCAAAATTGTTCTAAGATTTAGAAAGATAAAGCTTATTTGGAATCAAATTTATTTTGAATTTGTTCATTTGATTTTGTTTCTCTATCATCTATCTATCTATCTATCTATCATATATCTATATGTTGAGATTTAGATTTGGTTCACAGTTTTCTGTATTCACCTGAAGTCCTGAAAATTTGTATTTCAATCTGTTCTTAAACAAAGCAGGAGATAGGGGTAAGTAAAAAGTGTATATTAATAGAAAGCACATTCAATCCAGAGTCAGAGACCTGATTAGTAGCATGGTTTCAATATACTATCTGCCCAACTATAAATAGAAGGGGACTTCCTTGACCTGATAAAGGCTGTCTATAAAAAACCCACAGCAAACATTTACCATTATATTCAATGGTGAAAGCCAGAATGCTTTAACCCTTAAGATCAAGAACAAGACAAGGTTTCCCAGTTTCATGACTTTTATTGAATATTGTACTAGTGGTTCTAGCCAGGGCAATTATACAAGAAAAAGAAATATACTGCATCTAGATTTATAAAGGAGGAGTTGAAATATCGCTATTCACAGATGATATGATCTTGTACATGGAAAATCCTAAGGAGTCCACAAAAAACCTATTATAACTAAACAACAAGTTCAGCAAAGTTGCATTTTTAAACACCAACAGTGAACAATCTAAAAATGAAATTAAGAAAACAGTCCATTTATAAGAGCATGAAAGAGAGAAGAATACTTAGGAATAAATTTAACAAAGGAAGTGAAAAATTTGTACACTGCAAACTACAAAACATTATTGGAAGGAATTAAAGAAGGCTGGGAAGACGGCAGTGTAGGAGGACTCTCAACTCATCTCCTCCCGCGAACACAAAGAATTTACAGTTACCTGTGGAGCAGTCACCTCTGAGAGAGAACTGGAAACTGGATGATGAAAAGAACCCCCACAACAAGGGACAACACTGACTGACGTGGAAGAGGCAGAAATACACCTCTGCTGGGGAAAAAACACATTCTAGCTGTAGCACTTCAGACCTAAAGACACTCACAAACTGAAAGTGAAGGGATGGAAAAAGATACTCCATGCAAATGGCAAAGAAAGAAATCTGGGGTAGCAATAATTCTATCAGACAAAACAGACGTTAAAACAAAAAATGTATCAAGAGACAAAGAAAGACACTACATAATGATAAAGCGAACAATTCAACAAGGGGCCATAACACTTGTAAGTATCTAAGCACCCAGCATAGGAGCACCTAGATATATAAAGCAACTATTAACAGACATAAAAGGAGACATAGAAGTACAACAATAATAGTAGGGGACCTTTTTAAAATGTGTGTTAATTTATTTAATGCATGCAGCAACCCTATGATGTAGATATTATTATCCCCATTTACAGATGAGAAAACAAACTTAGGATAAGTTTAGTGTAATGACTAAGAAAGTGGGCTCTACAGTCTAGATTCAGAAGGGCTGGCTGAAAAAAGTCTCGACTCTGCAAATTCCTAGCATGGTAAACTTGGAGGAGTTTCTTGACTTCTGTGTCTGTTTCTTTTTTTCTTTATTTTTTTTAATTGAGATTCATAATAGTTTACATCATTGTGAAATTTCAGCTGTACATTATTTCTTGTCTGTCACCACATAAGTGCTCCCCTTCACCCCCTGTGCCCACCCTCCACCCCCCTTCCCCTGATAACCACTGAACTATTTTCTTTGCCCGTGTGTTTGTTTATATTCTGTATATAAGTGAAATCATATGGTGTTTGTCTTTCTCAGTCTGGCTTATTTCGCTTAGCATAATTCCCTCCAGGTCCGTCCATGTTTCTGCAAATGGGATGATTTTGTCTTTTTTTGTGGCTGAGTAATATTCCATTGTGTGTGTGTATATATATATATATATATATATATATACACACACACACAACTATATATATATATATATATATATATATATATATACCACATCTTCCTTATCCAATTATCAGTCAATGAGCACTTGGATTGTTTCCATGTATTGGCTATTGTGATAATACTGCAAGGAACATAGGGGTACAAATGTTACTTTGGATTGTTGATTTCAAGTTGTTTGTGTAGATACCCAGTAGTGGGATAGCTGGGTCATAAGTTAGTTCTACTTTTAGTCTTTTGAGGAATCTCCATACTGTTTTCCATCGTGGCTGCACCAGTTTGCATTCCTACCCG
Source organism: Equus przewalskii (assembly GCF_037783145.1). Classification (NCBI taxonomy): domain Eukaryota; kingdom Metazoa; phylum Chordata; class Mammalia; order Perissodactyla; family Equidae; genus Equus; species Equus przewalskii. The sequence goes on along the minus strand of NC_091863.1, from coordinate 103,784,380 downwards.
CAGTGTGAGGGTTCCCTTCTCTCCACATCCTCTCTAACATTTGTTGTTTTTAGTCTTAGTGGTGATAGCCATTTTAATAGGTGTCAGGTGGTATCTTAGTGTAGTTTTGATTTGCATTTCCATTATGATTAGTGATGTTGAGCATCTTTTCATGTGCCTATTCGTCATCTGTATATCTTCTTTTGAAAATGTCTGTTCATATCCCCTGCCCATTTTTTGAAAAGACTGTTTTTTTGTTGTTGTTGAGTTGTGTGAGTTCTTTATATACTTTGGATATCAACCTCTTGTCTGATAAATGATTTGCAAATATTTTCTCCCAGTTGGTTGGTTGTCTTTCCGTTTTGTTGATGGTTTCCTTTGCTTTGCAGTAGCTTTTTAGTCTGATGTAGACCCATTTGCTAACTTTTTCTTTTGTTTTCCTTACCCTAGTAGACATGGTATTCAAAGAGATATGGCTAAGACCAATGTCAAAGAGTGTACTGCCTATATTTTCTTCCAGGATTTTTATGGTTTCAGTTCTTACATTCAAATCTTTAATCCATTTGGAATTAATTTTTGTGTATGGTGCAAGATAACGGTCTACTTTCATTCTTGTGCATGTGGCTGTCCAGTTTTCCCAACACCATTTATTGAAGAGACTTTCCTTTCTCCATTGTATGTTCTTGGCTCCTTTGTCAAAAATTAACTGTCCATACATATGTGGTTTTATTTCTGAACTTTCAATTCTGATCCATTGATCTGTTTGTCTGTTTTTGTGCCAGTACCATGCTGTTTTGATTACTACAGCTTTGTAGTATGCTTTGAAGTTAGAGATTGTGATACCTCCAGCTTTGTTCTTTTTTTTCTCAGGATTGCTTTGGCTATTCAGGGTCTTTTATTGTTCCATATAAATTTTTAGATTCTTTGTTCTATTTCTGAAGAATGTCATTAGGATTCTGACTGGGATTGCACTGAATCTGTAGATCTCTTTACGTAGTATGGACATTTTGACTATGTTTATTCTTCTGACCCATGAACATGGAATATCTTTCCATTTCTTTATGTCTTCCTCATTTTCTTTCAGTAATGACTTATAGTTTTCAGTGTACAGGTCTTTCACCTCTTTGGTTAAGGTTATTCCTAGGTATTTTATTCTTTTTGTTGCAATTGTAAATGGGATTGTATTCTTGATTTCTTTTTCTTCTAGTTCATTGCTGGTGTATAGTTATGTAACTAATTTTTTAAAATTGATTTTATATGCTGCAACTTTGCTGTAGCTGTTGATTATTTCTAGTAGTTTTCTGATGGATTCTTTAGGGTTTTCTATATATAGAATCATATCATCTACAAATAGTGAAAGTTTCAATTCTTACTTTCCAATTTGGATTCCTTTTATTTTTTTCTCTTGCCTAACTGCTCTGACCAATACCTCCAGTACTATGTTGAATAGGAGTGGCAAGAGTAGGCACCCTTGTCTTGTTCCTGTTCTCAGAGGGAAGGCTTTCAGTTTTTTGCCATTAAGTATGATGTTGGTTGTTGTAAGTATGATGGGTTTGTCATATATGGCCTTTATTATGTTGAAGTACTTTCCTTCAATACTCATTTTATTGAGAGTTTTTATCATAAATGGACGTTGGATCTTATCAAATGCCTTCTCTGCATCTATTAAGATGATCATGTGAATTTTATTCCTCATTTTGTTAATGTGGTGTATCACATTGATTGACTTGTGGAAGCTGAACCAGCCCTGTGTCCCTGTAATGAATCCCACTTGATCATGGTGTATGAGTCTCTGAATGTATTGCTATATTCGGTTTGCCAATATTTTATTGAGGATTTTTGCATCTAAGTTCATCAGTGATATTGGCCTGTAGTTTTCCTTCTTCATGTTGTCCTCTTCTGGCTTTTGTATCAGGGTAATGCTGGCCTCATAGAATGTGTAAGGAAGTGTTCCATCTTCTTCAATTTTTCGGAATAGTTTGAGAAGTATAGGTACTAAATCTTCTTTGAATGTTTGGTAGAATTCTCCATAGAAGCCATCTTGTCCTGCACTTTTGTTTTTTGGGAGGTTTTTGATTACTGTTTCAATCGCTGTACTTGTGATTGGTCTATTCAGATTCTCTGTTTCTTCTTGATTCAGTTTTGGGAGGTTGTATGAGTCTAGGAATTCATCTATTTCTTCTAAGTTATCAAATTTGTGGGCATATAGTTTTTCATAGTATTCTCTTATAATCCTTTATATTTCTGCAGTATGTGTTGTAATTTCTCTTGTTTCATTTCTAATTTTATTTATTTGAGGCTTCTCTCATTTTTTCTTGGTGAGTCTGGCTAAGGGTTTGTCAATTTTGTTTATCTTCTCAAAGAACCAGCTCTTAGTTTCATTGATCCGTTTTACTCTCTTTTTAGTCTCTATATAGTTTATTCCTGCTCTGATTTTTATTATTTCCCTCCTTCTGCTGACTTTGGGCTTCGTCCTTTCTTCTTTTTCTAGCTCTGTTGGGTGCATTTTAAGATTACTTATTTGAAATTTTTTTTGCTTGCTGAGGTGGGCATGTATTGCTATGAATTTCCCTCTTATGCCTACTTCTGCTGCATCCCATAAGAGTTGCTAGGTTGTATTTTCATTTTTCTTTGTTTCCAGGTATTTTTTAATTTCCTCTTTGATTTCTTCAATGATCTAATGGTTGTTCAATAGCATGTTGTACGGTCTCCACATATTTCTGACTTTCCCAGTTTTGTTATTTTGGTTGATTTCTAGTTTCATAGCATTGTGGTCAGAAAAGATGGTTGAGATGATTTCAGTCTTCTTGAATTTATTGAGGCTTGCCTTGTTACCCAACATTTGGTCTATCTTTGAGAATGTTCCATGGGCACTTGAGAAGAATGTATATTTTGCTGTTTTTGGATGGAATGTTCTATATATGTCCATTACGTCCATCTGGTCAAGTGTTTCATTTAAATCTACTATTTCCTTGTTGACTTTTTGTCTGGATGATCTATCCATTGAGGTGGGGTGTTGAGGTCCCCTGCTATTATCATGTTACTGTTTAATTTCTCCCTTTAGGTCTGTTAACAATTGCTTTATGTACTTTGGTGCCCCTGTGTTAGGTGCATATATATTAATAAGTGTTATGTCCTCTTTGTGGAATGTCCCTTTTATCATTAAATATTGCACCTCTTTGTCTCTCATTGTCTTTTTTAACTTGAAGCCTGGTTTGTCTGATAAAAGTATGTCTGATAAAAGTATGGCAACACCTGCTTTCTTTTGTTGGGCATTAGCTTTCAGTATTGTCTTCCATCCCTTCACTCTAAGCCTATGTTGGTCTTTGTAGCTGAGGTGCATTTCCTGGAGGCAGTATATTGATTGGAGAGTTCAGTCCATTTACATTTAGAGAGATTATTGTTATATGAGGGCTTAATGCTGCCATTTTATCTCTTGTTTTCTGGTTGTTCTATGTTTCCACTGTTTCTTTTCCTTTGTATTTCTGACTGCCATTTCATTTTGTTGGTTTTCTGAGGGGGACTTCTCAGTTCTCTCTCTTTTTGTGAATTGTGGCTCTGCTCTGATTTCCTGTTTAGTGCGTACCATGAGGATTGTGTGAAAAATATTGGAGATGAGATAGTCCATTTTCTTATAGCCTCTTATCTCCATTAACCTAAGCAGGTTCCTTCCCTTTCCTCTCCCCTTCTGAGTAATTGCTGTTACATATTGTTCTGTTTTTAATTCTGTGAGTTTGTGGTTAAATTGAAGTGTTTATTATTACTTTTGATGTTTTCTATCCCTTTATTTTAAGTTGTAATTGAGCCTTTGTCTCCTCGCTCTAGTAGAGAGCTGCAGGTTTCTGATCATGTCTGTCTATTTATCTCCTTGCTCAGAGCTTTGTAGACCTTTGCGTTTTTGTTGCTGGTGTGAGGGCATCTTTCATTATTTCTTGTAGGGGAGGTCTAGTGGCGATGAACTCCCTCAGCTTTTGTTTATCTGGGAAAACTTTTATTTCTCCATCTTTTCTGAAGGAAAGTTTTGCTGGATAGAGTATTCTTGGCCAAAAGTTTTCATCTTTCAGTATTTTGAATATATCATTCCATTCTCTCCCAGACTTTAGAGTTTCTGCTGAGAAATCTGCTGGAAGCCTGATAAGGTTTCCTTTGTAGGTTATTTTCTTCTGCCTTGCTACTCCTAATATTCTTTCTTTATCCCAAACTTTTGCCATGTTTTCTATTATATGCCTTGGAGAGGGACTTTTTGCATTGACAAAGTTGGGCATTCGATTAACTTAACTTCTCTGTAAATCTGAAACCATCCCCATGTTTGGGAAGTTCTCAGCAACTATTTCTTTGAAGAAGCTCTCTGCTCTTTTCTCCCTCCCTTCTCCCCCTGGGATACCTATAATCCTTATGTTGCTTTTCCTAAATGAGTTGGATATTTCTTGAAGAATTCCTTTGTCTTTTTTAATTTTAGTTCTGTCTCCACCTCCACCAGAATATCTACATTTTTGTCTTCAAGAAGACTAATTCTTTCCTCCATAAGATCAAGTCTATTTCTTAATGATTCTGGATTATTATTCATTTCATTAATTGTGCTTTTCATATCCAGAATTTCTGTTTAATGTTTTTCATAGTTTCAATCTCTTTGGTAAAGAGATTCATTTTAATCCTGAGCTCCTTGAATTGTCTTTCCGTGTTTTCTTGTAAGTTGTTGAGTTTCCTTATGATGGCTATCTTGAATTCTCTGTCATTTAGGTTGTATATTTCTGTGTTTTTAGTGTTGGTTTGTGGAGGATTGTCATTTTCCTTCTGGTATGAATTGTTGCTGCAGTTTCTCATGGTGTTTGATGAACTAATCTTTTGTCAGGGCATTTGTGGTATTCTTAGGACACAGATTCCACCTGTTACCTCTAGGGAGGAGCACAAGCAATGTTTCTGGCCCCATCTCCTCTACTAGAAGCTGTGGGGGTATTATGGATGCTTGCCCCAGCCTGTGATGTGTTCAGGCACTTGGGTGGACTGCCCTTGTCAGTTGGGGCTTCTTCACTAGGCTAGGGTCACTCTTTGGGGCCTCAGGGGTGCTCTGAGCTCTCCCTGCCTGCCAGAAAGTGATCACCAGAGGGCTCAAAGTCTCTGCACTTATTCCTGCGGCTGCCTGGGACATGTTCCCTCTTTGGGAGTGCAGCTGCACTGTGAGCACTTGCACATGCCTGGGAAGTGTTTGCTCCAGTGCAGAAATCTGCTGAAGTCCATGTGTACGAGTCCGTGGGGCCTCTGTGCATGGTAGACAGGGCTTCCTTGCTGAGACCTAAGCTATGGCTGTTCCTTGATGGCCCTGGGGCATGGAAAGCTCCCCCCCCCCCGCCAGGAATGTAAGCCCGCATGGGTTCAAGACTGCCGTGACTATTCTGGCAGCTGCCCAGACCCATTCCCTCTTTGAGAGTGCAGCTGCACTGTGAGCATTCGCATATGCCTGGGAAGTGTTTGCCCCAGTGCAGAAATCTGCTGAGGTCTCTGTTTACAATCTGAAGTCCGTGGGGCCACTGAGCTTGGTAGGCAGGGTTTCCTTACTGGGACCCAGGCTATGGCTGCTCCTTTATGGCACAGTGGCATGGTGGGCTCCCTCTCTCTGCTGGGAGAGCTACCATGAGCGTGGGCTAAGGGTTACTGCTTCCTCCTCTTATGGTCGACCTGCTGCATGCTTCCACTTTCTGGGTGCTTGCACCAGGTTGCAAAGTGTTTGTATGTGTGCACAGGGCTACCAGGAGAGAGCAGGGTGTGCTCACCTATCTCCTTCACTTTCCCGGGGACCAGTCCATCCACCCTCAGATGCATAGCTGTGTGTGTCTCTCAGGCATCCTGTTGTGCTGCAGGGGCTTCCTCCATTGGTCAGTGAGTGTCCATTTAGTTGTAGTTCAAAAGGGGGAAAGACAAAGGGAACTGCTCACTCTGCCATGTTGCTAACGTCCCTCAATAGTAGGGGACTTTACCACTCCACTTATACCAATGGATAGATCATCCAAATAGATCAACAAGGAAACACTGGCCTTAAATGACACAGACTAGATGGACTTAGTAGATATATACAGAACACTCTGCCCAAAAGCCACAGAATACACATTCTTTTTGAATGCACATGGAACATTCTCTAGGATAGATCACATATTAGGCCAGAAAACAAGTCTCAATACATCTAAGAAGATTGAAATTATACCAAGCATCTTTTCCAACCACAATGGTATGAACTAGAAATCAACTACAAGAATAAAACTGGAAAAGGCAACAATATGTGGAGATTACACAAAATGCGATTGAACAACTATTAAGACAATAAAGAAATCAAAGGAGAATCAAAACAATACCTAGAGACAAATGAAAATGAGAATACGACATGACAAAATTTATGGGATACAGAAAAAGTGGTACTAAGAAGGAAGTTTATAGTAACACAGGCCCACAGGCTTACCCCAACAAACAAGAAAAATCTTAAATAAACAGTCTAACAGTGCACCTAAAGGAACTAGAAAAGGAAGAACAAACAAAGCCCCAAATCATGAGAAGGAAGGAAATCATAAAAATCAGAGTTGAAATAAATGAAATAGAGACTAAAAATCAATAGAAAAATCAACAAAACTAAGAGCTGTTTTCTTCTTTTTCTTATTTTTTTTTTTTGAGGAAGATTAGCCCTGAGCTGACATCCATGACCAATCCTTCTCTTTTTGCTGAGGAAGATTGGCCCTGAGCTAACATCTGTACCCATCTTCCTCTACTTTATATGTGGGATGCCTGCCATAGCATGGGATAAGTGGTGTGTAGGTTTGCACCCTGGATCCGAACCTACAAACACTATGCCACCAAAGCGGACCGTGCAAATGTAACCACCATACCACCTGGACGGCCCCTAAGAGATGGTTCTTTGAAAAGATAAACAAAATTGACAAACCTTTAGCTAGATTCACCAAGAAAAAAAGAGAGAAGGTTCAAATAAATAAAATCAGAAACAAAAGAGGAGAAATTATAATGGACACCTCAGAAAAACAAAGGATTATAAGAGAATACTATGAAAAGCTGTACGCTAACAAACTGGATAATCTAGAAGAAATGGACAAATTCTTGGAATCATACAACCTGCCAAAACTGAATCAAGAAGAGAAGAGACTTTGAATAGATCAGTCACCAATAAGAACCTCAAAACAGGAATCCTAAACCTCCCAAAAAACAAAGTCCAGGACCAGATGGCTTCCCCAGTGAATTCTACCAAGCATTCAAAGAAGATTTAATACCTAATCTTCTTAAACTCTTCCAAAAAATTGAAGAGAATGGGGAGCTTCCTAACTCATTCTACAAGGCCAACATTACCCTGATACCAAAACCAGACAAGGACAACGCAAAAAAAGAAAATTACAAGCTAATATCACTGATGAACATTGATACAAAAATCCTCAACAAAATACTAGCAAATTGAATACAACAGTACATTAAAAAGATCATACACCATGATCAAGTGGGATTCATTTCAGGGATGCAAGGATGGCTCAACATCTGCAAATCAATCAACATGATACACCACATTAACAAAATGAAGAATAAAATCACGTGATCATCTCAATAAATGCAGAGAAAGCAGTTGTCAAGAATCAGCATCCATTTATGACAAAAACTTTCAATAAAATGGGTATAGAAGGAAAGTACCTCAACATAATAAAGGATATATATGACAAACCCACAGCTAATGTCATACTCAATGGTGAAAAACTGAAAGCTATCCTTTTAAGAACAAGAACCAGATAAGGATGCCCACTTTCACTACTCTTATTTAACATGGTATTGGAAGTCCTATCCAGAGCAATCAGGCAAGAAAAAAGAAATAAAAGGGATCCAAGCTGGAAAGGAAGAAGTAAAACTGTCACTATTTGCAGATGACATGATACTATATATAGAAAACCCTAAAGAAATAAAAAAATTATTAGAAATAATAAATCAATAAAGTTGCTGGATACATAATCAACATATAAAAATTAGTTGCATTTCTGTACACTAAGAATGAAATAGCAGAAAGAAAAATTAAGACTACAGTCTATTTCCAATTGCAACAAAAAGAATGAAATACCTAGGAATAAATTTAACCAAAGAGGTGAAAGACCTGTTCACTGAAAACTCTAAAACATCATTGAAAGAATTGAAAGAAGACACAAATAAATGGAAAGATATTCCATGCTCTTGGATTGGAATAATTAACAAAGTTAAAATGTCCATACTTCCTGAAGCAATCTATAGATTCATTGCAATCCCAATCAGAATCCCAATGACATTCTTCACGGAGATAGAACAAAGAATAGTAAAATTTATATGGAACAACAAAAGACCCTAAATAGCCAGAGGAATCCTGAGAAAAAAGAGCACAGCTGGACGTATCACATTCCCTGACTTCAAAGTATGACTTACAAAGCTATAGTAACCAAAACAGCATGGTGCTGACACAAAAACAGACACACAGATCAGTGGAACAGAATTAAGAGCCAAGAAATAAACCCACACATCTATGGACAGCTAATTTTTTGACAATGGAGCCAAGAATGTATATTGGAGACGTGAAATTCTCTTCAAATAATGGTGTTGGGAAAACTGGACAGCCACCTGCAAAAGAACAAAAGTGGACTATTATCTTACACCATACACAAAAATTAACTCAAAATGGTTTAAAGACCTGAATATAAGACCTGAAACCATAAAACCTCTAGGAGAAAATATAGGCAGTATGCTCTTCGACATCAGTCTTTAGCAGCATCTTTTCAATAACCATGTCTCACCAGGCAAGGGAAACAAAAGAAAAAATAAATGGGACTACATCAAACTAAAAAGCTTCTGCACATCAAAGGAAACCATCAACAAAATGAAAATACCACCTCACAATTGGGAGAAGATATTTGCTAACCATATGTCTGGTAAGGAGTTAATATCCAAAATATAGAAAGAACTCATATATCTCAACAACAGAAAAGCAAATAACCCAATTTTAATTTTTTTAAATGAGAAAAAGATCTGAACAGACACTTTCCCAAATGATATATAGATGGGCAACAGGCACATGAGAAGATGTCCAACATCACTAATTACTAGGGAAATGCAAATCAAAACTACAATGAGATGTCACCTCACACCCATCAGAATGGCTATAATTAACAAGGCAAACAATAACAAGTGTTGGAGAGGATGTGGTGAAAACAGGAGTGTCATCCACCACCAGCAGGAATGTCAACTGGTGCAGCCACTATGGAAAACAGTATGGAGATTCCTCAAAAACTTAGGAATAGAACTACCATACAATCTAGCTATTCCACTTCTGGGTATCTAACCAAAGAACACGAAAGCATGAATGTGTAAAGATACTTGTACTCCTATGTTCATTGCAGCATTATTCACAATAGCCAAGACTTGGAAATAACCTAAGCGCCCATCAATGGTTGAATGGATAAAGAAGATTTGGTAATATAAACAATGAAATACTACTCATCTATAAAAAAAGATGAAATCCTGCTATTCTTGACAATATGGATGGACCTTGAAGGTAGTATGCTAAGAGAAATAAGTGAGAAGGAGAAGGCCAAATACTGTATGATTTCAATCGTAAGTAGAAGATGAAAACAACAACAAACAAACACATAGATACAGAGATTAGACTGGTGGTTACCAAAGGGGAAGAGAGGAGGAAGGGGGACAAAAGGGGTGATAGGGCACATGTGTACAGTGATAAATGGTAATTAGTCTTTGAGTGGTGAACATGATGTAATCTACACAGAAATAAAAATATAATGATCTTCACCTGAAATTTATATAGTGTTATAAACCAATGTTACCTCAATTAAAAAAAAAGAAGCATTCAAAAAAGGAAAAGAAATTAAAGAAGACCTAAATAAATGGAAAGACATCTTGTGTTCATGGATCAGAAGACTCAATATTGTTAATATGACAATACTCCCTAAACTGATCGACAGATACAATATGATCCCTAACAAATTCCAGTTGGCTTTTTTGCAGGACTTGACAAGCTGATTATAATATTCATATGGAAATGCAAAGGACCCACAATAGCAAGAACAATCTTAAAGAAGAAGAACAAAGTTGGAGGACTCACATTTCTTGGTATTAAAACTTACTGCAAGGCTATAGTAATCCAGACAATGTGATACCAGTGACAGAATAGACATATAGATTAGTGGAATACAATTGAGAGTCTGGAAATAAACCCACACATTTATGGTCAATTGATTTTTGACAAGGGTGCCAAGAGAATTCAATGGAGGAAAGAATAATCTTACAACAAATGGTTCTAGGACAATTGGGTATCTACACGCAAAAGAATGAAGTTGTCCCTCTACCAAACACCATATACAAATATTAACTGAAAATGGATCAATACATAAATGCAAGACCTAAAAATATCAAACTCTTATGGGAAAATATAAGAGTAAATCTTCATGAGTTTGGATTAGGCTATGGTTTCTTAGATATGACTACAAAAGCACAAACAGCCAGAGGAAAAGATAGACAAATTGGACTTCATCAAAATTTTAAAAAAGTTTGTGCTTCAAGAGCATCAATCAAGGAAGTTAAAAGACAGCTCACAGAATGGGTAATATTTGCAAAACTTGTATCTGATAAGAGACGTATACAGAATATATGAAGGACTCTTGAAATTCAATAAAAAGGTGAATAATCCAATTAAAAATGCAAAGAATTTGAATAGACATTTTCCCAAATAAGATATATGAATGTTTCGTGGAAAGATGCTCAATATAAATAGCTATCAAGAAATGCAATTCAAAACCACAATAAGAAAGCACTTCAAGTCCACTAGGATGGCTATAATAAAAGTTACAGGTAATAAAGTATTGGCAAGAATGTGGAGGCATTGAAATCCTCAATCCTTCCTTGGTGGGATTGTCAGCCACTTTGGAAAAAAACTGTTTGGCAGTTCTTCAAAAAAGTTAAACATAGAATTAGCATATGACCCAGCAATTCCACTCCTAGGTATGAGAAATTAAAACTTATCTCCACAAAGCTGAAAACAATCCGAATGAACATCAACCACTGAATGGATAAAAAAATGTGTTACACGTGTGTAGTGGAATATTATTTGGGCATAGAAAAAGATGATGCATGCTGCAACGTGGATCAACCTTGAAAACATTATGTTAAGTGAAAGATGCCTGACATAAAAGCCCACATGTTGTATGATTCTATTTATATGAAATGTCCAGGATATGCAAATCTATAGAGGCAGAAAGTGGATTAGTGTTTTCCAAGGTCTGGGAGGAGGTAGGAGGTGAAGGCTGACTGCTGACGGGTATGAGGTTCTTATTGAGGTGATAAAATGTTCTGGACTTAGATAGCAGTGATGCTTGCACAACCTTGTGAATATACTGAAAAACACTGAAGTGTACACTTTAAAATGGTGAATTTTGTGGAAGTGAATTATTTCTCAATGAGCTTGCTCTACAAGTATATATATGGCCTGTCTGTGAGATCTTAGGCAAGTCCCTCAAGCTTTCTTCATCTTGGTTTCTTCCTTTAACAAATAAAGGAGGAAACAATCCCTGTGCCTTCCACCATGTGTGAGTAGGATGAGGATCAAATGTGATAAAAGATATAAAGCATAAAATGCTTTATAAATTCGAAGGCTTGTTTCTTTTATACTTCTAATTCCTCTCTTGCACTTACAGGCGAGAGCCTCTGCCACCTACCACAGCAGAATCTAGGAGGTCTGTGTGTAGTTAGGGTTGGGGTCATGAGGTTAGAAAAGCCAACCGTTTCGTTCTTTTATCATCCTTCTGTCACCTCACTGCACCCTCCTGCAACATACATATAGACGCTTCCAGCTGAGCAACATTTTCTCTGTTATGGTGTAAAGAAAGTCCTGGTTTTTTCTTCCCAAAGGGAAGATGCAAGCTACTGCATTAAGATGTGTGGCAAGCTTTCAAGAAACTTGATTTTAGGATGGAAATAATAAATGCTGCCTACAGTTGAAAGCCCAACAGGGGGCCCAGCAAAGTGGCTACTTGAGTAATCTCCCTTTTCCTCTTAGAGCAGCGCTTTTTTATACTGTTCAAGTTGTTTTAGATCAAATAATGGGCAATAAACCCCCCAAATTGTGTGTTGTTACCTGTGCCTTCCTGATTGAAGCCAGGGAGACTGGGGTGTGCATGGAACCTGGTATTCCTAACAGAAGCACAGTCAAACGCAGTTGAAGGATGTGTCTATAAATACATATAGACACATGCAAACTTGTGCACATGTGTCTTCCTTTATTTTATTTGATTGTGCCATTTGTGTATAACCCCTCAGGGTATAAATCAGTTTAACATTAATTAAAATGTATGAAGCCTCATAAAATGGTATTAAAATGCCAGGCTTCAGTTGCCACCCCTTTAGAAAAGGTCTATAAAAAAGATAAATCTTGCCCTGCTCATCTTTTTCACCCCGTCTCTTTTACATTCATGCATAGATACACACATAGAGCTCACGAACCCCTTTTCTGCTGGATTTTGCTTGAGTCTCTACAATAGCTCCCTGTTGCCATTGGGATCAACTCTGAATGCTTCAGCCTGGTTTTTATGGCCTGCTATAAACTGGTCCTGCCTTATCTATGCAAACCTGTCTCCTTTTGCTCCCTAACAAAGATCCTCCCCTTCAGGTCTGCATCCTCGCTGCTTCCTACTCACTCCATGCTTATTCTCCCCTCCCAGTTCCTCATGGCCTATCTATAACTTTTCTATCTATTTTCAAGAAGTGTTTTTTCCTTTGCCTCTATGAAGGTGCTTGGGAATGACTTCATCCTGTAGTAATCTCTGTTTTCACTGAGCTCTTATGGCACCTACAGTCTCAGCCGAGCATTCTCAACCATAGTGTTGTAACACCAATTGTGAAATGTGTTTTAATTTGGTAGTAATAATAATAATAATAATAAATTTATTTTTGGACAGATTATATATATGTATATATGTATATGTGCATGTGTATATTCAAGTAGATGCATCCTATAGTAGACATCCCTTTCAATCACTTGTATTCAGATGGATATAATTTCTTGGATGAGAGAGAAGGGCTGGAGTTGCCAGAATCCTGAATACACTTGTATGATCATCTTAAACATGTGAGGATTCATTTATACATTCACTCAATAAATATTTATTGAGTCCCTACTCTAATTCCAAGTATAGGAAACATTACTCATTTTGTATGTTGTAGAGGGGAAAAAGGTTGAGAACCGCTTGCTTATATGCTACAACTTGGCACCTAATTATATATTGTCTGATATGAGTCCCTAATTGTTTCTTGGGGTTAAGTTTTGTCTCCCCAGCCACAACTGAAGCTTTTTGAAGTTAGTGAAGTCTATTTTAATCCTCTGCAGCTACCAGTACAGGAATGGGCGTTCTGTATTTGGATGCTTAATAAGTACCAGAAATTGGTTAAAGGTTATTAGTGAGAGACTAAGATATTGGGAAAATTGAAGTGTACATGAGAGGGCAGAGAAGCTGACATTCATATTGTTCACTTAAAATTATAAACTATTAAGTTGTCATCACTCTAGCTTTTGTTTATTTTATATTTTAGTCTCCACCTGGAATTACATTAATTAATGAAAAGATGGTTAGTCTGAGTGTTCTAGCATGTTTAATTACTTCCCTTTTTAAGTATGTAAAATGTGATCATTTAAGAATTAAAAATATATTTAGAAAATAGAGTGTGTGTAGGTGGAAGGGGGACTTTTAAATAAAGTGTATGATTTTCTAGTGATTTGAATTAGAATGTAAAATAGAATCAGAGAATTTTAGAGCTAGAAGGAACTTTGGCAAATATCTAGTCCAATCACTTATTTTACAGCTGAGGAAATTGAATTCGGTCAGGGTAAGGACTTGCTCAAGGTCACACAGTCTGGAGACAAAATGAATGTGCTTAGTTATCTGGATGCACATGGCTGGCTCCAGTATCCTGGATTTTCTTTGTTAAGAATGGCAGAAGCATAGAAAGATAGAATGGATGCATGTCTATTACCTGGGAAATAACCTGCGAAATGACAAAGCTGACACACTCATTGACATGGTAAATTCTAAGTAGCTTAAAGAAATTGTTAACCATTTTTCTGGCCAAATGGCGCAAAATGAGGAAAGATAATAAATAATCCTGAAGTGATTGATGTGGTGATGGTCTCCTGAAGAGGACAAAGGGTTAGCTAGTTCCATGTATCTCTCTTAATCACACTTAATCATGGATTATTTCCTAAACTTCTGGCATGATTTCAGAATACATGAACAAAGAAGGGTTTTAAACAGGAAAGTATGCCATTCTTATGGTTTTCAGCATAGGTCTGTTTCAACCCATTTTTTTTTTCTACATCATCCCTCCCAAACTTCAGCAGAAAAGTATTCTTGTCTTCATTTTCTGGTTGATAATCATTTTCCTTTTTTGTTTTTTTGCTTGAGGAAGATTAGCCCTGAGCTAACATCTGTGCCAATCTTCCTCCACTTTATATGTTGGTTGCTGCCACAACATGGCTGATGAGTGGTGTACGTCCATGCCTGGGATCCAAACCCACAAACCCGGGCCGCCAAAGTGGAGTGTGCCAAACTCAACCACTATGCCATGGGCGGGCCCCTCGTTTTCCTCTTTAATTATAGCCTATATCCTACATAAATGCTATACTCTAAAATCTTGCTATTATAGTATTTGCTAAAGAGTAGCTTTTGGTATAAAGGGGACTAGGATTGTACTTTATTTTAACTCTTTTTGGTTAATTGAGGTATGATTACACACACGGGTTGTGTTCTTGGAGGGAAAATCTGTACCAGCAGAGTCTCCCTCTGAGGTGATTGTGCTCATCACAGAACCTTTTGGAGCTGGACTGGACCGTGGAGAGTATCCAGTGCACCATTTCCCTAAGGGTCAAATTGTGCTCCAAGGAACACAATCTCTGGAATGTGACCAGCGAAAGGGGTACCTTGATCATTTAAGGTTTGGAAACACACTGCACAGTCTGTTTCCTTTTTAGAAGTTTTCAATTTATGTGAGTACATTTTAGGGTTCTGAGAAGCGTTGCAGTCAAGAAACCTGCTTAACTTTATGCAGTGTTACACTCGTTTTTGCATAACAATTACTAACATCACAGGGCAAACAAGATTCGTGATGGATACACTTGAAAAAAACTAATTTAAGTAATCTCCTTATTTGCTGATTAGAAAACTGAGGATCTGTGAGGGAAAGTGACTTACCTAAGGTTGCTAGCTCCTTAGTAGCAGAGCTGGGGCAATACATCAATCTTTTGTTGCTAGGTGCAATATACTTTGGCACATTTCAGTGGAGGCTCTGATTCTGAGGGTAATGACAGGACAAAGTGCTACTGTTCTGTGCTACTTTTTTCCTGTTCTACCCTTTTGCCTCTCTTTTTATGTGCCATAGATTTCTTTCCCGTGCCATCTTTCTCTAAAGCAATTACAATGACATCCATCATACAATGCCTTTTGGTCTTTTAATTTTTCTCTTTAATGTTATAGGCAATAAACTCTGATCTATACCTCTTGATTATGTGATTTCTCTGCTTCTTCACATGGCCGGATCTTTCTCACCCTTCAGGTCTCAGCCTAAATGCTCCCTCTTCAGTGAGGCCTCCTCTAACCAATCTCTCTCTGTTGTCCTTTCCCCACCCACAATCATTGTTCTCTATTGCAGCACTATGTTCCTTTCTTTGATGGCACAGCACAGTTGTTTAAGTATTACAGCTGTTTTGCTAACCATGTGCCCTCAGCACAGTGCCTGGCCCAAAGTGAGTGCTCAATAAATATTTACTGACTAAATGAATAGATGAATAAAACAAGGAACTAAAACTGTCTCTGTTAACAGTTTCCTTCCATAAAAGTGCCTCTCCTCACCTTCCTTGGCCCTCTGTGTTCTTTGTAACACTTTTTTCATTGGAAGATCGACTGGGTAATTTGTGGGATTCCTAACCCATCAGTGTGGCCCGATTTGCCTACACATTCTACCCATGGACCCATTCCTCTTCAAGTCAAATAACACTATTTATCTCCTTCACTACAGTAAAGATGTGATTCAGTAGTCCCTAAAGAGAGCATTTTAAGATATCTAGATGTTTAGTAGGGGAGATTTAGTAGAAAAAACATTTGTCAGGAAGATAACAGATGAAAGACAGGTCTCCAGCACAGTAATGACATACTTCAATTGATGTGTTAGTTTGGATTACGGTTCAAAAATATTTACTTTCTCCTCTCAACTCCGTGGGATGAGTACATCTTCCCACTCCTTGACTTTGATCTCAATCATATGACTTACTTTCGTCAGTGGGATGTTAACAGATGTGATGTAAGCAGAAATGTGAAATATGCATGTGTCTCTTGTGCCTTTGCCATCACCATATGAGGAGCTATACTTTTAGCTTGGGTCACAGAATAAATACACATAAGCAGAGCCAAGCCCTGCTGGACCTGCAGCTTGAAGCAGAACTGCTCGGCTGAACCCAGTCTAGATCATCCAACCACTGTCAATCTACAGACTCGCAAATGAGAATAAAATTGTTGTTCTTTAAAGTCATTGAGTTTGGGGTACTTTTTGTTTGTTTAATTTTTTTTTTTTTTTTGCCTTTACTAGCAATAGGTGACTGAGGATTGACTTCTGGTCAATCTGTTAATTTTATCAGGGCCTTTCAGGTATCTTTGAGTACTTCATTATGCTCTCTTTAGGATAATGCTTGCTAATGTCTTTCCATTCTAGTGAGAGACCCACCTTTGTTGAAACTTTTGATAAGATAGCTGAAAGCTTATCAATTTAGCTACTGCCTAAGATTGGGAGGTGGGATGGAGCTAAATTGACCTGAACAAGAGAGAAGAAGCTTGAACGAAGACAGGAGCAAGAAGGAGGAAGAAACTGGCAAACTGACAGCTGGTCGCCGAAGAGGAACTTTGGGGGAGAAGTGCCCATTGACAATTTTGATTAGTTGTTTGCTCTTTGGTGTCAAATTTTTCTCCTCCTCACCACAAAATCTCCACTGCCCACTATTACCTTGGAGAGTGCCTTTCTTTTAATGTGCTGTAGTTCTGAATCCTGCTTTGGGGTTGACATGGGCAGTCCCAAAGGCTAACCAAAGGCCTAGGTTTTAACATGTGGGTCAGAACTGCTAAACTATTGAAGCACCAGGATATATCTATAAAATGCAGGAAGAGGGAGCACTCAGGGGAAGAAAATGGTTCTTCTAGAACCTAGTAACAACTTTGTAAGCTCCAAGTGCTCGCAGGTATTCCTTTGTTCATTCATTGCCTGCCCTCCTCACCGTACTTTTCCCCTTCCTTTTACTCGCTCCTTTCTCTTTTCTGCTCAGATCTGGGTTAGTGCTTGAGAGATTCCATGAAGGCTCCTTCTGCTGTTACCCAAATCTTAACTACTGTTCTGTCCTGGTACCTGAAATGCCAGCATTAGGGATTCATTCATCAGGATGCAAGTGTCGTTTGTTTAAAAATACAGTTGACAGGCATAGAGTGGGTACTCCAGCGCCATTTGCTGAATGGTTAAACACTTTAGTAGAAACTTGCTTATAAGAGAAGTGCATTGGAGTGGGCTTTTTGATGGGGGGTAGGATACAATATGATTATTTTATCTTGTTTTATTTATTTTTAAATTATGAAATATTTCAAGTGGAAAAACATAAAGATCAATATAATGAACACCCATGACTCTAACCCAAAGTTAAATGCCAATGTCTTGCCTTTTTGCAAAAAATAGTTATGGAGTTGTAGCCCCCTTTGTATTCCAGCCTCCCTGATTGCATCGCTCTCCCCTCTCTCCTTGCAGGTCTCTGGTACCCTGTAGTTTATGTGTATGCTTCCCACGCATATTAGTGTATCTTGTGTGTGTATTCACAAATAATATAGAGTATTATTGCTTTTTAAACTTTATATAAATGACTTCTGTGTACATGTCTTTCTGTAACTTGCATTTTTATTTAACATTAGGATTATATTTATCCATGTTGATACATGCACGTCTAGATCATTCATTTTACCTGCTGCCTTGTATTATATTGTATGACTATAACACAACTTATTCATTTCTCTTTTGATGAACACCTCGATTGTTTCCTATTATAATGCTGTGACAAACATCCTTGAACATTCGACTTCTTCATGTGTGCAAGAGTTTTTCTAAGACAAATGACTGGAAGTGGATCTACTGGGCATTAGGGAATGTGCATATTCAGATTGACTAGATATTGCCAAATTGCTCTCCTATGTGATGTCCCAAAGTATATGAAATTCCACCAGTTTATGAAATTCCTCTTTTCTCTATTTTCTTGAAATGTTTGGTGTTGTTAGACTTTGCATTTTCCCAGTAGTGGGAATGGTACTTTGCTGTTTTAATTTACATTATCTTGATAACTATTGAGGTTGCACACATTTTCGTATGTGTTTTGGGCATTTAAATTTCTTCTTCCATGAAATGCCTGCTCAGGTCTTTTGCCCATTTTCCTGTTGTATTATTTTCCTTATAGATTTGTAGAAATTCATTATATATTCTGGATCTCTGTCTTTTGTCAGTTATATGTTTTAAAATCCAGCCTGTCATTTGTTTTTTAATGTGTTTACGATGTATTTTGTACATGAAAGTTTCAGATTTTCATATTGTGAAGCCTATCTATCTTTTTATTCACAGCTTGTGCATTTGTGTTTTGTTTAAGGAAGCCTGAGCATCCTGAGTTCCTGAGGGAAAAGAGGGCTGGATGGGCAGATGATACAGGGGGAGATAAATATCCTCTCAGTCTTGTTTTTCTCTTCTTTCCTCTTCCACCATTTCTCTCTTTTTCTCCATCCTGAAGTTGATGCCTTTAACAGAAAGCCAGGCTGCCTTTCGCCGTGATTTGTTCAATTTTACGTCTTTATATCTTTGCCTCTGTTCTGCTGGCCTGCTTTCTTCAAAACCTCCCTATCTATTTGGTGTCACCAGTAAACGCCAGTGGGAAAGTTTGGTTTGTGCCTTTAGGAATAAAAAAATCAATGAAATACACCTCAGGACTGAAATAATTGTGCGAAATGAATTACCTCATATAATAAAAGGTAACAAGCAACAGATCTCATTTGGTGACTTTCATTGTTTTTTGGTGAAGGAAGACTCTCTGAACAATCAGTTTCTAAACCTTCACTGCTCTGAATCACTACTGCAGTCCCACGGGGCCACCTCCATAAAACCCCCGACAATCTAATCAAAGTGGTTGTGACCTGGGTTGGAGATCGGGGAGGACGAAGAAAACTGAAGGGCCATGTTGCATCAAGCTTTCTCAGACTTCCCCCAACCCTTCCTCTCTCCCCACCCTCTACTACACATCGTGGCCTGAATTATTTAGTTACTCACATCAATCCATTTTTCCCTGTTCAGTGGTTGGACAATAAAATTAACTGCAGCAGGTGAATAATAAAAAGCAAATTAGTGAAAACAAACAAAAAGCTGCTTACGTGGCAATCTTTTGTGTTAATCAAAACCTCGAGGACAGGTTGGAGGATCAATATTTGACTACAAGATGAAAAGAAGAAAAGCTTCCATTGAGGATGGGAGGAGAGGGAGATGAGGAAAAAACAAAGACCTAAGGGTAGGGTTCATCAAAACTGGCCAATGGCAAAATTTCATCCAGTCCTCTTGTTGGCCTCTTAGGGAGGCCTCCTCTGTTTGAGAAATGACAGTGTTTTTTATGCACATATCAAAGTTCAGCTTGATTTTCTCATCTAGGGAAGAAAGCCATCTGTCAGTATTCTCTAAATAATCTACATAATTGACTTTCAAACAAGCTTCAAAGAAACAGGCATTTATCACCCTAATTGTGGCAGGCGGAGTGTGTGTCACTGCCATTTTATCAAGATAATGGTAAATGGCACCGGGATTGCTTCTCTCCTGTTTTCCCCCAGATTTCTTTCCATTTGTGCATACAGCTACATTCCCGTTTCAGCCCAAATTCAGAAAAATGCCAGCAAGGCTGCCTGGGCCTAGAACAGGGGGAAATTTTGCGTGCCTTTGACAAGCCCTGGAGTCAGCCACCAGACACCTGCCACCCTTCACTCTGCAACGAGGGACTCAATTCAGGGGTAGTCAGTAGGAGAACATCACTAAGAATCTCTGTACCAGGGCTGGGCCCCTGAGAAGCTCTTTTCTGTGAGCCTGGATTTCCTGGCTTGAAGTTCCCTTTGGGTATTGGTGGTGGGACAAGGGAGGGACACCCTCAGAACTATCTTGGCCTTAGCTTCTAGTCCAAGCTAAATGGGTTAAATAGCCTCCACTACACAAGTGGAATATATTAAAGGATAGTCTCCTTGTTTCCATAGACCCAGGGTGGGACTGAGGAGGTGGTGAGATTATCGTGAGGTTCTTTCTTCCACAACTGAGTCCAGCAACTCATATCTGTAAGAACTTGCTACTCCACAAAATATATATTTAAAAACCATATTGGCTCTGAGATCTTCCCTCAAATTCAAGATCCGGGACAACTCTGCCTTGAAGAATTGTCTTTTGTAATTTTCAAGGCAAAGGCCACTCTTCGCCTTACCTTTCCAGACTCGGAAATGTGTTTCTTTCTTTTTTTTTTTTTTAAAGATTTTATTTTTCCTTTTTCTTCTCAAAGCCCCCTGGTACATAGTTGTATATTTTTAGCTGTGAGTCCTTCTAGTTGTGGCATGTGGGATGCCGCCTCAGCATGGCCTGATGAGCGGTGCCATGTCTGCGCCCAGGATCCGAATCAGCAAAACTCTGGGCTGCCAAAGTGGAGCGAGTGAACTTAATCACTTGGCCACGGGGCTGGCCCCTGAAATGTGTTTCTTAATCACACTAACCTTAGACATCTGAATTTTTCCTGTGTGTACACTGAGACTAAAAACCTAACATTGCCCAATATTTAGCAGAGAGGAGCAAAAAGTGAATTGCTAAGCTGGGCTTAAATTGAAACTTTCTGCCCCAGAGGATTGTAACCACAGAAGAAATGAAAGTGTTTGGGTTTCCAAAGAATGTTGAGAATTATTGTGATCTTGAACCAGTTTTTGGTCTTTAGCTATTGTGTACATATTTAAGCATATATACATAATAGCTCTACACTTTTATACATACACGACATATCAGATAATCGTAACTATTTCCCAGCATTGGAGGAAGGAAATATATAAGGCTTGAGTCATGGACATAAGACATCCTTTCTTCGCTATCCAGTTAACTCCACTACTGAACTGTCTTTTCTGCTGTTTTCTCTCTGATGCACTCAGCATGTGGCGTTCTGTATTCTGATTAAAGAGTGGAAAACAACAGCAGCATCTGGGCTGAATGGGGCAGGGAAAATCCAACTGGTGCAACCAGTTATGTTGGGCAGTGTTCTTCAGTGACTCAGTAAGAAAGTGAAGGAAGAACAAAACCTGGCACAGGGAGGCAGAAGCACTTGTTTCGTTTGGCACGGATGTCTCTCCCTGGCGGTTCTCACCCTGTGTACTCGAGTACAGTGGTGTCCTTGAAGCCTTCCCAGTTGCACAGTGAAATTTTGCTCATTATGTAAATTGCACGTATGTCAAAATTGAGGGATCGTACTTTGAGAGTGATATGTGCTGCGTGAAAGTTGAGGCAAGTACAGCCCTCTTGAGGAAGACATAACAGGCATGGTACGTCAGGCCACACCAAGGAAAGATCAGGTGTGTCCTAGAACGTAGGAGGATTTTTCTTGTGGAGAAAACAGTTTGACTTAAATGATTTAGAGCTGAAGGGCAGTGACATGAAGACATAACTGTGGCTATTTTGATAAACACGGTGAGGTACTAAACACCGCAGTGGGGATTGTTTTGTATTTATTGCTTCCTTGTTTAATGTTGTTTTGAGGCTTTTAATCCTTTCAAGTGTGCTGCCCCAAATGCCAGTGTGACCACCCAGATGCAAAAGAGTAAATACTATATGATTCCCTACATATGAAGTTCAAGAGCAGGCCAAACTAATCCACAGTAATAGGAGAATTTATAACAGTGATTGTCTCTGAATGTCTCTGTACGTGGAAATGACTGGAAAGAGGCAAGGGGAACTTTCGGGGTGATGGGAATCTTGTTCTGAGTGGTGGTTACAGGGGAGTATACCCCTGTCCAGACATATCAAACTGAAAACTTGTAATCTGTGCATTTCATTGTATGTTAATTCTTTCTCAATCAAAACAGGAAAATGCAGAAAAAGAAGTATTTCCAGATCACAAGAACACTGAGAGGCACTGCCCTTCTGGTTAATTCAAAGTTCAGCTACTGCAGTTTGGGGCTATTTGTCATAGGTTTGTCAGGGGATCCATGAAAAAAATCCCTTTACATGTAAAACTCACTTCGGCAAAACCAAACAAAAGGGCAACTCCCTACATATTTTGTAATATAATTTTAACTTTTGGTTTAAGTGATATATTTACCCAAATCAGAGCTATTTAGTCTTACATGTCACCCATGTGAAATTCATTCCCTCCACAAACATTTGCTTCTGGTGCTCCTCAGCAGGGACACGGTGCCCTCAAGATCTTGTGAGTCTCTGCTTCATTGATTGTCTCTCCCACCAGAAAGTCTACCTGAGGACCAGGCCTGTGTCTGATTTATCATTGTATCCTCAGCCCTCTGCACAGGGCCTGGCCCATGGGGCAAGGAGCTAAGTCAACGTTTGTTAAATAAAGTGGTCGTTGATCAAAGGGAAATCTATATGTTTAACTAATTAATTCAGGGAATGGTCTCTGCTTTCTAAGAGCTCGCAAAAAAGACATCTGAGTGGGTGACTACTTCCATGGTCTAATTTGATGGCGCTCTTAAGAGGCTACATCTTACCCCATGCATTGCTCTTATTACCCTATTGCCTATCCCTCCAACCTGCCCTGGTCCTCTCTACCATTAGTAAAATTAGATTAGACAAAGGTGGGGACACCACATTTTCCAGAAGGCTCCAGATGAAGTGCATCTATGCTTGTTTCCTATAGACTTCTTTAGTCCCCTTCTGTTATCATACCAGTATGGGCTAGCATTAAAATTTAGTTAGCTGATACATGGAGATAGACAGTTTGAACCATAGGAAATGAAAACGGTTCTAGACTTTACACATTTCCATTCAGTGGCTTGGAGTGGTGTGGTATTAAGGCATTGAGCTAGAGGCAGTAGGCCAAGGGAAGAATTGGGCTCCTTAGGGTGGTGGCATAGAGGACATTAAAGGCATGCTTTAATATCACCTTATATTTGTCACTTTAATATCACACACTTTAATAACACACCTCAATTATATTATACCTAAGGATCCTTTTTTGAATGTTTGCAAAAGGCAAATTTAGGACAAAGAAAGGACTTAATACCTCAAAAGGTGTGGTGCAGGCTGCCGAACATATAGTTTTTAGGAAGGCTCAAAGCCATGGTTAAAAATCCACACTGGGTTAATGAGGGACATTTGAATACTTGAACCCTCACACATCTCTACCTGGGAGGTTGACAGGTTACAGGTTGAAGGAAATAACTAGCTCCTTCTACTAGACAGCCTTCAGTACGCAAGCCTCTAAATACAGTAAATACTTGTTATCTAGCTGAGTTGGTGAATGTAGAAGTGTTTTCTAATAGTAAGAAATGTTGGTAAAAAAGTAAGGCTGCTGATCACCGGAGCAGCCTCTCTATGGAAACCTAGGACCTTGAAGGATAGCTTGCTCTTTAAGGCTATTATGAACTTATCCTCCTCATGAGTGTCCCAGCTCTCAGCTCCATAAAACCTGCAATAACTGCTGTTTTATGACTTACACCTGGTCATAACACAAAAGATTGATTGGGGCTCCCATCCTACAAGGAGAGAAGACAGCACTTTCAAATATATGGCTGCCCAGTGGATTTTTCATGAGATGAGCCAAAAATGATTCTTCAAGATTCATGCAAGCAAATGTGGTCAGTGCCCAAGTCTGTAAATAACATACCCAATCTTTAAAGCTTACACTCCGACATTTTTGAGTTTGTGGTATCCTTATTAGAGCCAATAGTGTGTTAGAGAGATGAACTATGCTTTTACCAAAAAAATTTAGATTGAAATCCTTTAGGGAAAAAATATTGCCCCCTCTGTGTAGTCTTCCATTTTCTTATCTCCTTTTCCCACTCTCTATGAAGTTCAGAAAAATTTGTCTTAAATCAGCTTGATATGTTCAAGACTAGCATAAGCTGCCGACAGTTTTATGCAACTAATAAACAAGATTAAAAAATAAACAAACTCTGTTACTTTCCGTATTCGGAAATCCATTACGAAAAACAGCCCTCTTGTGTGGGAAATGTTAAATGCTGCTTTGTCAGAGGGTGCTGGAAATATGATAGGAAAGAATGACTTCCATATATCTAAATGGCATTTGAAAGAACAAAAATCAAGGGCTGTTAATGTAGCTACATCTTGGGATTCAGGTAATGTGTCCTGAAATTCATTCTGATTGACAGTTGTAAGGAGAAATCAGAGTAGGGCTGACCAAAATACCATCCCTTGAAAAACAACAACAACAACAGCAACAGGACTTCAAAACGGATCCCTCACATATCAACCTGATCTCTCCAAGGGGACTCCTTTCCAGCTAAATGCCGAATTTAATTCTGGACATCGCATTTCTTTGGAGAGATTTAGTACTTTAATTATATTTTTTATGTGTCACAGAACTGTAAACATAAATTATCTTTTTGTTTTCTTTATCTTTAAAGGAGAGCTTAGAAAAATAATAATGATTAAAGGTGTATATGATTCTTCTTTGAGTCTATTTATTGCTTGTGTGGAGAGGACAGTAGTTCTCTGTATTTGTGGCCAAGGGACCCTCTAGCCATAACTTCAGGCCATTTCAGGAACAACTGAAAGTCTAAAAGCCACTCACTCAGCTACCTGTTTTGCCTAGAGTGATGATGATGGTTTTGACATTTTTCTTCCTCTTCCTGAAATGCTTTGAACTGAACACTCATTTCTCTGCATGATGTTACTGAGCTGCAGCATGGGCTGGAGGAAAATCACTGGAAATAATTTTTTCAATTGTTAAGATATTTTAATTGGAACATTGTGGCTCAAACCCAGAAAAATCACTTCAATCCAAATATTGAAATCAGTGGTATTGTATAATATAGGCAGAATTAATAATCTAACAGAACTTCTAGGCATTTCTTTGCATATGAATACCTCATGGGGTGGAGTGAGATATTTTAAAATCAATTGGTCTTAAAAAAATCTTCCTATTATATCATGTCAGCAGTTGTTTCTCCTATGTATGTACAGAGCTATTTGTAATAGCGAAGCTTGCTGGAAGCTGTGCTGCTCGAAGACCAACCTTTTCCCAGCCTGCATCTGGCTTGTAGAGCATGCCAACAATGCTTAATATAATGGGTCACATCTGTCAAGAAGGATTATAAATTGTACCTGTGATGCCCTGTAATTAGTAACTCTCAAATGGCTCCAGCTGCTATTTCCCTGAGCATTTGCCTTGGTAACATCTTCTAGGAAATATAACTCAGAACCAAGAGTATTTAGGTCCAAAGGACACTGTCTGTAGTGAAATAGGGGCATTTTCTTCTAATCTAAAAGTCCCTCTTTTCTTGTTGCTCTCACCAAGTTTACCAGAGGGCCTTTCATCCAGAGACCAGTGAGGAATGTGCTTCAGCTTGTTGAGGAAAGATTTGGTTGTTGACTTTGTTTCAGAGCAAAATTCACCCATGAATCGTGTGAAAAGTAAATATGTCTGTTTTCTGTGTGTTAGAGTGATTTGAGAATGAATGTGAGTCTGTAACTGGAGACTTCACACTGGGAAGTTGACCTTTTGCTTGCAAAGGAGCTTTGCTATTTGGTTGGCTCATGGGTACATCTGCAAATACTGGCATACTGGGTTATGTTTGCAGATCAGAATTCATTACTTGTTGACACCTAAGGTGCGGTATGGAAAATGTAGGTTTTGAAAAAAATTATTTCACTAGTTTGAGAGTCAGTACACTCTTTCTTGGATTTATTTTGGTGAATTTCTAGTGAAAATTCATCATCTCATAAATGTCTATCTATTAAGAATGAACTAAAATCAGACCCTCACCTCAAACCATTCAATAAAAACTTGCTAGATAGTTTAAAAATTAAAATGTAAAAATGAAGCTATAAAATAATGAAAAGAAACTATAGGTATTTGTTGTATTTCTATATTCTCGTAGTAGCAACATCTTTCTAAGGATAACAGCAAAGATGTAAAATCGGGAAGAAAAAGATTGAGTAAATGCTACAAAGACAAACAAACATCTTCAGCTCCCTTTGTAGGTTAAAAATCCATAGTAAACAAAAATTAAAGGAAAAAACAAATGGGAAAATGTTTGTGGCAGGTATTAAGTATAACTGGTCTACTTAAACAGTCCTTACAAGTTAATTTAAAAAAGATGAAAACATAAATAAGAAAATGGACAAAGGACGTAAAAGGTAATTCAGATAGGAAGAAACAAAAAATGGCCAATGAATAAATAAATATTTACCTTCATTAACAGTCAGACAGATACAAACTAAGTCCATGCATTACACTGGCAAATTAAAAAAAAAAAGAAAATTTATATTGACAAAGGTTTGAGGAAACTGAGCTTTCATATACTGAAGTCAGAATGTAAATAGGTATATCTCCTTATGGGATTTAATGACAATATGTATCTAAATAAATCCATAAAATGTGCAATTCCACTTGTAGGAAGTTACCTTAAGGAAACAATTAGAGATGTGTGGAAAGCAGTGATTATAAAAATGTCCACTGAACCACTGTTTTTGTGTGTGTGTGAGGAAGATTGGCCCTGAGCTAACATCTATTACCAATCTTCCTTGTCTTTTTTTTTTTTTTTTTGCTTGAGGAAGATTGTTGCGGAGCTAGCATCTGTGCCAATCTTCCTCTATTTTATGTGGGATGCCACCACAGCATGGCTTGGTGAGCAGTGCTAGGTCCACACCTGGGATCCGAACCTGCAAGGTCTGGGCCGTGGAAGTGGAGTGTGCAAACTTAACCACTATGCCACTGGGCCGGCCCCTGCACCACTGTTTTTAATGGTGGAAGATTATAAAAAGAAGATAGCAGGAGATTGGTTAAATGAATTGTGTATATTCATAGGTTGAGATATTATATAATCATATAAAATCATGTTGTAATAGAATATGTATTGACCTGAAAAAGCAACCACAATATGCGCTGTGTTTAAAAATATAAAAACAATTAAAAAAATAGTAAATTAGAGTATGAGTAAGATACCATATTTTTAAATGCTACACACATACACACGTGTATATGTAGAGAAAGAGAGAGAGAGAGAAAGATTGGTTGACTGACTGAGACACAGAGTTATAGATAAAGACATCAGACTAGAAGTAAATGCTCCAAAATAGTCATCTTGGGGTGATGAGATTACATGCATTTTTCCCTTTCCTTTGAGAGGTATTACTTTTGAAATTAGGAATTACAAGCAATAAAGTTATCTATGGAAGAAGGAGGCAAATGCTATAAAAAGACACACCAACCCAGTCATAGAGAAGTGTTGCCCATGACCAGCTTTCAGGACAATGGTTACATAGGCCAAGATTGCCTTTGGAGTCCCACTGCCGTTTTTGTGCGTCCTTCTTTCTTTAAGTCATCATGTCCCAAAAACTTCCTGAGTCTCAAGTGTTTTCATTCACTCATCTATTCATTCATCCATTCAACAGAAGTTTGTTGCATTCATACCATGTAACAGGCTCAGTACTTGTTCCTAACTAATGCTCCATACTGTAAACATTTCCTAGTTGTTTATCTGCACTTACTTATCGGTCTTGGGGCCTTTATCTCAGACCCTGTTAGGTGACTCAGTAGGACAGCTTTTTAATGAGTGTGTTAAGTAGGTGATACTAGTATGAAGCTTGAACTTTAAGAAAGACCTTAAATGCTTTAACCCAAAGAGTGAGTAATGTGAAAATTGCAGGCAACTCTATATGGCTATGCTTGCCAGATTATGCTCCTCTCTCCTGCCCACACATATTCTGACCGGACAGCATGCTTCTAACGGTGTCCTCCCTACAGGGTCTGGGATCCCTATGTCGGAATCAGTCCCCTGGCCTCATGCTCCACTATCTAGGGTGCTTCTGGATATTAGTAATGTGTATCGGTTCTTCTATTTTCTTTATCCTGATCTTCTTCCTCCTGTGGCTTTCCTAGTTCTTGCCATCTGCCCTGCTGTGCCTTCTGGCATTTACATCCTTCTTTTCCATGACCTGCCCTCTTGACTCTGGCTTCCACACTTGTTCTGATCCAAACGTTTGCTCTAACTTTCCTCAGTACTGATGTAAATTTTTCTTTCACTACTGTAACAAATTCCCACAAACTTAGTGGCTTAAAACAATGCAAATTTATTATGTTATGGATCTGGAGGTCTAAAGTCCCAAATGAGTCTCACTGGGCTAAAACCAAGGCACAGGTGGGGCTGCATTTTCTTATGGAGGCTCTAGGGGAAGACCTGTTTCCTTGCCTTTTTCAGCTTCTCGAGGCCACCTCCATTCTTCGGCTCATGGCCCCTTTCCTCTATCTTTAAAGCCACCAACGTTGCATCTATCTGACCATTCTTCTGTGGTCACATCTCCCTCTCACCATAACTGGAAAAGGTTCTTTACTTTTAAGAAGCTGTGGATTGAATTCTGGCATCCAAAAGATGTGTCCACGTTCTAATTCCCAGAGCCTGTGAATGTTACTTCGTTTGGAAGAAGGTTCTTGGAAGATATAATTCCAGATCTTGACACAAAAGATCATCCTGGATTATCTGACTGGGCTCTAAATCTAATGACAAGTGTCTTTATAAGAGAAAGGCAGAGGGAAATTTGAGGTAGACAGAAGAGGAGAAGACACAGAGAAGAGGAGGAGGCGATGGAATCACAGAGGCAGAGATTGGAGCAGTGCAGCTACAAGTCAAAGGACACCTAGAACCACCAGAAGCTGGAAAAGGCAGGGAAGGAATCTTCCCAGAGCCTCCAGAAGGAGGGTGTCCCTGCCGACACCTCGATTTCAGATTTCTAACCTCCAGAACTGTGAGAGAATAAATTCCCGGGGCTTTAAGCCACCCAGTTTGTGGTAATTTGTTACAGAAGCCACAGGAAACTAATATAGGACCCCTGTGATTACACAGAGTCCTCCAGGATAATCCAGGATAATCTCCCCAGCTCAAATTCCTTAACTTTAATCACATCTGCAAAATCCCTTTTTCCGTGTAAGGTAACATAGTCACAGATTCTAGGGATAAGAACGTGGATGCTTTTAGGGGACTGTTCTTCTGCCTCCCACAATACGTAAATAGACGGTTCATCCTTAAAACCGTTTTTGCCCATGCCCTCCATAAGCACCTCCCAGGCTATTTTTCATATTTTGCTTCCATCCTTACTTAATTGTCTAGGATCTGTCTCCTGGGGGCCAATGTGGAATATAGAAAGCACAAAACTGTAGCGTCAGGCAGACCTGTGTTTAGATCCTGGCTCTTTATTTATTCTTTGTGTACCCTTGGGCAAATTATTCAACCTCTGTGACCTTGTTTCCCATCAGTAAAATGTGAGTAGTCATACACACACCATAGAGTCATCATGAGGGTTAAAGGAGATAGCATATATAATATGCTTGGCACATAGTAGGCATTCAATAAATGTTACTTTCTGTTTTTTTGCTACCATTGAATAATCTGTGAACCCATGGCAACGTATAGTCTTGACATAGATGGTCTGGTAGAGAAGATATTTTTGTATAGTGGTTTTATAATTTTCCTTCAAATCCCACTGTAGAGATAGCTTTCTAATCTGATTACACATGAGGCTCCCCCTCATATCATTACATTTTATTTTGTACTGTGATTATACCTACACAACACCAAAGTTCCTGGTTGAAAAGGGAAAAATTCTACCAAATTGGCTACTGGGAATGACACAGCTATAATAACAAATAAACAAATATTTATTGTGTACCTACTATGGTTGTGTTGTTGTAGTCATCAGGGAGTGAGATTGGCACAATACTTATGCTCAGGGGAAGACTGACAAGTAACTAGATGATTCTAATATAATGTGATCGGTGTCATGATGAGCACGAACACAGGGGGAGGTAGGGACTGCATAGCAAGGAATAAAGTCTCCCTGGAGTAAGTGATGTCTATTTTGGCATCTAAAGACTGAAAAGCAGTTAGTTATGCAGAGTCCGTCAATTGACTTAAACATTAATATTCGTAAAAATTTGGGGTATATAAATATAGCCATTCTTGTTTATTTTTAAAATTTTTAGTTATAGTTGCACTACTGTGATGGGACTCAATGGTTCATTGATAGAATTCTTTCAGGTCACTTGGAGAAAAAGAGGGCTTTTATTACATTTTGCACACATGACCCCAGTGGGCAGGCTGGTGGGTAGTAAACGTGTAGACACTATGCTGCAAATACCCCTGAATATAAAGCTCTAATTTAGAGAAGAGGGTGGATGTATTGTGGCGTTGTGGTCATGGTACGATGCTGAGTAGGAGGTGGTGCCGATGTTTGGAAAACATAGTTTATGGTTTCTAGGAATAATAATAGCAGCAAAAAAATGTTGTGAATTTATTATGTGCCAGGTGCTGTTCTAAGCACTTTTTGCATGTTAACTCATTGAATCCTTTCAGTAATCTATAGGGAGGTAATACTATTATCCCTATATCACAGATGGAAAAGGGAGATACAGAAATTAAATAACATTGTCTAAAGTTAGACGGTCAGAAAGTGACAGAGCGGAGAGCCAAGTTAAGACAGTTTGACTTGAAAGCCTGTGCTCTTAACCCCTATAGTAAGGACTTGCCCTTTGGGGAAAGAAAGGCCTTGTGGGAATGTAGACACAGAAATGACATATAAAAAGAGAAAACAGAAGCAAACGTTGACATGACCATGTAGCCGCATATCCAATAAGTGCCCAGAGATTGATGGAATGAGTAGAGTTACTGAGCCTGGGGTTGGGATAAGGAGGGGGTTACTTGGCTAGGAAAGTTTACAGAAAAAGAAATCTTAAGCAATGTTTTGTTAAGAGAGGAATGTAGTTACAACTACTACTACTAGCTAACAGTTTTTGAATCCCTACTATGTACCAGTAAGTGCTTTACATAATATCTAATTCAATACCCAAAGAAACCTTTGAGGTAGGTACTATCATACTTCCATTTTCTGATGTGGAAATTGAGACACAGAGAAAGTAATTTTTCCAGTTTCACAGCTCAAAAGGGGTGGAGCCAGGATTTGAACCCAGGCAGTCTGATTCTCCCTTAAATGTATAGAATTGCTCCAGTAATTCTTCTCCTTCTCTCTTGCATCAACAATTTTTCCATCTTTGCTGAATTATTCCCATCAGCCTTCAAACATACTGTAATCATTTGCATTATTTTAAATGTCAATTTCTCTGTCCTCCTACAGCAAAAATTCCTCAAAAGAATTGTCTCTGCTCACTGTTTCCATTTGCTCTTCTCCCGTTCTTTCGTGATCTCATTCCAGTCGGACTCTCTTCCCTACCACTTCAGTGAAACTGCTCTTGTCAAGGTCACCAATGAGCTCATTGCTAATGCAAAGATCAATTCTCAGTTCTCATCTTATTTGACCTTTTAGCACTATTTCGTATAGCAGATAATTCCCTTGGCTTCTGGGGCGTCACACCTGGTTTTCTTCCTCTCTGGCTGCTCCAGTTTTCTTCTGCTGGTTCTTTCTTATCTCCCCAACTTCTTAATGTCAGAGTCCTAGACTGCTTCTCACTTCTATCCATAACCACTCCCTCAGTGATACCATCCTGTCTTATAGCTTTAAATGCCATGTACATGCTGTTGAATCCCAAATTTATATCTATAGTCCAGATTTCTCTTCTAAACTCCAGATTTGTATATCCAGTTGTCTGTTTGTATCTCCTCTTGTATATCTAATAAGCATCTGAAACTTAATATGTTCCAAACTGAACTGCTGATGTTTTCCTCACTATCTAATCCTCCCATTGTCTGGCCCATTTCAATTAACGGCCATTCATTCTTCCAGTTGCTCAGGCCATAAACTTTGGCATCGTCTTTGACTCTTTCCTTTTTCTCATCCCCCCACCTCAGTCCAAAAGCCATCTTAATAGTTTATCCTTCAAAATACAATTTGAATCTAACCACTTTTTACCACCTTTACTGCAATCACATGGTATTATCTAGCCCTCAACTAGTCTCTCTGATTAGCCCCTTAACTCTCTAACCCAGAGCAGCCTGAGTGATCCTGTTAAAACCTGTCAGATCATGTCACTTTTCTTATCAAAACCCTCCAATGACTCCTCAGCTCACTTTAATCAAAATCTAATGTCTGTACAATGGCCTATGGCCCCACGCCATTGGTTGTTAACCATTATTACACGTTAGAATCACCCAGAAGACTTAAAGAAAATACAAATGTCTGGGCCCTTAAATAAATTGAAGCCATATCTCCAGGAGGGATAATGTGTGGTGTGGCCCAGGTATGTGCAAATTTTTAAAGTTCCCCAGGTGCTTCTGAGGCCAAGAGAGGGTTGAGAATCCCTGGCCTCATTACCTCTTGATCTTATCTTCTACTACTCACTGTCTGACTTATTCTACTCCAGTCACATTGACCTCCTTGCTAGAAGAAGCCAGACACACTCTTGCCTTGGGGCCTTTGCCTTAGCTCTTTCCTCTGCCTAGGATACCTGTCCCCAGTCCCTAGTATGACTCACGTCCTCACCTTCTTCGGGTCTTTGCTCAAGGGCTGCCTTCTGAGTGAGGCCTTCCCTAATCTTCCATTTAAAATGCATTCAACTTTTCTGCTTTATTTTCGTTTATAGCCCTTGTCTTCATTTTGCATACTATCATTTTTCTTATTTTATTGCGTATCTCCCTCAGGTAGAATGTAGACTCTGTGAGGGCAAGGATTCTGATCTGTTTTGTTTACAGCTGTATCCTCAGTGCCTGGTGCATAGTACGCATTCAAGAAATAAATTGTTGACTGAATGAATTATTTAATATAACAACACACAATAAAACAATGTTAGGGGAATAAAGTAGTCAAGTAAAATGGAAAGCAGAAGAAAGTCCATAGTTAACTAGTTAAATCTATTTGCTGAGGGCAAAAAGGTACTCACAAACTAAGTCTACATGAACACTAGTAGAACTTTGGATTTATTCTCTAGCTAGACAGGGGTTCCTAAGCCTTTTTTTCTCCATGAACTTCTTTGCCAGTCTGGTAAAGCTTATGGAACTTTTCTCACGATAATGTTTTTAAGTGAATAAAATGAAATCTATAGAATTAAAAAGGAAACCAATTATTTTGAAATACAGTTAGAATAATTATTTTAAAGATATAGTAATAGTATGTGCACCTCCATATTAATGTATTAAATCAGGACTTGGTAAACCTTTTCTATAAAGGGCTAGATAATAAATATTTTCAGCTTTGTGGGCCATATAGCCTGTTGAACCTACGTAACTCTGCCATTTGTAGCAGGAAAGCAGCTACAGACAATATGCACATGAATTAGCATGGCTGTCTTCCAATAAAAATTTTATTTACGAAAGCAGCCAGTAGGCATATTTTGCCTAGTAATAAGATCTACTGATGGGTCTAATAACTATCATAATTTTAAAGTAGCAAGGAGTGTAAATGATATTTTGAGACATCTATAGCACCTGTAATGTGATATGAAAATAGAAAATATCTGTGGTTTGTTTATTGGTGACAAACTCACAGTTACTGCTAATATTAACTATGACTTGTACACTTATAGTTGAAAGAAATGCTAAATTATAGTTAGAGGTTAGTGAAAATAAATATTTTTTTCCCATCCAAATTCACAGAGCTCCTGAATTCTCTCCATGGATCCCAATATAAGAACCCCGAGCTAGGAGTCTTGATAAACAGTTGAAAACTTACCTGTTAACAATTGATTAATCATTTAATTCAGAATGAATGACAAACCCTTCTGAGTTGAGTAGGCTTGGAATAGACACAGATTCTGGTCACACATAGTTTTGTGGTGGTGGTGTGGGGTGATGGCAAGAATTGATCTCCACAATATCCCATAGCCCTTAGTAAAGGGTGTCAGGAGCAGTTACTAAACAGATTCAAGCCTAGAAGGAAGCAAAGAGTGCTGACTACAATTGTTTGAAGCACAAAGAAGGAATGGGCAGGCTGGGATCGTCCAGCAATCTTAAAATTTTGAGCAAGTTGCACAAACTGATTGCATTGCCAAAACTTGAGGGCTTCGATAAGCCCTTTGTTGTATACATACATACAATGAAAAGAGATATTGTTAAGGGAAGCAGTGGAAGGCTGGTGACCTTGGCCAGAAAATGGTGGATCTTTTTCCTAAGATTCACACATTATCCAAAAGCCTCCAACTTCTTAGAATTCCTAATAAAAACTCCAAATATCCCAGCAATAACTTTTAGACACCACAATTTTCACTAATATTGCCTCATACCCAATTCTGCTTTATAGCGCGGTTCCAGTGTCATCGTAGCTACCACATTGATTGGGTCAGAGAATCTATGTGGATTTCTAACTGGATCCAAGTAAGAGCTTTTTCAGGACCTAGAAACTTATTGTTCCTTTAAAGTGGTAGTTAAAAGAAAAAGGAATAAGCCTGGTATTCTGAATTTATGGCAATAATGGAAAAATTGCTAGGGACTTTTGATGAAGGCGTTTAAAGTGAATGTAACACTGCATATATTGACTTCATATTTCAGTGCACATCCAGATCTATTGATTAGAGAAGGACTGACTCAAGCTGAGATTGATTTGATAGAAATCACAGCCTGCTTATTTATCATGTGGAGAAAATTTACACATCTACCTAGGCATAAGAGTATTACTTTATTGACTCTGAATTAAGTCTTGGCTGAATGTCAGATTTTTACCTGCAGCCTGCAGACCCCTTTCAGGACAATTCTTGTTTGCATTTGAGCAAGGAACTATGAAAAGAACATTTTTTTTTTTTTTTACTTTAAGTGCCAAGAAGTACTTTGAAAAATGTTAACTGTCAACTGGTATTTGTGGTGATACTAACATTGCTGGCTGAATGAAGTTTTCTTTCATACTATTTATAAAGAGAGCAAATGAAGAATAATGTTAACAACAAGAGAAAATTTTAAGCACTTTAGAAATACTTTTTCATAAATAAATATTACTATATCAATTAGAAGTCTCTACTTAATAAGGCAGGATGTTAAAGCAAGTAGTGTAGGAATAACTACTCAGAACCTATCTCTTGAGTAACTCAGAAGTACTTCCTTAGGTTAGCAGTAACTTAGCTAACATATACAAAACCCTTAGAATATACCAGGATTATGCTATATACTTTCATTGGTGATCCCTTAAAACACTTGCAAAAACTCGATTAAGTGGGTATTGATATATTCCCATTTTACATTTGAGAAAACTGAGGTTTAGAGAGGCTAACTGACTTGCCAGAGGTCCCACAGCTAATACATAGCGCTGGGACTAAAAGAGACTCTTCCTGACTCCAGTCTATATCCTTAACTACTACACTCTACTGTCCCTTGTGTGAAAGCAAAAAGCTTTATGTTAAAATGTTATGCAATTCAGGGGCCAGCTCAGTGGCTGAGTGGTTAAGTTCGCATGTTCCGCTTCGGCAGCCCAGGGTTTCGCAGGTTTGGATCCTGGGCGCAGACATGGCACTGCTCATTAGGCCATACTGAGGCGACATCCCACATACCACAGCTAGAAGGACCCACAACTGAAATATACAACTATGTACTAGGGGGAGTGGGGGGAAAATATTATGCAATTCAGATATTTTCTTAATTGTGAAAGAACTCACCCAAATGTTTTGAATCATAGGAATTTTGCCCTAAATTTGATGGGCTTTCCAATTTGGGGGTTCTTGAGTAAGTTTTTCCTCCCTCACAGTGAGGAAGAGGTAGGGGAGTAGGGGAGAGAAGGAGTAGATAAAAGTGTTTACTGAAAATCCTAATTTTTGTGTTTTTCAGGAATTAATCGCTCAGGGCACTGGTCCCTAACTACAAACCAAGTGGCATTAGATTTTGGAAGACAAGGGGTTAACCCAGTTTGTTACTGGTTATTTTCCTCCAGCATGACAACTGCAACGCAAGGGAAATAGCTTCTCATAAGTGTTAAGGGCCTTATTACCATTCAAAGGCCCTTTTAATACTCTTTATGCTGGCAAAGGTACATTATGAATGAAATACAGGGGAGGAATAATTCAAACTCCTAGGATGGTGGCATTTTGTAAACCTTGAAACTGCAGTACAAATCTCTCTCAAACCTCTGGAAATCCGTCTTTATAGCATAGAGTAGGTGGGAAGGGGCTTGCAAATCCTTTTCGATCTGACAGCTCAAAAATCTAACTTGTTTTCTGATTTCTCAGCCATGACAGCTTGCTCGTGGTGTATTTTTCACTTCAGAAGCGAAGGATTCTTGCTAGAATACGGAGGTCCAAGAAGCCGGGCTTTAATGCTGAATTCTGGGCAGAGCAGACAAAGCAAATAGAAGAATGAATTACGTGTCAGCCGTCTTCTGGTGTTTTTGTATGAAAAGCATTTCATGGTAAGCATTATGGTTTAGGAGTCCCCGTGTCTTTAGACACAATATCCTCTTTGCTAATTCTCAGCATGTATCTTGCTTGCCATCTGTACAAATCCATTTGCTCCATGCAGTCAACTCTCTTCTTAACCTTTTCTATTCAAGGAAGTCTATCTCCATACAATTTAAGGTGACAAATAACCTGTCTGCCCTCAAATCTTACTCTTACCATCTTTCTGATGAGCCTGAAATTTCCACTAAAATGTTCCACTTACTCTATTAGTATTTCCACTTATTACATCTGCCCCTCCATCTATCCATCCATTCATCAATCCATCAAAAAAAATATTTATTGTCTGCTCTGTTCTGGGCACTCTGCTGGGTTCTGGGAATTTACTGGTGATTAAAGCAGACATGGTTTCTGCCTTTGAGTGTATAGCCTATTGGGAGAAAGAGACAATAAACAAGTAAAGGAATGGAGTAATTCACTTCAAATTGCACTAAGTGCTATGAGGGATATGAATGTAGCAGGGAACGATAGAGGATACCAGGAAGGGAACTAGTTAGTGTGCTCAGGTGTCAGTTCAGTTGAGACTTTAGACATTCCTGTAGAGAGAACTCCATTTAAAATATAAATACATTATGTAGAAGGGGTAATGCACTAGACTCAGTAGAATGGTCACATTAGCAGAGGATAGGACTCTGAGGGTGTGGGTCTCGGAACAGACAAGTTTCATTTGGTGGCGTGTGGATCAGGGAGAGAAGTAGACTAACTGAACCCCTTTTATGTGCTAGGCTCTGTACCAGGTACAACACCAAGAGGTGGGTATCAAATCCATTCTAAGGATGGGAAAACAGGTTGAGAAGCTAAGCAAATTGATCAAGGTCACAAGGTTAGTTGTTGGCAGAGCCTAGGAGTAAGAAGGCTGGGTGTTGTGGGGGGATTGGGTACAATCTCAGGTTTACCCAAAGTGAAACGGAAGCAAAAAGAGGAGGAAGGGATAGGTGTTATTGATCAAAAATAAATTTAAGAACCTGGTCCTGTCTTTAAATTGCTTTCAATTCACCTGGAGAAAGAGGACAAATTCTTGAGAAAGGACAGGAGAATATATATAATAAGCAACATTGATAGTCTAGCCCCAGCTGTGCATTATTCCTGAGGAAGATAAACACGGGGCATAAATGGGAGGAGTCAAGATACATTGAAAAGGCTACTGGGAGGATGATGTCAAAGCCCTCTAAAATGGAGATTTCCTTTAAATACAGTACTTGCCTCCCTTTGCTTGGATGAAGTGGTTTTAAATCTCAAGCAAGTTAGGTACAAAGCAACGATTACTCAACTGTCTGGAAGGTCAACAGACGCATTAAGATCATTGAGTTATGAATCACTGAAGATTATATAGATCCAGGCAGAATCCCAGCTGTGGATACTATTTCAGGTCAAAATGCATAATACCAATTGTCCCCAGTTCCAATTCTCGTCACTAAAATGTGACAGTGATTAAATGCAAAATGCAAGTATTACAGTATGTAAGTACAAATTTAAAACAATAATGGTCTCTTGTCAGACAATATGGAAAGGCAAAGTTGCATGGAATTTGTTATTATACTTGCAAATGTAGCAATATTTACAATAGGTTGACACAGTGCTGCATAACCTAGTACAAGGCAAGGGAAGTATTATGGAAAGCAGGACTAGAAAATGGTGAGCACAGAAGAACACTGACTTTTAGGAATCACAAAGTAAAGCACAAAAAGGGAGGAATAGTTTCAAGGTCAGTGTTCCCTGGACATTTGTGAATAGCCCTCATGCCCCCCATTTCTTTCACAAATCAAGGCAAAGGACAAATTATCAGATTATTGAAGTCCCTCTGGACTAACATCCCCAACCTCAACTCTAATTTCTTAATTTTCTTAACTTTTTTTTGATCTCTCATTCTTCTATGAACTATAAGCTCCATGGGGCCAGAATCCATGTCTCTGTCTTATTCACCACTGTATCTCTAGCATCTAACAGTGCCTGGCACATAGTGCAGGCTCAATAAATATTTGGTATTTGAACGAACAACTGTTCTCATGGCTGCCTTGAAAGCTCTTGTGGCTTTCATCTCTTACTAAGGAAATATCTCTAGGCACTCTGTATCTTTCCTTGCTTGGTTATTTTCACCAAAACCTCCTTATTTTATGTTTTATTCCTTCAGGAACTTTCAAAAGAGAGATTTTAACCAATAAGATTAATAGTTTCAGAAACTACATTAATCCAGGTCCAACTAGAAAAAAGAAAACTACTTTAAGTGGTTAAAACAGAAGGAATTGTATGCAGGGAACTGGTTACACAAACGATGGGGTACATATAAGGGGTGTCTTGTCTCCCAGATTAAGAGTATGTTGAAAGAAGCTCTCTTTACACATAACTCTGCTATGAGCCCACAGGATCTAAGGGTTAGAAAGAATATTATTCCTTCAACTCAAACTCATCAGATGGCCGTTTTGTCACAGATACCTACTGCCCACGCCGACATCTCTTTTCCTCTTTCTCCTTAGGTACAGACTGCTAATTTTCAGGTGGATACTGTTCAAGCCAGAATAAAAGGTGTTCTTTTCCTGCCTTCTTTGCAGCTAGCCAAGGCCGTGAGACTACCTTTTAGGCAGTGATATGTAAGCCAAGGTTTCATGTGGGACTTCCAGGAAAGATTCTAAAAGGGAGTGGGCACATTTAGGAGTGGCCCCTTTTTGTTTTTCTGCCTTTTTTCCTTCTCCTGGCCTACACTGAGGACATGATGGTTGTAACTCCAAAGGACCATGAGGAATCTTTGAGGGTAGAAGACAAATGATAGGATGATACAACGAAATGATAGGAAGGCAGGTCTGGGATGACATCATGGAATTACCC
Organism: Equus przewalskii; assembly: GCF_037783145.1. NCBI lineage: Eukaryota > Metazoa > Chordata > Mammalia > Perissodactyla > Equidae > Equus > Equus przewalskii. The sequence goes on along the minus strand of NC_091863.1, from coordinate 103,744,938 downwards.
TGCACCTTTGGACTGCCTACTTCTAAACTTCTTTTGCATGAAAAAGAAATACACCTCTATATTTATTTGGGTCATTGTTTTATTTTATGATTTGTTTGCTTTCTTTCTCTTACATACAACTGACTATAATCCAAACTTATCCAGCTATATTGTTTTTATTGCATCTGGGACAAATGGCCTTTTAACTTTGGCTTGGGTACTTTCCATGGTGGGGAACTTACTAACTCTTGAGGTGGCCTGTCTATCTTTGGACAGCTATTATTAATAGGAACTTTTCTTTATTGAGTGCAAATTTATATTTATTGAGAGTCCACCAATAGGTCCTGGAATGGCTCTGGGGTCACAATTTTCTGTCCTTTTTCTCATGTGTCACATGTTTGAAGAAGTGCTCATGTTCCTTTGAGTCGGCTCATCTCCAAGTTAAATATTTCCAATTCTTCCAGCTACTTCTCACAAGACATGGTTTCTTCATTTCAACAGCCTTAGCCCAGCTTCCTGCATAAGTTCGCTCAATAAACGCTTGCGGAAAAGAGCTCCAGGCTATAAGATTCAGCTGTGTTGCTTGCAGTCCTATTTATTTAATAGATTCAGGTGAATTAAAGAAAAGGCACTTTTTACTTGCTTTATGCCAAATTGACAGCCTGCAGTTTACATAATGGACCTCCCTATTTTGGGTGGGCTAAAATCTAGGTTAAAACAAACAAGCTCATTTAATCCTATCCTATATTATAATCAGTGTATGCAGCAAGAGGCTTAAAGTTTTAATTCATTATTAACCACACTGTACACAAACCAGCTTCTCCTTTTACATAGTAAGAAGCAACATTCCAGGAGTCATTAGATGTTGCTTAATCTGCTTAAACAAAGCTCCCTTCCTAAATGTTTTCTGTGGAGGTAGCCAATTTGGACTGCCAGGCTCTCATCTCTGGGACTGTCTACTTAGCACTTGTCAATCACTTCTATTGGAAACATAGTCTAGTAGCCTACTGAGAAACCAGTTTCTAGACGCATTAAAATAGGTTTGTAGTCTTCCAAAATGTGTGTCTAAGAGTTATGCTTCTCCCCCTATCACTCCACTGGAACAACACTGGCAAAAGCCACTGACTCCTATGTGTCACATTCAATAAACTAATATCGTTCCTCATCTCAGCTGACACTTCTGTGGTATTTGACACTGCTGACTAAACCACTTTCAAAATTCTCTCCTCTCTTGGTTACTTACACCCTACCCCTACTAGTTCTTCTTCTCTATGGCCATTCCTCAGTGTCTCCTGTTGGGTCCTCTTCCTCCGATCATCTCTTAATTGTTGCCATTCTTCAGAGCCCTGACAATAACCGTCTGCACTCCTCGCTTTAAACCTTGCCCTTGAGCAATCCCATCCACTTCTGCAGCATCAGCATAGGCTGATGACTTTTATGTGTTTATCTCCAGGTCTGACCTCTCTATTTTGAGCTCCAAACCAATAGTTTCAACTGACACAGGGGCAGCATTACCTTGATGACTCATAGGCACCATAAAGTATATCCTCAAAACTGACTACCTTGCCCTCCAACTCAGATACTCAAGACAAAACTGAGAATCGGGCACTTTGTTAAGTTATTCCTCCCAACAACCATGTCATGTAAGTATTATTATCCCCATTTAGATATGTGAATATTGAGTCTCAGAGTCATTAAGTAGTGTGCCTACAAATCCCTCAGCGGAATCTAATGCAGTTCACTCAGTATGACTCTGGAGCTGGAACTCTTAATAACTATGCTAAATCCCCCTAACTAGGGGATTCTGTCATAGGATATTATGTGTTCATCTTGAAAACCAGACAGCAATACCCCAAGGGAAGGGAACACTCAAGAGGAAAGGCTTATTGATGTGATTAGGTTAGGAGGGTAGGAGAGGTCCCTGAGCAAACTGGGAGAAGCACAAGCTCAAGGAGTGCAGGGAGCAAGAGGCAGTTGAAGGAAAAAGTGAGTAGAGCCAGAGCAGCAGGATGGGCAGGGCCTTGGGCCAAAGTTGTCTTCCTTAGGGTCTTGTGGTGAGACAATTGACCTCACTGAGTCTCTGTCCTGCCTGTAGGTAAGTGGCATCCATGTGGGAAAGGGAAAACCTTTGGGTAATCCCAAACTTTGATTCCCATATAACTTGTACTGAAATCAAAAGTGCCTATTGACTGATACACATGACTGATAAGCATGATGAATAGCTGCAGGATATAATAAACGGCAATTAGTTTGGAACAGAACCAAAGGCGCAATTTCCATAGCAAGCTCAGCCATGAAAATTACAAATTGAGAGAGTAAAATAATTATTCTTAAAATGTATATTTTCAATTCAGTTTGGTTCAGCATCTTTCTATTGCTGTTATTTTGATTCTCTCCTCCTGCCCCCAAATTTCTTCAATCATTTTTTTCTCCAGGCTTTAAACTAAGCATTCCTTTAAGGAATGGAACTCATATTCAGTACATGAAAGGCACTGGGACAGCAAATTTCTTTAATCTCACATTCTATCGGTAGGTGTCTTTTGCTTCGCAAATAGATGTATTCCAACTGTGTTGACTGTAAGACAAGTCCTATTTTACTATTGTCTCACATTAGAACACTGGTGATGTATTCCCATATGCACCCCACCTCCTTGCCAAATGAAATGTGTTACAAATACTCAGAGATGTAGCTGTCAAGAAGACATTTCTTAGATGGCATTGATGCCATAACTATTTTTGAGGCGAGGTGTTTTCTTTGGGGTCTCTCTTCTGCCATAGGGCCACTCTTCCTTTTACCCTTCTTCAGGAAAAGGATTCATCCTAAGCTGGTTGACTTCCTGAGCACACATCTTCACTCTTTCTATGGGTCTAAACAGTATCTAGAAAGTATAGATGTGATGTTATATCTCACCACCAAGTACTATGTTTTAACACAAGTACTCCAGCATGAAAATTCCTTATGTTACATTCTTAGATACTTTAAAAAGCAAATTAAATGACCTTCTTGATCAATTATCTAAATTAGAACTCGGGTAAAGTGAATTTATTTAAAACGAGGGATCATTTTACTTAAAGGTCAGGTTTCTATCACCTCCTTCTTAACAGCACTGTCAAAATGCTTTCATGTGGCTTATGGTTTCATTTATAAACTAGTTAGAAAAAAGCCAAATACTTAACTGTAAAAAGCTACTGATTTATTTTTGAGGCACCCAAGGCCATGCAGGTCTGTATAAATTGACAAAAGACAGGACTGAGAATTTCTTTCATGTGTTTCAGTTTCTAATTGTCGTATTCGTTATCCTTAGACAAGCTACATAACCTCTGGGTTGTTATATTTAAAATAATAATTTATCATTATCCTATTTCCTTATGGTATAATGTGAATTTATGTATTAATGATCAGAAAATGGTTTGCGATTCATGGATGAATCTGGCTTTTTTTTTTAAGGTGTCTTACAGGTACTTAATGATAGAACTAGTTTATGAATTCTGAATTTCCATATCCTTTCTCTGAATTATTTTGTCCCCTTCTCATGTTTTTATAAGAATTTAAGGCCTGCCAGATTGGGTCATATCAGTTTTTCCTATAGCTTAAGATTTCACCTTCAACTCTGGCAGCAAGAGAAATTTTGTGGGAAGATGGATACGTTTGCTTTTCATGACATCAAGCTTAAAAGTTTAGGAACAATCCTTGATCATCTTAATTACTCCACAATTCATTAAGGATCTGTCATATATAAATTTACTTTAACATTGTTATTAAGTATTTTACAGTTGGACTACTATGTATTTCTACATGCTGATAAACAACTGATTTGACTAATCTTTACCCATTGAATTGCCTGATTCATTGACAGAATAAGTTGGACGTTTTGGTGTTTTATAGATGCAGCCAAAGGCACACAGCAAAGCAAATTGAATAGGGAAAATTCTTGTGACAGTCAGGCCTTAGGGCACTGTCAAGCTCCCCTGGTATTCAACAAGAGCCCTTTTCAGGGAAACCAAAGGGCATGACAAGGCCAATTGTCAGATCAGGACAGCATCAAATATCAGTAACCAGTAGGGACTGGTGGCAGACCTGGGTCAGGAGCTAAGTACAACGTGGTATCAGACATATATGTGTGTGTAAGTGACTTCTCTGACCTCCTTCACATGTGAACTGGACTGTCGTTTGATTTGAAGATAAAGGTTAAGATGGGACTCCTGGGTCCTGGGCCATGTGCTTCCAGATGATTCAGTTACTCACAAAATCACTCATTTAAATTGGGGGAAAAGGGAAGGAAGGGCTAGTTTTAGAAGTGTAGAATCCCAAACTAGCCAGGAAATGGACCTGCTCTAATCAGTACTGACCAGACTTCACCTGGAGTATTAGATTCCTTTTGGAAACCATCCTTTTAAGGGACGTAATCAGACTAGAGTTCTTTCAGAAAAGGATTACTAGTGCAATGAAGGGACTCCAAGCCATGACATAGGAGCTCAGGATGTTTAATTAGGGGTGAAAGAAATGTCTATGGAGGGCTGCTTTGTCCATGAAGGGTTAAATTTGTTCTGTGTGGCTACTTATGACAAATCTATGAGTAGATTTCAGCTTGATGTAAGGAGAATTTTCCACCAATTGGAGCTGTCCTAACGAGAAACAGCAGTCTTTTTTTGAGGAATATTAGCCCTGAGCTAACATCTGCTGCCAATCCTCCTCTTTTTGCTGAGGAAGACTGGCCCTGAGCTAACATCCATGCCCATCTTCCTCTACTTTATATGTGGGACGCCTACCACAGCATGGCTTGCCAAGCAGTGCCATGTCTGCACCGGGGATCTAAACTGGAGAACCCTGGGCCTCCGAAGTGGAATGTGTGCACTTAACTGCTTCGCCACCAGGCCAGCCCCAAGAAAGGGCAGTCTTGATAGTGTTTCTTATTCTTATATGTCTTCAGGTGCACAGATATAGAGTGAATAATGGGCAGGAAGAAGGAGAGGGGATTCCTGAAGTGCATGAATGCTTGGACTAAGTCAGTTGTTGGTAGAATACTGGATCTGTATGACTAATTAGTGAAGATTCAAAAAAAAAATCGAAGTATTGATATAGGTTTCTAGCTTTTAATTTTTTTACCAAGTGAGGCCTGATAAGGTTTTTGGGATAACACTTTTTTGGCAATGGATAACAATTTTTTTCTCTGTGTAAGTCTTAAACCCATTGGAAATTGGAGCCAGTCTCCCTGGGTCCAAACATAGACTATGCCACTTACTAACTGAGTGACCTTAGGAAAATTCCTTAAACTTTCTGTGCCTGTTTCCTCATCTATACAACGGGATAGCAATTCCTACCTCAAGTGTAAAGCATGTGAACCGTGCCTTGTTCATAATAAGTGTTCTATAAGTGTTAGCTATCAGCTCTTACTTGAGATATAGGTACAGGAGTTAGCTGGAGGATAAAATATCACCGTCAGCACTGATAAAGCAGAAATGGAGATTGTGGTTTTAGATCTGTAGCCAAGTGGGTGTGCTAATACTTCACAGTGCTTGGCTTACCCACCCAGTCATTGTCCCAGCTGGACAACTATCGATCTTCTCTGTAGGAGTTAGTCCCTTTCCTGTTTGGCACAGGATGTGAACATCTGTGGACAAGGTGGCTCCAGAAAGTGAGAAACTCAGAAGGGGCCAAGTTAAAGATGCTCAGTTCCTTCCTTCAAACTTATTAAATCAAATAATTCACTCCTCCTCCCACGGAGAGGAATAAATGATGGTAAGGGCGGCAGGAATGTTATTCTAGTGGAGCTCTCTTCCCATGGAGATCTGAGACAAGAAATGAAGGTTGACCCTCTAATGAGGACACTAAGGAAAAAAACCCTACCATTTTGAAAATCATCATTTCATACCCCCAAAATAGAATGAAGCAAAGTCCTTTAATAAATTTAGCTTTCTGCCACAATGCCCTTATTTTTCAAAGGCCTGCAAAATTTCATTAGGTTTTGGCACTAGTCTCTGGACTAGCCTTTGGGAGCCACTGAACTAGATGACTTTTAAGATCCTTCTAACCATGAGATGTTATAATTCTATGATAGAATTTCATTTGTACCTGGGCTGCAAGAAGAGAACCAAGGGACTGAACCTGGGTCAACGGACAGGCAGATCCTGAAAATGAGTTTGTGAAAGGGTTGGCAGTCAGGCCCAGCACAGGGTATTTTTTCTCCTGGGAATTCTTAATCATATTTCCCTACTGTCAATATAAAGAAGAATTTATCTAAAAAGGCCAGAGGGTTGTTGTGAGGAGAACTTGATGCTGAACCTCTGTGCCCAGTCTTGGGCTTTGGGATTTCCATTGCCTGCCTGTGCATCATGATGGTTGGAAGAAAAGACAGGTATGTCAGCTTCAGCACCTCTCTCAGTAATAACATTTCAAATGTGTTTATTTCTTTGTCTTAATATTTTATTGCCAGCTTGTTGTTTTCCTCATCCCACAAGTGGTCCCACTCCCCGCCTTATGAACTGATGATGCTACGTTCCAGCAAATTGAAATAGAAAAGCACGTATCCAGGGTGATTTATCGTTAATGTGAAATTCTATCCCAACCTGAAAGTCGAGGAGCAGAAATCCCAAGCTATTTCAAAATTCCTATTACAAGACAGACAATCAGATGCCCCCAAACCGCAACATCTTGTACTCTATTAATCGTACACTGACAGAGCCCTTTGGTTGCATTTGTATTTCCAAATAAATACAAACATATGTCACCGTTTTTTATTGATTTTGGACTTTCCTAGGAAGGAAATGCTGTTAAATTATAATAAATGGTGTCAACTAAAACAAATAGCGCAAAACCCATTAAGAAGGCATTTGTTGCAGAACTTGGGTTGATTTGTTGGCGTCATTTGAAATCATGTCAAAATAATGTCTTTGGAAACCAAATAAAAATTTGTTTGCAAATTTGTCTGCAGCTAGCATTCCTAGAGCATAAAAATCCTTAAGAATCAATATGGTTTTATTCAGTATGCAAATGTACTGAAAAGCATTATGGCAAAAATTCTATTGCTGAATTATATGATAGTGTTAGTGAATTAATAAATAATAATAGATGATAAATAATATAGTGACTGAATTAGATAATCATTTATGAAGAAGTAGAGGGAGAAAAAGATTAAGGGGGATAGTCTTGGGAGAAGATCAATTTTCAGATAAGCTAAACTAACATTTTATATTCAGAAAATTAATGGAGTTTAGTCCTGTAACTCACAAAGTCCAGTTAAACTAAATTTCACTGCAGCCTTTAAAAAAGGAAAGGAGATGCAAAATGCCTAGTTCTGAAGTGATAAGCATTTGAGTTCTAATATTAGTCAGCCTGCATCTATAATTTGCATAACTGTGTTTGCCTTCCAGGTAATTGGGAATTTAATTGCTATCAGAATAAAATTGAGTCTTATTTCCAAATGATGTCAATGCAATGTATCCCAATGTGCAGTTTTGAGAGTCACTGTAATTAGGGAAATGAGAGGGCTGCAGTTGGAGTTGGGCTTCAATATAAAATCAAAAAGTTTATCTTCAGTATACCCCAGGTCGTCTTCTGCAGGTCCTCTTTCTCCTTTCACTGCCTTCTAGGGCGCAGTTCTCAAAAAACGCCTCACCTGTGGTGGTTAAGCTAAGTCTGCCCTTCTTGGCCCTCTCTGTTTCCTCCTCCCATGGAAACAGATCCATTCTACTTTCCACCCCACTTCTAATCTCATTCCTGGTATGTTTAAAGGAGCTAATTTGACAAACTGGTTAACGTCTTTATCCCTTACCTCTCCCAGGTAGTTTATTTTTATTTCTGCAAAGTCAAAAAGCAAAAACAAAAACGAGCTGAATCTCAAACACCAACTACTATCACCATAGTTTCACAAAATAAGAGAACTTTAATGCCCCCTCCCCCACAATGAAAGTAGGAAGGATATGATCACAGAATAAAGGACAGTCCTTCTAATTAACGTGTTAGCTTTATGGCAAACTCTCATTACACCTATCTTATTTTTTAAATTTTGTAAAAAAATCAGTGAGACTTCATCACAGCCCAGCACTATTTTGTAAACTGGTGTTTGAAAACTGTGATTTTAAACTGATAGCATTGCTGTGATGTTCAGAAGGGAGGGCACTGGTTCTTGTTACTGATTTTCTGTGGTGAAGTGAATTATGGTTATGGAACAAAGCAGGAAGAGGCTATGGGGCTCATCTTAGGGATGGGACAGTAACTGCAGGCTTTGGGGTAAAGTAGAAACAATGCGCGGAGTACAGGAAAGACAAGTAAATCCTGATCAGCGGGGAAGGGTGGCGGAGGAGGTCACAGGGGCTTTACAAACCTGGCTGCTTAAGAGCTAATGTCTGTAGGTTCTTTTTCTGGCTCTCACAACCTCTTTGACATGAATGGTTGGAATTGGAGGGCTTTGTATGGTGGGGCTGGCCTTTTGCTGTCCACATCACACTGTGCAGCGAGCTTCCTTATGACAGTGATTGGACACTGTAATTCCCCTTCCTCTGTAAGGCACCACTGATGTTACCCAATTCCAGGTTGGAAAGACAGCATTTTAAAATTGGTTTGAATTTTGCAAAGTGTTCTGTAAGTAAAATCTTTTAGAATCAGAGAGAGCCAAGTTTCTAAATTATGCATATGTTATATGTATATTGTATATTTGTACGTGTGTGTATTCTAACTTACAATACAGAGCATACCAGTTTCTTTTTTTTTTTCCTTTGCAAAAAAAGGACCAAAAGAGCTAAATCAAAGCTTGAACTAAGTGCTGTCAGGGTTCTGGCTTTGGGGGTTGTTAGAAACATTGTGAGGAAAAATCCAACAGAACAATGCCCTGTTGTTAGTTGTGAGTGAAACCTAGAGACCATCAGAGGGAGTACTTTAGCTGCAGTGAAAGGGCTCAGAGGGAGACAGATAATAAATGTACAACAAACAATCCAATGTCAGAAATGATCACTATTGCAAAATGAGACTGAAAGCCTATTTTTTAGCAATTTCTACAGATGATGTCCCAACTCTGGCCATGGCCAATATTAGTTGGATAATTCTTTGAATCTGGCTAATGTGGAATCTTGCAAGGACAAAGAGGATTTGCTCACTAACCGGTAAGAGAGGTACTGGTCATGCATGCTTAAATGTGCTAATAGTTCTGGTCTTTAATGGTACCAACTTAATGAAGACGATGTTATGCATTTTTAATCGTTCGCTTATGATTTGACATGAGCCATGGCTTTCTGATGAATATAGAGATTTGTTGGCCAGCACTGACATTAGCTGGAACCTGGATTTTTAAATTGGCGGTTCCGCCCACATTTCCCCTGCCTTTGCCTTCCCTAGTGCCTTGGTACTCTATTGAAGGGCTCCACTTACAGCCCAGACCACTCCCTAGCCTATTCTTAAATCAAAACGCCAGAAAATATACCAGCAACTTCAAACCTCTTTAATAGGGCTTGAAACACTGAGCCAGAAGGGAGCTTTATGCACTCATTCCACTCCTGAATTGTAGTGCTCCCCGGCCCCCCTTTCTAGGTGACTTTTGCTTTAATCACCCACTTGACAGTTTATCCAGTAATTCTGCCTTGTCTCCCTGTAGGGCTGTGTCCCCACCCTGAACCTTGCCTGCCTCCTGCCAATCATCTCTCCCTAGACTCTGCCCCCGACCATTCCTTGATATCCCACCAACTGGCAAGACATAGACAGGTCATGATGATGATGGACACTATGCTTGACTTCTGGGTTGGAAGCTGTCTAGAATTTCTTGTAGCTGGGTTGGATCTCCTCCTTCTGACCATTATCCGAAGCTATGGACACTGCTCTGGAAATCGCAACTGTCCCGGTTGAGGCCAGTCTCTGCATTCTGGTCAGGTTCCCTCAGCACATATCCTAGTTGATGGGTCTTTGCTTGGTGCAGTTTCCTCTCCCATTATACTCTGTGGCTGAATCCATCTATGGTTTGTCTCTGTAGATGATGTGATGGGGACTGCAAAAAGCTCTATCCCCAAAATCTCCATCAGTGATACCTGAAATTTATTGCTATTAGAGATTTAGCCCTGTGAGATAGGGGATTGTGTCTATAGCAGACATCTGTGAAAATGCATATATTCCAGGTGTCAGTAAGAGTAGGCTAGGCTAGTTTGTGTTAACAAGTAAATCCAAATATGTAATGTCTCAACACAATAGTTTATTTCTTTCTCATATAGCGGTCCTGTGTGAGTTTTCAGGTCAGCAAGATGGTACTCCTCCCCAGAGTCATTTAGAGATTCCAGTTTTCCCCATCTTGTGGCTCCTCAATTCCCTAAGGCTTCATTGGCATCTACATCCAGCTGATGGAAGAAAAGAATGAGCCTGGAGAACAAAGCTCTTTTCTTAAAGGATTTGGCTTGGGGGTGGTGCCTAGAACTTATTCTCAAATGTCATTGGTCAGAATTCAATCACACCGTCACATCTAATTGTAAGAGAGGATAGGGAATGTAGTCTAGTCGTGGTACCAGGAAAAAAAAATGGGAGAATAGATTTTGGAGGACAGCTAACAGTCTCTGCCATACCAAATAAGGATAACACACTAATTCATTTTCAGCCTTTGCTACCTCAATACAGTTTTTTTCATTAAACTGCTAGTGCTTTAGGACACAGATTACAAAAGAATAGGATATAGGTTAGGTCAGGAGAGTGAATTGGAGGGAGGTAGGGGAATACATTGCCAACATATGGGTCAGTGATGTGAAAAGTCGGGTTTCTTTGAGGTGACAAATTTGGGGGGACAGGACTCTTAGAAAGCCAGGAGTCAATATGTGGCTACTGGGAATAGGAGAGACAAAAGGATGGAAACAAAGTAAAGATGAAAAAGGATGTCTCAGATTTGTTTCAGGTTAGACCTGGTTCTAAGACTTATATTCAAAATGCTTGCCAAGTGAGGGTCTTCGAAATGTGAATAATGCAGTTTTGTGCCCATTTCTGCCAGTCATTTGTTTTTGTCAAGGAGTGGATGTAAAATACTTCCAAAGCTCTGGTTCTTAGTGTGCACCACCAGCTTCCTGCTTCTCATAAGATTCTTCAACTTAGTACTAAACCAGAAGAATTAAAATCCCATCAATTTCATCATTCTCTGGTCTTTGCTCAGGTCACAATGAAGCACTAGCTTTCTTACAGCTATCCATTAGGTGTTGGGCTGCCCACTGGGGGCCTTATTATGTATGAAGCGAAATCTTTTCATAGAGGATTGGGTTTTGTTTCTTGTTGGACTGGCCACTTTATACAAATGAGGATTTGCCTCTAGTTCACGTACATTCTCTCTTCCTCTACAGCCCTACAGACTGTGAGCAATTGACCCATGTTAGTGACCTACTGACGCATCCTTAAACGCCTGGGCTGGAGCATGAGTTGATTCAGCAGGAAACAGGGAAGTGAGTGGGAGGGTGAGGGTTGCCAAGCAATGAGCCTCAGCTGTGGTCTGCAAAGCTGTTAATGGGGCTGAATCCGATTTGCGTTTAGCTGAAAGCATTTTGCAAAGGCAGACAGGAGGCAAAGGTCTGGAGATGCAGAGGCATAGAAACCCATAGCGTTTGCTTTTTAGCTTGTGTCCTGGATGTTTTAACTGAATGACAAAAGGATCATTGAAAGTAGAGAGTCATGGGCAGTCAATCCATCTGGATAAATAGATTTCTTTGTTTTTAAATGGTGCTACCCAACACTAATTTTCTTTAAAAGATTATCCCTGAGCTAACATCTGTTGCTAATCTTCCCCTTTTATTCCCTTCTCCCCAAAGGCCCCCAGTATATAGTTGTATGTTCTAGTTGTGAGTGCCTCTGGTTGTGCTATGTGGGACACCGCCTCAGCATGGCCTGATGAGCGGTGCCATGCCCATGCCCAGGATCCGAACTGCCAAAACACCAGGCCACTGAAGCCAAGCGCGTGAACTTAACCACTGGGCCACAGGGCCAGCCCAAGGATAAATATATTTCTAAGGGTCTTAGGGCCTTGTTAGTGGTAGATGGTTATCCATGTAATATGCTGTGAGAAGTGCTCCAAAACATACTTTTCCTGCAGTGCCTTAAACCTCATAATTACAGATCACTCCTTTAAGAACTTTCTAAAGCAATTGTAATAAACCAAGTTTATTTAACAAATACTTACGTAGCACTTACTATATGGTAGACACTATGTAAGGGCCTTATAGATATTAACACATTTATTCCTTGTAATAACCCTATGAGGTAGGTACTACTTTTAGTATCCTCATTTTACAGATGAGGAAATAGAGAGAGAGTGGCCCAAGAACACACAGCGAGTGAATGGTAGAACCAGGACTGCAGACCTAGACAGTCTGGCTCCAGAGTCCATGCTCTTAACCATTATACTCTGCTGCCTCTCATAGCATAGGATGTTACATTTATCTGGGGGGTGTGTATCTGGCAGATATTTGTTTACCTAATCATATTATTATCCCTTCCACCTAGTAGAGAGCAGGACTCTGAATGTTCTGGAGGGAAGGGGTGCAAGAGGTCCTGATGAGATTGTTGGGGGAATGAGGGTGTCAAAATGAGGGTCTTGTGAAAGGGCTAGATCCCCTAGCACCTATGCTCCCTAGACACGCATCATTCAAGGAACAGCCCTTTCACCTCTTTCTGTTAGTTTGTAGGAATTTGATTCCAGTGATTCATATTTTCAGTCTCATCTCTTGTTATTTTATTTTATTTTATGGTATACTCAGAGGTGGTATAGACTGGATATGAAATAGGTGGACTCTCATTCACCCAGGGAACAAAGAATGATACGGGCTGACTGAGAAGCCGTGGATGACCATCTTAAACCGGTTTTCAGTTTTCTATTCAGAGTCAGTGCACCTTGCTTTCCTAGGGCAGGATTACTTCCTCTGGCCTGGTTTCCCTATGGAGAATTTGGTACTGGATGCTGCTCTCTGATCAATCGAAGCTCCAGTTAGCTTTTTCCCACCCTGCTTCTTCCTCATATTGTGTTTTATAGGTGACTGACTGCTTCCTCCATTGGCACCACATGGCAAAGGGTCACTGCTGTCTCTCCAGAGTGTTTTCACCTGGTGTCACATAGCCCATGGCTTTTAGTCTAGAGCTGGCTCTCTTACACACTCCTGTCTGTGGTGCTTCAAAGCTTCAATTTTCTGTATTAGACTTAAATGTCTCACTAAATATTCCAGAGGACTATCTGATGGAAAAGGGGGGTGGTGATAATTTTGGTGGGTATTACCCCCTCAGTCCTTGTCCCTGGGACAATTTTCCCAACCAAATACTATAAGCAAGTCAGCAGAAATCTAAGCACCTACTATAGACAGGATGCTAAGTAAGCCACTGCATGCCCCATGCACGCTGAGCTGACCTCACTAGACCATTACATTCTCTGTTCCTAGAGAAAGAGAAGATATCTTGACTGACAAACAGACTTTTCATTTCCTGTGTGTAACTGGGGATTCAGCTCCTACACTTTGGCACTGAGCTCGTTGTCTTCCTAATTAATGCTAAAAAGAACAGATTTGGAAAGAACACGGAAACAAGAGGCTAAATCTCTAGAGGCAGATTTAGAAGTGGGCTCGGTGCATTTCCCCCACACCATTAATCCCCCATGGTCACATGTGGGGAATACAAATGTCCTTCTCAGGCCCTCCGGTTCAATTTCACCATAAGACAACTGACCTATCGCCGCTGTGAGGAGCAAAGCCTTGAACAAAGCAGCTGCCGAAAGGACTTTGTCAAGCTAGAAATGAATTATTAATATGGCTCTGAAAGGGAATGGCATCAGAAACCAGGCTCTTTATTATTTACATTAATGAGCTGGAAGACGATGCAGTGAGCAAAATCCCAAGTTTGGAGAATGCTACATCTTGAAGTGCGACAATGAGTAAAGAAACGATGAAATCCAACAAATGTAAATTCAGACTAAAATGTCTCTGAAAAAAGAGCCCCAAAAGGAAATATTTTCAGAGCAAGAAAGGGCTAAAGCAGGGTGTCAAGTCATTACTGAAATTCCCTACTGTCAGTTTGTTTGAGAATGAAGCTCAGACTTAGGAAGGAATAAAAAATGCCTAGATTGCCTGCTGGACAGACACAATACAATGCATCTATCAAAGGAGGCGGCATTATCTCTATTAGAGATGTGTGCCCAGTACAATATGCCATACGTCTCTTATCTGGGTTGAACGGTAAATTATTCTAATACAATATCATATTCTACTCCACAGAGAGATTCTGAATCTTCACAGCTTGATTGGCAGAGGTGTATGTGTATGTTCAGGCTTTCTGTGTACTTCCTTTAATGCAAGCTGCTTTCTTTTCACTACATACAGAGCCCTCTTGCCCGCCAATAACCTCCCTTCCTTCATCAGAAATGGTCTTTTGTTTAACCCTCTTATTCTTCACTCCAGCCATGTATTCTAAAAATCTCCCTGTAAGTCCCAGTCTGGCAATGCCAGAATTGATTCCTGGCTTCACAGGAAGCATAACAATCTCCTGAGATGAAAGACAAGGCAACATTTTGCCCCATTAAATCAGATCCTCCTCCAAACTGGCATTTCTATTTTGTTTGAATTATACTTTGTCCTATATTACATCTCGTGGTTTCTGGACATTTGGTCACTTGTCTTCCTCTGCATTTCTTCCTTTTATAGAGCTCCCAGTGTCTGTCTTTTTCTGTCTTCAAGCATCTGTGGCCTCTTGGTTTATTGATTGTGTATGAGGCTTCTGACCCACTACTTGCCCTCACCTTCTCTGTTCTCTTTAGCTCTGACTCTAGCTTGCCTAGCCTACTTGGCCCGGACCCATTGCTTGCTCTGATTTCTAGAACCTGACTAATCTCTACTAAAATTCCTTACTTTGCTGGCCTGCCTTTTTTACTAGGTAGTACTTTGACTTTCTATAATTGATACTTTGAAGTGATGCTAGTATGGATATTTCTCCTTGTACAAATCTGTTATATTTTTTTCCAATAAGGCTTTGGGTCAATTTGGGGAGAGATAGGAGGATGGCTTAGGGGTGAGTGTGTGAATGTGTGTGTGCATGTGTGCCTGCATGCATGCACACACACATTGGGAGCCACTTGGAAATTACTTCGATAACTTTCTAAGTTTCTATTGTAGCAAGGCAGGACATTTAAAAATTATCTTAAATAGTGTCAATAATATTGGTTCATAGTGACAGACCTGGGCTGTGGCTATCTTAACCTTGAATTTTGAGTCTGGAAGACCTTTGGCAAAGTTCATGAGAGCGGTATGATCTGATTTAGCTCTTACTAGTGGAGCATAATCTTATACATATGTGTAGTTTTGAAGTTGCAACAGTTATGACTGATCATAAGTATGTTTGGCATTTTACAGTTTAAAAAATTTTTAAAATATATTATTATGTTTAATCTTTTTATTAGGTTGAACCATATGAAATTGCCAATATCCGAACAATTGGACTTACAAAAATGAAATAGCAATTTCATTTAGTTCACCCTCATAGTTTGCAGATGAGGAAATTGAGGCTGAGCAAGATGAAGTGGCTTCTCCAGGGTCACTCATTTACACACTAAGTAGCAGAGCTGGGATTCAAATTCCCCCTGTCTCACTCTCATTTTCTCCATTGCTCTCTGCCTTTGTTTCAAGTTCAAGATTCTCTAAAAAAGCACTGACTACAAATTCCAGATCTCAAGTATTTTTATCTACAATGGCCCACTGGAATCAGTGACTTTGAAATGCCCCTAAACACTTTTCGAACAGTTTCAAAAAACCTCAAATTGACAAAGAAAAAACTTAATAAATCTTCACACAAATAGTAATGCCCCACCTGTGTGTCCTCTGCTTTGGAATATGACAGTATCTGGATCTCTGTCTCACTCTTGTTTCTCCCTTGTTCCCTACTTCTTTTTATTTGCTTTCTCATTTTATGTCACCTTCTCTTACTATTCTCTGCCTCCACCCTCCCCAATCTTTTGTTTTGAGCTTGAGCTCTTGAGCTTCCTTCTCTATTTAGGGGTCTTTTTTCTTGGCTAAGATCTGATTGTACCACTGACCCCAATTCAATTCATTTCACCAAATAACGTTGTGGAACAGGAAAACCGGAGTGTGGAATCAGACATCCCAGCAGTGCCACAGCCACTTGCTCTCTAAGAGCTTCTTGTTTTCCACCAGGAACAGTTTCCGGAAGAGGTTGACAGATGCCCCTCCCTGTGATGCAGCTAATGCTGTCCCAAGGGAGCAGCCTTCAGACCTGAACAGCCTCCCCTCTCTGCTGGGCCACAATACTATCCTAAAGTGGTGCTTCACTTAATTAATTCAAACTGGTGAGCACCGTGCATATTAATGAGCACCCTAATGAGCATTAATTTTTGATGTTCTTTGTTAACAAGCATCATAAACTATGACAAGTTTTGGTTTGCCTTTGTGCCAAAATGAGGATGAGTGGTTGTTTCAAGCTATAATAAATCCAAAAACTTCCCCTGAAACATGGAGCGCTGCTCATTAATACTTTTGGAGCTCCCAATGTCAAATAAGAAAATAAATGGCCCAATATGGTTCCCATTACCCTTTCCCCCACTCACGCTTTTCTTTTCTAAGCGGGCCCTCTCCTTAAAGCACACACACACTTACTCAAAACCACTTTTCACTGTATACTGTTGGAAAAAATGCTCACATCCTGGAAGT